>NC_143190.1:56693518-57000277 GCF_051530095.1 Phoenix dactylifera | reverse complement strand
GGGCTCCGCCCTGACTGTCCGGCTCGCCATCGGATCCAATCACCACCCTTAGATCCCTCCTCGGGGGAGAAATTAAAAGGATTCCCATTTGTTGAAGATCTTTCTAGTTTCGATATCTTTAATAAAAAATTTTTAGTTATTTCTTCAATATTTGGAACAGGGATGATGGAAATGACCACCCCTCCGTTTCTCAATTAACTTCATTGGCTTCCTTTTGTATTACATTCTTTTTTATGTGACAAGATCTAATAATCGAATTATGTGATCCAGTGCCTAAATAGCTCTTAGTATTTGCAATGCTCCTAATTAGGGTTGGATATAATACTGATTAGTAAATCTGCAAAAGCAATCGTTATACTTGGAAAGATGTGGTTTCGGAAGGGACATGTGGCAGGCATCTTACCGAGAGGGTGCGATCCCTGGGCATGGTGTGCGCGATGCGACGATCTGAAGGTCCATCTGTAGTCCGAGTGTGAGAGGGTTGGGAACCTCTATCATCTCTTCCAACCAGGCACAAAGGCGTGATAGCTGTTGGATCTGAAGGCTTCAAGTTCATTCAAAGATTGCTTTATTCATTTAGAAGCTATCTTGGGGCCGCATTCCAACCAGGGATATTCTGAGTAGAAGGGGTCTGAGTGTTCTTCTGAGCTGCCCCGATTGCAAGGTAGAGAAGTCTGAAGTTTTTCAACTGGGCCCTCTTCCACTCGTACACCGTTGGAGTAAACTTTGATAGCTGTGTATTGAAGGGTGGCACTAGAACTCTAGAAGTGGAGTAGGATTTGTGGTTAGAGTTTGAACTCCAGGCTCGTAGCTGCAGGTGTGTTGCCCAGATAGACAACCCAAGAGGGGGGGGGGGGGGGGTGAATTGGGTTTTACACTAATTTTTCAATTAAAACATTTGTGGATAACTAATTAATTCTTTTTGCAGGTTAATTAATTAGATGCTGCGTGCAGTGAATGAAAAGAAAGTGCAAATAACAAGACAATCACAAACACAAGGATTTTATAGTGGTTCGGAGCTAACCCTTGCTCCTACGTCCACTCCCCAAGTCTCACTTGGGAATTCACTATAACCCCTCGGATTACAGCCGGTTGTTTTGCAAGCTCACAACCCAACTTGTTGTTTTACGAGGTCACAACGAACTCGGTCGGTTTTTCCAGGCTCACCGACTAGAACCACCCCGATTGTTTTCCCGGGATCACAATCGAACCCTTACACGTTGGTTTCAACCTAGGCTCACCAACAAACCTATATACCCTTGATTCAATCCCCTGATTGAATCAAGTAAGAACCAAATGGAAAGAACAAAGACAAACAGAAAAATAGAGCTTCTAAAAAGCAGATATACAGCGATATATATAAGAGAAAAGTTAAGAGCCCTCAAACACGTTTGAGATGAAGTAGAGAAGGGCTTCTTGAACTTTGGGTCTCCTCTTGAATGTCTGGAAGACTTGGAGGCGGGAGGAGACTTCTTTAATTCTGGGAAGAGTTGGTTGACTGGAGTTAATGGCCCTCTTCCTTCTTTTCCGTTGAAATCAGTTTGCAGATGAAGGATTCTTGTTTTCTTTGAGTGGAATGTTACTTCTCTGCTTTGCTACAGTCCTCTGTGGCTATTTAAGCCATTCCCCACAGAAACTAGCCGTTAGACACACTTTACTAGCCGTTCTGCACATTCTGCACATCCTGACAATGTGTCCGTTGGGGTCGGAGTCGACTCGCGCGATCTGGAGTCGACTCGGCTGTAGCAGGAGTCGACTCATGCTTTTCTGGAGTCGGCTCGGCAACTGTTCCGGATTTGAATTAAAGTGAGCTTCTCGACTGGGAGTCGACTCGACTTAACCCGGAGTCGACTCCCCAAAATCTGGAGCTGACCTTGCACTTTTGGAGTCGGCTCATCCCATGGAATCCATAGAGCTATTCTTCAACTTGGCTCACTCGAGTCGACTCGAAAATTCTGGGAGTCGACTCGGCGCTCAGAGCCCGAACTCCCGATCTTCTGTCTTTTGGCTCATCCAGTCTTGGAGTCGACTCGAACTGTTCCGGAGTCGACTCGGCTCTCAGTTTTCGAAACACAGCCTTCTGTCTTTTTGGTGTAGCGCTGCCTTGGAGTCGACTCGAGCTGTCTTGGAGTCGACTCGTGTCTCAGAGACAACAATACTGTCTTCTGTCTTTTTGGGGTCGCGCTGTCTCGGAGTCGACTCGGGCTTTGCGGGAGTCGACTCGCATCTCAGTGCCCGAAAGTTGGTCTCTGACTTTTGCCTTGTATAACACTGAGAGTCGACTCTAGCTTTCTTTGGAGTCGACCTGCCAACCATCGGAGTCGACTCGCGTTCCTCAGGAGTCGACTCGGCTCTCAGGGTCGAAAATTGCTCTCTGACTTTTTGTCTGTAACTCCCTGGAGTCGACTCATACTGCTCTGGAGTCGACTCGGCTAGCATCGAAGTCGACTCGCGCTTTTCAGGAGTCGACTCGCTGACAGGTTTTGAGTTGTATCTTTCTGCTCGTCTGTCTGTTCTCAGTCGGAGTCGACTCGTAATGTTCCGGAGTCGACTCGAGCCTGTGCCAGTGCTTCTGATACGCTTGGAGTCGACTCGTAATATCCCGGAGTCGACTCGAGTCTCAGACTTTGGTTCATCTTGACTTCTTAACTTATCCAAATTGTCTTGAACCAGATCTAGAGACACTTAACCATAAATTTACAAGAATATCACTGAAACACTAGATTGAATTCATTAGTAAACATAAGATATACTCAAATGCTTTGAGCTCATCAAAATCAAATAGGGTTATAATCAATCACTCCACAATCTCCCCCTTTTTGATGATGACAAAACATTGAGTATATGTAAAGTGAATTGCTCAACAAACAAGGAGAATTATAGTAAAATTTTAAAATGAATTCAAATGTCTGGTTATTTAATTTATCCAAACCTGAAAGGTGTGAAACAATAAATTTTGAAGTTAAGGCTCCCCCTTTCATTTGGAATTATATAAGCCTTCATATCATGTAATCAATTGTTCGGGATAAGAAGCTCCACGCCCTTCTCCTTTTTTGGTAGGGGAACCGTTTGCAAGGGAAGAGCTTACGTGAAAGTGGTAACTCCGTTACCTCTTTCACTCCTCTAGAACACGGAATTTCAGAATTCCGTGTTCCGTTCGCTAGGTTAGTTATATATATATTTAATGATTTTGCTTTCTTAAACATTCAGATTCTCCCCCTCAACACATGCATTCAACTTAGTTTTGATTCTCAGAATTTAACCTTAAATTTTTGGTTTTTAGAGGGAAAATCTGTCAATTTGTTCTTAAGTATGATTCAACTAATCTCCGAATATCCCTTGAATAGATTCTGGAGATTACTCCATTAGGAGCCCCAACAGAGAGATAATGAGCCTCGAGGTATCGAATCCACTAAGAACAAATTCTTGTGTGTTATAAAAATTTTCTTTTTATTGATTTTCATTGATTCCTTTTACATATCTATTAAATATATTTCTCTCCCTTTTTGTCATTGCATCAAAAAGGAAGTAAGCAGAACACCCAAGCAAGCGGAGATCAATTTGCACAATTTTGAAGAAATTTGTCTACTCATTGTATTGATGTATATGTAAGTACATTTGTGAATACAATAAGTAAAGCAGTAAATACATATCAAAGTAAACAAAATAAGCTAGGGCTTCCTCGAGGAGGATGCGGCTCCCTTGGGCAGTCTGGACTGTTGTTCCATGAGTACGGTGACCGCATCAGTGACGTGCCCTAACTGTGTGATAATGGCCGAGGTGGCCCTGCTGTGTGTCGTGGAGAGCTCGGTCAGAGTCTCCTGAAGTGTGTCCAGCTTGGCGATCATCACATTCGCCAGGCGCTCGGCCCCCTGACTGGTAGTGCCCATATCGTGTCGGATGTCATCTCGCATCTTCCGTGTGTTGCTTGTGACATCGCTCATGTTGGAGAACTGGGCTTGTATCAGGCTTCTGACATTGAAGATCTCCTCCCTCAGATGAGCCGTCATCTCGGTCACGGCTGATAGAGAGGGAACCAATGCAGAAGAAGGTGCAGGGGCTGGACCTCGGAGCTCCCTCAGCAGGTCGTCCCGAAGATCCCGAACAATCTCCTGCCGCAACTCCCGAAGCTGCTCAGGAGATATCCGGACCTCCATCGGCTGAGTGGGTGGAGCTGAGGAGGAGGGTCCGGCTGAGGTGGAGGGAAAGGTAGGAAAGTCTGAATCTGGATCAAGACTGGGGGAGCGTCTAGTGGTAGGCGTGGAGGAGGATGGTTTCCTGACCCAGGTTCCCTCTACCTTATGAAAACCCATCCTGTGAAAGGTTCCCTCACTCATGCGATCTGTCCATTGCAGTGCGCGAGAGGGTTCCCCCTCAGGAATGGAGATCCCGGACTCCCTAAAGATAAGAGTGTACATCATACCATAGGGAAGGGTGAGCCTAGGCCTGTCTAGTGGCTCACATAGGTACTTGTAGATTAGTTTGGAAAAGTTGATTGGAGTATCCTGAAGGAGGTAGAACATAAGGGCTAGGTCCCTCTCAGACACAAAGTCAAAACGGCCGGTTTTAGGAAATAGTGTCCTAGAAATAATGCTCAGGAGGAGCCGCATCTCAACTGACAGTGAGCTGGCGGACACCTCATCTAATGGGGACTGGGGTGGACTCCCTAAAATGGCCGTAAGGGCCTCAGTCCTATCCTCAGGATGAGTAGGTGATACCCCTACTTGGGGAAGATGGAGGATTTGAGCAATGATATCCTCCGAAATAAATAGTGGGACACCCGCTACGGTCCCCTCTATCCCACCATTTTCCCTATGTACTGTTCCATAGAACTCCCTAACTAGACCAGGGTATGTGGGGAGATCCAAGGAACAAAAGAACTCTAAACCCTGGGCCTTCAACCTATCTCCTATGGTGAAGCCCTCCCGGGAGAGATAGTCAAAGTTGACATTTCTCCCGGTGGAGACTGCCTTCCCGGCGCACGGACGCGAGGGAACGGGCCTCGGCGGGGAACGAGCCGGAGGTTGTGGCCTCACGGGATCGTTCCGAGCCTTGGACCGTCGCTCGGCACCGGTCGCGGGTTGGGGCCTCTTCCGGCTTGGGACAACGATTTTCCGAGGCATTCTAGACCTAGGGAAGAGGAATGAACCCTAAGGGATAGAAGAGGGTCGACGGAAAAGCCCTAAGGACGGTCGGAGACGACGTAGGAGACGGCTCTAGGGTTTATGAATAGTGGCGGCGGTGAATAGAAGTGTTGATTAAACGCTTGGATTAGGGTTAAAAAACCCGGATCCCGACCTCGAGTCGACTCCACTGAGTCGCGAGTCGACTCGACCTCGAGTCGACTCCAAAATATGCGCGAGTCGACTCCCCTAATGCTGTCATCGACCTCGAGTCGACTCCCGCCTATGTGCGAGTCGACTCCCCTTATGCTTCATCTTCCTCGAGTCGACTCCCGTCTATGTGCGAGTCGACTCCTCCTTATGAGCCGACTCTGAAACGTATCCGAGTCGACTCGAACTCTGGCACGCACTTAAAAATCATGCTATTTTTGTGCCAAACAAGGGATAAGCACTAAGTTTATGATCTGACTTGATAATCATCGATGAGAGACTCTAAATTCAACACCACCTAATCATCAAAATCAATGGACTAGTGGAGAACATCACTAGGATGGATCAATCACTCCTAATCCTCTCCTAAGCACACTAAATCTCTCTTCACTCAAAGGTTTTGTGAAGATATCAGCTAATTGATCATTAGTGCAAACAAATTGGAGTGTCACATCACCATTCAGAACATGATCTCTTATGAAGTGATGTCTTATCTCAATATGTTTAGTTCTTGAATGCTGAATTGGATTTTTGGTTAGATTAATTGCACTTGTATTATCACAATTAATGGGAATTTTGTCTTGTTTAATGCCATAGTCTTCAAGTTGTTGTTTAATCCACATGATTTGAGCACAACAACTCCCGGCAGCTACATATTCAGCTTCAGCAGTAGATAATGCAACCGAGTTTTGTTTCTTGCTAAACCATGAAATTAAGTTTTCTCCTAGGAATTGACATGACCCGCTGGTGCTTTTTTTATCAAGTTTACAACCAGCAAAGTCTGAATCTGTGTATCCTATTAAGTTCAGACTAGATTCTTTAGAATACCATAAACCTATACTTTTTGTTCCTATTAGGTATTTAAAGATTCTTTTTACTGCAATTAGATGAGATTTCTTAGGATTAGACTGATATCTAGCACACATGCATACACTAAACATGATATCAGGTCTACTTGCAGTGAGATACAATAAAGATCCTATTATACCTCTATACATCTTTTGATCTACAGATTTATCTGATTCATCTTGGTCTAGTTTGCATGATGAGCTCATGGGTGTGCTGATTGACTTGTTTCCCTCCATATCAAACTTCTTAAGCATCTCCTTGATGTATTTAGCTTGATTGATGAAGATCCCTTCTTTTGATTGTTTGATTTGAAGCCCGAGGAAATAGTTCAGCTCTCCCATCATGCTCATTTCAAACTCACCCTGCATCAAGTCAGCAAACTCTTCGCAGAGGCGATTGTTAGTAGCACCGAAAATAATATCATCAACATAAATCTGCACTGCTAACATATCTTTGTTTTTCTTCTTTAAAAATAGTGTTGTATCTACATTTCCCCTAGAGAACTCATGATCTAGTAGGAATCTGCTAAGTCTTTCATACCATGCTCTAGGTGCTTGTTTCAAACCATAAAGAGCTTTGTTCAGTTTATACACATGATTAGGGTATTGATGATTTTCAAAACCAGGAAGTTGTTCTACATACACCTCCTCATTAATATACCCATTCAAAAATGCACTCTTTACATCCATTTGAAATAATTTGAAATCCTTGGAGCATACAAATGCTAATAATAATCTAATTGCCTCTAGTCTAGCTACAGGAGCAAAGGTTTCATCAAAATCTATACCTTCTTCTTGATTATACCCCTTTGCTACTAGTCTAGCCTTATTCCTTATTACAATTCCATTTTCATCAAGTTTGTTTTTATATATCCATTTGGTGCCTATAATTGAATATTCAGAAGGTCGTTCAACTAGATTCCATACCTTGTTTCTAGTAAATTGGTTTAATTCTTCTTGCATTGCATTTATCCAATTTACATCTTTTTCAGCTTCTTCTATGTGTTTGGGCTCAAAATGTGAGACAAAAGCTAGATGATTATTTTAAGTTCCTAAGAGATGCTCTAGTCCTAACAGGTTGAGATGGATCATCTAAAATTAATTCCTTAGGATGCCCGTGAGCAAACCTCCACGCCTTAGTCAGCCCATGATCCACAATAGCCTCTTGGCTTGATGATGCATCTCCAATTAATTTTTGATTATCATCTTGTAACGTCATCTCATCTATCTTTTCTTCAAGAATTTCAGCATCATCATCAAGATTAACTCTCTTACTAGAAGAGGTATCACTAGAATCATCAAAAACAACATGTATGGATTCTTCTATAACTAGGGTTCTTTTATTAAAGACTCTATAGGCTTTACTAGTTGTAGAGTACCCTAAGAATATACCCTCATTAGATTTAGAGTCAAATTTTTCTAGATTATCTTTCCCATTATTATGAACAAAACACCTACATCCAAAGACATGAAAATAATTTATCTTTGGTTTTCTGTTTTCCAAAGTTCATAAGGTGTTTTCTTTATAATGGGTCTCAATAAAACTCTATTTAATATATGACATGAGGTATTGATGGCTTCTCCCCAAAAGTACTTAGGGAGGTTACTTTCACATAACATGGTTCTAGCCATTTCCTCTAGAGTTCTATTTTTCCTTTCCACAACTTCATTTTGTTGTGGTGTCCTAGGTGCAGAAAAATTATGAGTTATCCCCTTTTTACTACAAAACTCATCAAATAAATGATTTTCAAATTCGGTTCCATGGTCACTTCTAATAGCTATGACTGAAGTATCTCTAGCATTTGTTACTTCTTTATGAAATTTCTTGAAAACTAAAAATGCTTGATCCTTATGAGCTAAGAACATGACCCAAGTGTATCTAGAATAATCATCTACAATAACTAGCCCATATTTATTTCCACCTAGACTTGTGGTTCTAGTTGGTCCGAACAGGTCCATGTGTAGTAGTTCTAGAGGTCTAGAGGTAGAGACACAATTTATAGATTTAAAGGAGTTCCTTGATTGTTTGCCAAATTGACATGCTTCACATATTTTATTCTTTTCAAACTTTAGTTTTGGCAAACCTATCACGGAATCTCTTTTAACTAGTTTTGATATTGTGTCCATGCTTGCATGACCTAACTTACGGTGCCATAACCAACTAGCATCATTATCCTTAGTTTCATTAACAACTAAACATGGGTTATGTTTGGCAAGATCCTCAAGGTCTACAACATACACATTCCCACGTCTTATTCCTTTAAAAACTAAACTGTTGTCATTTGAGTTGGTTATGATGCATAGTGATGGTTTGAACAAAACATCAAAATCTCTATCACACAATTGACTAATGCTAAGTAGATTATGCTTAAGACCATCAACATATCGAACATTATCAATAAAAGTTGAAGGGGTAATTTGTACTTTACCTATACCAATGATGTGACCTTGGCTATTGTCTCCAAATGTCACAGCACCTCCCTTCTTAGGCTCAAGGGTGAAGAATTGGTCTTTGTCACCCGTCATGTGTCTTGAGCAGCCACTATTCAAGTACCAACAATTTTTGTCGACCTTGGCTGCAAGACACTCCTACACAAGCAAATCATACAATTTTAGGTACCCAAGTTTTCTTGGATCCTTCATGGTTAGTAATGTTGGTTCCTTTTGGAACCCAAACCCTTTTAATTTTTCTTTTAGTTTTTTCTTTTCTATAATCACATACATTTGCTTTGTGTCCTAATGTTCTACAGCAAAAACATGTTATTTTCTTAATTTTACTCTCCCCTGCTTTAACAAAGAAATTACTAAGTAGTTTTTGCTTATTTTTAGGTTTATACCCTAAACCAGCTCTATTGAATACAGCCCGTTGACTATTAAGTATCATCTCTAATTTTTCTGAGCTATATGTAAATTTTTCTACAAACGGCTTGTACTTTTCAAGTTCTAGTGTCAATTTTTATTTTTCTGTTTTTAGATCATCTAAGTCTTTTGTGTAGTTACTTCCAATAGTTAGTTTATCCTTTTTAAGTTCAGAAATTTCCTTGGCTAGTTTTTCATTATCCTTAGTTAAGGTATTAGATTTTTGAATCAACATTTGATTCCTTGTTTTAAGTTCTACATTTTCTTTAGTGATAGAGTCCTTATCCTTAACTAATTTATCGTATTTGTGGAGGTGAGATTGATTGGCTAGTTTTAGCTCTTTATACTTAAGATTTATAGCCTTATATTCAACCATTAATTCATTAAATGCATCATACAATTCATCAAAGGTAAAATCTAGATGCGTTTCGGATGATACCTCATTTTCATTTGCCATGAAGCAGAAATTGGCCTTTTCTTCTTGTTCCTCATCCGATGATGATGATGATGAGTCGGAGTCCGATAAGGTGGAGACAAGGGCTTTCTTTTTCTTGTACTTGCTCCCCTTCTTCAGCAAGGGACACTCAGCTCTGATGTGCCCCGACTTCTTGCACTCATAACATCCAATCCCCTCATTTTCCCTTTCCTTACCCTTATCCTTGTGATAGGAACTTGAGGGGTCTCTCCTTTGATGAAAGGACTTCTTTCGGTTGATGAATTTTCTGAACTTGCGTACAAGAAGTGCCTCATCATCATCTCCCTCATGATCTTCTTCTTCACTGCTGCTACTGCAAGACAAGTCTTTGTTAGAAGATGTAGATTTGAGAGCTATTACCTTTTTCTTATGGGTGGACTCTTCTTCGCTGTGTTGTTTCATTGTGAGCTCGTGCGTCATTAGGGATCCAAGAAGCTCCTCAAGTGGAAGCTTGTTCAAGTCCTTGGCTTCTTGGATTGCCGTCACCTTGGCTTCCCATGACCTTGGTAGACAGCGAAGAATCTTCCTGACAAGCTCACTGTTAGTATAATTTTTGCCAAGGCTTTTTAGGCCATTGACAATATCAGTAAATCTAGTGAACATGCAAGTGATCGTTTCATTAGAATCCATCTTAAATAATTCATACTTATGTACTAATATATTTATTTTGGATTCTTTGACTTGATTCGTGCCCTCATGGGTCACTTCAAGTCTATCCCAAATCTCTTTTGCAGAATTGCAAGTAGAGACTCTATTGAATTCATTTCTATCTAATGCACAGTAGAGCACATTCATTGCTTTGGCATTGAGTTGTGCCTTCCTAAAGTCATTGTCACCCCAATCCTTTTCAAGTTTGGGTATAGTGACTTCCTCTACATAGATGGATGGGATGTATGGTCCATTTAGTATAATGGTCCACATCTCATAGTCTTGGGCTTGGATAAATATTCTCATCCTAGCCTTCCAATATGAGTAGTCGGATCCATTAAAGAATGGGGGTCTTTGGGTGGACTGGCCCTCAATGTGGAAAGATCCAAATGGGGTTGTCATTTTGATCTTTTACTCTTAGGATAAAAGAGTTCCGGCTCTGATACCACTTGTTGCCCAGATAGACAACCCAAGAGGGGGGGTGAATTGGGTTTTACACTAATTTTTCAATTAAAACGTTTGTGGATAACTAATTAATTCTTTTTGCAGGTTAATTAATTAGATGCTGCGTGCAGTGAATGAAAAGAAAGTGCAAATAATAAGACAATCACAAACACAAGGATTTTATAGTGGTTCGGAGCTAACCCTTGCTCCTACGTCCACTCCCCAAGTCTCACTTGGGAATTCACTATAACCCCTCGGATTACAGCCGGTTGTTTTGCAAGCTCACAACCCAACTTGTTGTTTTACGAGGTCACAATGAACTCGGTCGGTTTTCCCAGGCTCACCGACTAGAACCACCCCGATTGTTTTCCCGGGATCACAATCGAACCCTTACACGTTGGTTTCAACCTAGGCTCACCAACAAACCTATATACCCTTGATTCAATCCCCTGATTGAATCAAGTAAGAACCAAATGGAAAGAACAAAGACAAACAGAAAAATAGAGTTTCTAAAAAGCAGATATACAGCGATATATATAAGAGAAAAGTTAAGAGCCCTCAAATACGTTTGAGATGAAGTAGAGAAGGACTTCTTGAACTTTGGGTCTCCTTTTGAATGTCTGGAAGACTTGGAGGCGGGAGGAGACTTCTTTAATGCTAGGAAGAGTTGGTTGACTGGAGTTAATGGCCCTCTTCCTTCTTTTCCGTTGAAATCAGTTTGCAGATGAAGGATTCTTGTTTTCTTTGAGTGGAATGTTACTTCTCTGCTTTGCTACAGTCCTCTGTGGCTATTTAAGCCATTCCCCACGGAAACTAGCCGTTAGACACACTTTACTAGCCGTTCTGCACATTCTGCATATCCTGACAATGTGTCCGTTGGGGTCGGAGTCGACTCGCGCGATCTAGAGTCGACTCGGCTGTAGCAGGAGTCGACTCATGCTTTTCTGGAGTCGGCTCGGCAACTGTTCCGGATTTGAATTAAAGTGAGCTTCTCGACTGGGAGTCGACTCGACTTAACCCGGAGTCGACTCCCCAAAATCTGGAGCTGACCTTGCACTTTTGGAGTCGGCTCATCCCATGGAATCCATAGAGCTATTCTTCAACTTGGCTCACTCGAGTCGACTCGGAAATTCTGGGAGTCGACTCGGCGCTCAGAGCCCGAACTTCCGATCTTCTGTCTTTTGGCTCGTCCAGTCTTGGAGTCGACTCGAACTGTTCCGGAGTCGACTCGGCTCTCAGTTTCCGAAACACAGCCTTCTGTCTTTTTGGTGTAGCGCTGCCTTGGAGTCGACTCGAGCTGTCTTGGAGTCGACTCGCGTCTCAGAGACAACAATACTGTCTTCTGTCTTTTTGGGGTCGCGCTGTCTCGGAGTCGACTCGGGCTTTGCGGGAGTCGACTCGGGCTTTGCGGGAGTCGACTCGCCTCTCAGTGCCCGAAAGTTGGTCTCTGACTTTTGCCTTGTATAACACTGAGAGTCGACTCTAGCTTTCTTTGGAGTCGACCTGCCAACCATCGGAGTCGACTCGCGTTCCTCAGGAGTCGACTCGGCTCTCAGGGTCGAAAATTGCTCTCTGACTTTTTGTCTGTAACTCCCTGGAGTCGACTCATACTGCTCTGAAGTCGACTCGGCTAGCATCGGAGTCGACTCGCTGACAGATTTTGAGTTGTATCTTTCTGCTCGTCTGTCTGTTCTCAGTCGGAGTCGACTCGTAATGTTCCGGAGTCGACTCGAGCCTGTGCCAGTGCTTCTGATACGCTTGGAGTCGACTCGTAATATCCCGGAGTCGACTCGAGTCTCAGACTTTGGTTCATCTTGACTTCTTAACTTATCCAAATTGTCTTGAACCAGATCTAGAGACACTTAACCATAAATTTACAAGAATATCACTGAAACACTAGATTGAATTCATTAGTAAACATAAGATATACTCAAATGCTTTGAGCTCATCAAAATCAAATAGGGTTATAATCAATCACTCCACAAGGTGGCAACCCATTCTTCGACAGTTCGGTTCCTGGAGTGGAATTGAGGGCCACTTGGGGAGGCATTAGCTATGCTCAGTGCGCTTTGAGAACCGGCTCTGTTGCCCAGATAGACAACCCAAGAGGGGGGGTGAATTGGGTTTTAAAATAATTTTGCAATTAAAACGTTGTGGATGACTAATTAATGCTTTACCAAGATGATTAATTAATTGCTATGTGCTGTGAATGAAATGAGAGTAAAAGAAAGAGACACACAATCACAAACACAAGGCTTTTATAGTGGTTCGGAGCTAACCCTTGCTCCTACGTCCACTCCCCAAGTCTCACTTGGGAATTCACTATAACCCCTCGGATTACAGCCGGTTGTTTTACAAGCTCACAACCAAACTTGTTGTTTTACGAGCTCACAACGAACTCGATCGGTTTTCCCTAGCTCACCGACTAGAACCACCCCGATTGTTTTTTCGGGATCACAATCGAACCCTTACACGTTGGTTTTACACTCGGCTCACCAACCAACCTCTACACCCTTGATTCAATCCCCCGATTGAACCAAGCAAAGACAATACGGAAAGAATAAGAAACAAACAGAAAAACTGAGCTTCTTAAAAAGCAGATTTGCTACAATATAAACTAGAGAGGAGTTAAGAGCCCTCAAACACTTTTGAGTTGGAGTAGAGTAGGGCTTCTTGAACTTTGAGTCTCCTCTGGAATGTCTGGTCGACTTGAATGCAGGAGGAGGCTTCTTTAAAATGCTGGGAAGAGGAAGTTGGATGGAGTTAATGGCGCTCTTCCTTCTTTTCGTTGAAGACAAGTATGCAGAGAATGAATGCTTGATTTCTCTGAATGGAATGGTGCTTCCCTACCTTGCTACAGTCCTCTGTGGCTATTTAAGCCATCCCCCACGGAAACTAGCCGTTAGACACCTTTTTCTGCCCGTTCTGCACACTCTGCACAACCTGACAATATGTCCGTTGGGGGTCGGAGTCGACTCGCGCGATCAGGAGTCAACTCGGCTGTAGCGGAAGTCGACTCATGCTTTTCTGGAGTCGACTCGGCAACTGTTCCGGATTTGAATTAAAGCGGCCTCTTCGACTGGGAGTCGACTCGACTTGACCCGGAGTCGACTCGCCAACTTCTGGAGCTGACTTGGCTTTTTCGGAGTCGGCTCATCCCATGAAGTCCACGAAGCCAATTTTCAACCTGGCCCACTCGAGTCGACTCGACAATCCTGGGAGTCGACTCGGCGCTCAGAGCCCAAACTCCCGATCTTCCGTCTTTTGGCTCGTCCAGTCTTGGAGTCGACTCGGACTGTTCTGGAGTCGACTCGGCTCTCAGTTGCCGAAACATGGCCTTCTGCCTTTTTGGTGTAGCGCTGCCTTGGGGTCGACTCGAGCTGTCTGGGAGTCGACTCGGCTCTCAGAGACAATAATTCGGTCTTCTGTCTTTTTGGGGTCGCGCTGTCTCGGAGTCGACTCGCGCATTGCGGGAGTCGACTCGAATCTCAGAGTCCGAAAACTGCTCTCTGACTTTTGCCTTGTGAACCACTGAGAGTCGACTCTCGCTTTCTTTGGAGTCGACCTACCAACCATCGGAGTCGACTCGCGTTCCACAGGAGTCGACTCGAATCTCAGGGTCGAAATTCGCTCTCTGACTTTTCTGTCTGTAACTCCTTGGAGTCGACTCATACTACTCCGGAGTCGACTCGGTAAACATCGGAGTCGACTCGCGCACTTCAGGAGTCGACTCGCTGACAGGTTTTGAGTTGATGCTTTCTGCTCGTCTGTCTGTTCTCAGTCGGAGTCGACTCGTAATGATCCGGAGTCGACTCGAGCCCGTGCCAGTGATTCTGATATGCTTGGAGTCGACTCGTAATACTCCGAAGTCGACTCGAGTCTCAAACTTTGGTTCAAACTGACTTCTTAACTTATCCAAAATATTATGAACCAAGTCTAGAAACACTTTAGACAAGATTTTCACTGAAACACTCAATTAAATTCATTAGTAAACAAGAGATATACTCAGATGCTTTGAGCTCATCAAAATCAAATAGGGTTATGATCAATCACTCCACAATCTCTCCCTTTTTGATGATGACAAAGCATTGAGTATATGTAAAGTGAATTGCTCAATAAATAAGGAAATAAAATCCATAAATGAATTCAAGTGTCTGGTTATTTAATTTATCCAAGCTTGAAAGGTGTGAAACAATAAATTTTGGAATTAAAGCTCCCCCTTTCATTTGGAATTATATAAGCCTTCATATCATGCAATCAATTGTTTGGCTTATATATATTTAATGATTTAGCTTTCTTAAAAATTCAGATTCTCCCCCTCAACATATGCATTCAACTTTGTTTTGATTCTCTGAATTTCCTTTTAATGCATTGAAGTTTTTGAACTGAAATTTTTTGTTTTTAGAGGGAAAATCTGTCAATTTGTTCTTGAGTAGGATTCAGCTAATCTCCGAATATCCCTTGAATAGATTTTGGAGATTACTCCATTAGAAGCCCCAACAGAGAGATAATGAGCCTCGAGGTACCAAATCCACTAAGAACAAATTATGTTTTAATTTTTTATTCTCATTTTGAGTTCTTTTATGTTGATTCCATTTACATATCTACTAAATATTTCTCCCCCTTTTTGTCATCATATCAAAAAGGAGGTAAGCAGAACAAACAATCACTTAGAGATCAAATTGCACACAATTGAAGAGAATATGTCTACTCATTGTATTGATGTGTATGTAAATGCATTTTAGAATACGATAAGTAAAGCAAAAAAGTACATGTCAAAATAACACAAAATGATCTAAGGCTTCCTCGAGGAGGATGCGGGTCCCCGGGGCATGCGCTCTGCAAGTAGTGTGACTGCATTGGTGACGTGCTCGAGCTGTCGAATAATGGCCGAGGTGGCCCTGCTATGTGTCGTATCGAGCTCGGTCACCGACTTCTGAAGTGTATCCAGCTTGTCGATGAGCACATTCGCCAAGCGCTCGGCCCCCTGGGTAGTGGTGCCCATATCCTGTCGGACGTTATCGCGCATCTTCCGAGTGGTGCTCGAGACTTCGCTCATGCTATGGAACTGGGCTTGGACCAGGAACCGTACATTGTCGATCTCTTCCCGCACATGGGCCGTCATCTCAGTCACGGCTGTCAAGGAAGGGACCAACGCTGAAGATGGTGCAGGAGAGGGAGCAGGCACTGAACCCCGGAGCTCCCGAAGTAGATCATCCCGCAGGTCTCTAACTATCTCCTGGCGCAACTCCCGGAGCTGCTCAGGAGCGATCCGGACCTCCATGGGCTGAGGAGCTGAGGAGGAGGGTCCGGCTGAGGTGGTAGGAGCAGAAGTGGAGGGAAAGTCAGGATAATCTGAGTCTGGCTCAGGACTAGGGGAATGTCTGGTGGTATGTGTGGAGGTGGAAGACTTCCTAACCCAGGTCCCCTCTACCTTCCGAAACTCCATCCTGTGTAGGGTCCCCGGACGCATGCGATCTGTCCATCGCAATGCGCGAGAGGGTTCCCCCTCAGGAATAGGAATCTCGGCCTCCCTAAAGATAAGGGTGAACATCATGCCATAGGGGAGGGTAAGCCTAGGTCTATCTAGTGGCTCACATAGGTATCTATATATCATCTTGGGAAAGTTTATGGGGGTATCCTGAAGAATGTAGTACATGAGGGCTAGGTCCCTCTCAGACACAAAATCAAACCGTCCGGTCTTTGGGAACAAAGACCGAGAAATGATGCTCAAGAGGAGCCGCATCTCAACTGAAACTGAGCTGGCGGACACCTTATCTAAAGGGGACTGGGGTGGATGCCCTAGAATGGCCGTAAGGGCCTCAGTCCTATCTTCGGGGTGTGTGGGAGCCACCCCTAACTGTGGAAGGTGGAGGATTTGGGCTATGAAATCCTCGGAAATAAACAATGGGACACCGGCTACGGTTCCCTCTATTCCCCCATTCCTCCTATGGACAGTACCATAGAACTCTCTAATTAGGCCAGGGTATGTGGGGAGGTCTAGGGAACAAAAGTACTCTAAACCCTGGGCCCTAAGTCTATCTCCTATAGTGAAGCCCTCTCGGGAGAGATAGTCGAAATCGACGTATCTCCCGGTGGAGACCGCCTTCCCGGCACATGGCCTCGAGGGAACGGCCCTCGGCGGGAAACGAGCCGGAGGTTGTGGCCTCACGGGGTCGTTCCGAGCCTTGGAACGCCGCTCGGCACCGGTCGCGGAATGGGGCCTCTTCCGGCTTGGGACAGTGGCTTTGCGAGGCATGGTTGACCTAGAATGGTATGAAATCCTAATGGACGATGAAGGATCAACGGGAAAAGGACCTAGGGGCGGCCGGAGACGTTCTAGGAGTCGGCTCTAGGGTTTTGAACAGTGGCGGCGGTGAAAATAAGTGTTTTCTAAACGATGGAGTTAGGGTTAAAAAGTCGGATCCCGACTGCGAGTCGACTCCACTGAGTCGCGAGTCGACTCGACCTCGAGTCGACTCCAAAATATGCGCGAGTCGACTCTCCTTAGGCGCCTGTTGACCTCGAGTCGACTTCTTACTGTATGCGAGTCGACTCCCCCTCTGCTGCCATTGTTTTCGAGTCGACTCCCATAAATGTGCGAGTCGACTCCCCCTTACGAGCCGACTCTGAAACTTACTCGAGTCGTCTCGAACTCTGGCACGCACCTAAAAATCATGCTATGTTCGTGCCGAATGAGGGAAAATCACTAAGTTATGATCTGATTTGATGATCATTGTAAAGAGACTCTAAATTAACCATGATCTAATCATCAAAATCAATGAACTAGTGGAAAACACCACTAGCATGGATCAATCACTCCTAATCCCCTCCTAAGCACACTAAATCTCTCTTCACTTAGGGGTTTTGTAAAAATGTCAGCTAATTGATCATCAGTACAAACAAAATGTAGTGTCACATCACCATTCAGTACATGATCTCTTATGAAGTGATGTCTTATCTCAATATGTTTAGTTCTTGAATGCTGAATTGGATTCTTAGTTAGATTAATGGCACTTGTATTATCACAATTAATGGGTATTTTATCTTGTTTAATGCCATAATCTTCTAATTGTTGTTTGATCCATAAGATTTGAGCACAACAACTCCCGGCTGCAACATATTCAGCTTCAGCAGTAGATAATGCAACCGAGTTTTGTTTCTTGCTAAACCATGAGATTAAGTTTTCTCCTACAAATTGACAAGACCCGCTGGTACTTTTTCTATCAAGTTTACATCCAGCAAAGTCTGAATCTGTGTATCCTATTAATTTTAGGCTAGATTCTTTAGAATACCATAAACCTATATTCTTAGTTCCTATTAGGTATTTAAAGATTCTCTTAACTGCAATTAGATGTGATTCCTTAGGATTAGACTGATATCTAACACACATGCAAACACTAAACATGATATCAGGTCTACTTGCAGTAAGATACAATAAAGATCCTATCATACCTCTATATAGTTTCTGATCTACAGATTTACCTGATTCATCTTGGTCTAATTTGCATGATGAGCTCATGGGGGTGCTGATTGACTTGTTCCCCTCCATATCAAACTTTTTAAGCATCTTCTTGATATATTTGGCTTGATTGATGAAGATGCCTCCTTCAGACTGTTTGATTTGAAGCCCGAGGAAGTAGTTCAGCTCTCCCATCATGCTCATCTCAAATTCACTCTGCATCAAATCAGCAAATTCTTCGCAGAGGCGATTATTAGTAGCACCGAAAATAATATCATCAACGTAAATCTGCACTAATAACATATCTTTGTTTTGCTTTTTCAGAAATAGTGTTGTATCTACATTACCCCTAGAGAACTCATGTTCTAATAGGAATTTGCTAAGCCTCTCATACCATGCTCTAGGTGCTTGTTTCAAACCATAAAGTGCTTTGTTCAATTTATATACATGATTAGGGTATTGATGATTTTCAAAACCAGGAGGTTGTTCTACATATACCTCCTCATTAATATACTCATTTAAAAATACACTTTTTACATCCATTTGAAATAATTTGAAGTCCTTAGAGCATGCATATGCTAATAATAATCTAATAGCCTCAAGTCTAGCTACAGGAGCAAAGGTTTCATCAAAATCTATACCTTCTTCTTGATTATAGCCCTTTGCTACTAGTCTAGCCTTATTCCTTATGACAATTCCATTTTCATCAAGTTTATTTTTATAAATCCATTTGGTACCTATAATTGGATATTCTGAAGGTCTTTCGACTAGATTCCATACCTTGTTTCTAGTAAATTGGTTTAATTCTTCTTGCATTGCATTTATCCAATTTACATCTTTTTCAGCTTCTTCTATGTGTTTGGGCTCAAAATGTGAAACGAAAGCTAGATGAGTGTTTAAGTTCCTAAGGGATGCTCTTGTCCTAACGGGTTGAGATGGATCATCTAGAATTAATTCCTTAGGATGCCCGTGAGCAAACCTCCACGCCTTAGTTAGCCCATGATCTACTATAATCTCTTGGCTTGATGATGCATCTCCAATTAATTTTTGATTATTATCTTGTAATGTCATCTCGTCAATCTTTTCTTCAAGAATTTCCGTATCATCATCAAAATTAACTCTCTTACTAGAAGAGATATCACTAGAATCATCGAAGACAACATGTATGGATTCTTCTATAACTAGGGTTCTTTTATTAAAGACTCTATATGCTTTACTAGTTGTAGAGTACCCCAAGAATATGCCCTCATCAGATTTAGAATCAATTTTCCTAGATTATCTTTTCCATTATTATGAACAAAACACCTACATCCAAAGATATGAAAATAGTTTACCTTTGGTTTTCTGTTTTTCCAAAGTTCATAAGGTGTTTTCTTTATAATAGGTCTCAATAAAACTCTATTTAATATATGACAAGAAGTATTAATGGCTTCTCCCCAAAAGTACTTAGGGAGGTTACTTTCACATAACATGGTTCTAGCCATTTGCTCTAGAGTTCTATTTTTCCTCTCCACAACTCCATTTTGTTGTGGTGTCCTAGGTGCAGAAAAATTGTGTGTTATCCCCTTTTTACTACAAAACTTATCAAATAAATGATTTTCGAATTCGGTACCATGGTCACTTCTAATAGCTATTACTGAAGTATCTCTAGCATTGGTTACTTCTTTATGAAATTTCTTGAAAACTGAAAAAGCTTGATCCTTATGAGCTAAGAACATGACCCAAGTGTATCTAGAATAATCATCTACAATAACTAGACCATATTTATTTCCACCTAGGCTTGTGGTTCTAGTTGGTCCGAATAGGTCCATGTGTAGTAGTTCTAGAGGTCTAGAGGTTGAGACACTATTTATAGATTTAAAGGAGTTCTTTGATTGTTTGCCAAATTGACATGCTTCACATATTTTATTCTTTTCAAACTTTAATTTTGGCAAACCTATCACCGAATCTCTTTTAACTAGTTTAGATATTGAGTCCATGCTTGCATGACCTAACTTACGGTGCCATAACCAACTAGCATCATTGTCCTTAGTTTCATTAACAACTAAACATGGATTGTGTTTGGCAAGATCCTCAAGGTCTACAACATACACATTTCCACGTCTTATTCCTTTAAAAACTAAACTATTGTTATTTGGGTTTGTTATGATGCATAGTGATGGTTTAAACATAACATTATAACCTCTATCACATAATTGACTAATGCTTAATAAATTATGCTTAAGACCATCAACATAGCGAACATTATCAATAAAAGTAGAAGGGGTAATTTGAACTTTACCTATACTAATGATGTGACCCTGGTTATTGTCTCCAAAAGTCACAGCACCTCCCTTCTTAGCTTCAAGGGTGAAGAATTGATCCTTGTCACCCGTCATGTGTCTTGAGCAGCCACTATCCAAGTACCAGCAATTTTTGTTGACCTTGGCTGTAAGACACTCCTACACAAGCAGATCATATAATCTTAGGTACCCAAGTTTTCTTGGGTCTTTCATGGTTAGTCATATTGGTTCCTTTTGGAACCCATACCCTTTTAATTTTTCTTTTAGTTTTTCCTTTCCTATAGTCACATACAGTTGCTTTATGTCCTACAGTTCCACAACAAAAGCAGGTTACTTTCTTAGTTTTGCTTTCTCCAGCTTTAACAAAGAAATTACTCAGAAGTTTTTGCTTATTTTTAGGTTTATATCCTAAACCTGCTCTATTGAATACTGCTCGTTGACTATTAAGTATCATATTCAGTTTTTCTGAACTATATGTAAATTTTTCAACCAAGGATTTGTATTTTTTAAGTTTTTTAGTTGGTGTTTGTTTTTCTGCTTTTAAATCATTCAGTTCTTTTGTGATACTCTCATTTATATGGTTATTATTTTTGGGTTCTAATGTTTCTTTGTTCAGCCTTTCATTTTCTTTAGTTAAGGTATTATTCTTTTGTATCAAGATTTGGTTGCTTGTTTTAAGTTCTGCATTTTCTTTGGTAATACAATCCTTATCCTTAACTAACTTATCGTATTTATGTAGGTAAGATTGATTAGCTATTTTTAGTTCTTTATTCTTAAGATTTATGGCCTTATATTCAATCATTAATTTATTAAATGCATCATACAATTCATCAAAGGTAAAATCGAGATGCGTGTTGGATGTTACCTCATTTTCATTGGCTATGAAACAGAAATTGGCCTTTTCTTCTTGTTCCTCATCCGATGATGAAGATGATGCGTCGGAGTCCGATAAGGTGGTGACAAGGGCTTTCTTCTTCTTGTACTTGCTGCCCTTCTTTAGTAAGGGACACTCAGCTCTGATGTGCCCTGGCTTCTTGCACTCATAACACCCAATCCCCTCATTTTCTCTTTCCTTACCTTTATCCTTGCGATAGGAATTTGAGGGGCCTCTCCTTTGATGATAGGACTTCTTGTGGTTGATGAATTTTCTGAACTTGCGCACAAGAAGAGCCTCATCATCATCTTCCTCATGATCTTCTTCTTCACTGCTGCTACTGCAAGACAAATCTTTGTTAGATGATGTAGATTTGAGAGCTATTACCTTTTTCTTATGGGAGGACTCTTCTTCGCTGTGCTGCTTCATTGTTAGCTCGTGAGTCATTAGGGATCCAAGGAGCTCTTCAAGTGGAAGCTTGTTCAAGTCCTTAGCTTCTTGGATTGCCGTCACCTTAGCTTCCCATGACCTTGGTAGACAACGAAGAATTTTCCTGACAAGATCACTGTTAGTATAGTTTTTGCCAAGGCTTTTTAGGCCATTGACAATGTCAGTAAACCTAGTGAACATGCTAGTGATTGTCTCATTAGAATCCATCTTAAATAGTTCATACTTATGAACTAATATATTTATTTTGGATTCTTTGACTTGATTCGTGCCCTCATGGGTCACTTCAAGTCTGTCCCAAATCTCTTTTGCAGAATTGCAAGTAGAGACTCTATTGAATTCATTCCTATCTAATGCACAGTAAAGCACATTCATTGCTTTAGAATTGAGTTGTGCCTTTCTCATGTCATGTTCATCCCAATCCTTTTCTAGTTTAGGTACAGTGACACCCTCTACATAGATGGATGGGATGTATGGTCCATTTACTATAATGGTCCACATCTCATAGTCTTGGGCTTGGATGAATATTCTCATCCTAGCCTTCCAATATGAGTAGTCGGATCCATTAAAGAATGGGGGTCTTTGGGTGGACTGACCCTCAATGTGGGAAGATCCAAATGGGGTTGTCATTTTGATCTTTTACTCTTAGGGTAGAAGAGTTTAGGCTCTGATACCACTTGTTGCCCAGATAGACAACCCAAGAGGGGGGGGTGAATTGGGTTTTAAAATAATTTTGCAATTAAAACATTGTGGATGACTAATTAATGCTTTACCAAGATGATTAATTAATTGCTATGTGCTGTGAATGAAATGAGAGTAAAAGAAAGAGACACACAATCACAAACACAAGGCTTTTATAGTGGTTCGGAGCTAACCCTTGCTCCTACGTCCACTCCCCAAGTCTCACTTGGAAATTCACTATAACCCCTCGGATTACAGCCGGTTGTTTTACAAGCTCACAACCAAACTTGTTGTTTTACGAGCTCACAACGAACTCGGTCGGTTTTCCCTGGCTCACCGACTAGAACCACCCCGATTGTTTTCCCGGGATCACAATCGAACCCTTACACATTGGTTTTACACTCGGCTCACCAACCAACCTCTACACCCTTGATTCAATCCCCCGATTGAACCAAGCAAAGACAATATAGAAAGAATAAGAAACAAACAGAAAAACTGAGCTTCTTAAAAAGCAGATTTGCTACAATATAAACTAGAGAGGAGTTAAGAGCCCTCAAACACTTTTGAGTTGGAGTAGAGTAGGGCTTCTTGAACTTTGAGTCTCCTCTGGAATGTCTGGTCGACTTGAATGCAGGAGGAGGCTTCTTTAAAATGCTGGGAAGAGGAAGTTGGATGGAGTTAATGGCGCTCTTTCTTCTTTTCATTGAAGACAAGTATGCAGAGAATGAATGCTTGATTTCTCTGAATGGAATGGTGCTTTCCTACCTTGCTACAGTCCTCTGTGGCTATTTAAGCCATCCCCCACGGAAACTAGCCGTTAGACACCTTTTTCTGCCCGTTCTGCACACTCTGCACAACCTGACAATATGTCCGTTGGGGGTCGGAGTCGACTCGCGCGATCAGGAGTCGACTCGGCTGTAGCGGGAGTCGACTCATGCTTTTCTGGAGTCGACTCGGCAACTGTTCCGGATTTGAATTAAAGTGGCCTCTTCGACTGGGAGTCGACTCGACTTGACCCGGAGTCGACTCGCCAACTTTTGGGTTGACTTGGCATTTTCGGAGTCGGCTCATCCCATGAAGTCCACGGAGCCAATTTTCAACCTGGCCCACTCGAGTCGACTCGACAATCCTGGGAGTCGACTCGGCGCTCAGAGCCCGAACTCCCGATCTTCTGTCTTTTGGCTCGTCCAGTCTTGGAGTCGACTCGGACTGTTCTGGAGTCGACTCGGCTCTCAGTTTCCGAAACATGGCCTTCTGCCTTTTTGGTGTAGCGCTGCCTTGGGGTCGACTCAAGCTGTCTGGGAGTCGACTCGGCTCTCAGAGACAATAATTCGGTCTTCTGTCTTTTTGGGGTCGCGCTGTCTCGGAGTCGACTCGCGCATTGCGGGAGTCGACTCGAATCTCAGAGTCCGAAAACTGCTCTCTGACTTTTGCCTTGTGAACCACTGAGAGTCGACTCTCGCTTTCTTTGGAGTCGACCTACCAACCATCGGAGTCGACTCGCGTTCCACAGGAGTCGACTCGAATCTCAGGGTCGAAATTCGCTCTCTGACTTTTCTGTCTGTAACCCCTTGGAGTCGACTCATACTACTCCGGAGTCGACTCGGTAAACATCGGAGTCGACTCGCGCACTTCAGGAGTCGACTCGCTGACAGGTTTTGAGTTGATGCTTTCTGCTCGTCTGTCTGTTCTCAGTCGGAGTCGACTCGTAATGATCCGGAGCCGACTCGAGCCCGTGCCAGTGATTCTGATACGCTTGGAGTCGACTCGTAATACTCCGGAGTCGACTCGAGTCTCAGACTTTGGTTCAGACTGACTTCTTAACTTATCCAAAATATTATGAACCAAGTCTAGAAACACTTTAGACAAGATTTTCACTGAAACACTCAACTGAATTCATTAGTAAACAAGAGATATACTCAGATGCTTTGAGCTCATCAAAATCAAATAGGATTATGATCAATCACTCCACAGGCTCCATTCTCGTGGAAAGTGATTTTGCTACTGTGATCTCTTGGATTCAAAGGCAAACCACAAAGATAGGTGGATGAGCTACAGGACATCTGGAGCCTATTGAGAAGGAGCACTTTATCTATTGTGAGGTACATCTACTACGAACAAACAAAGCTGTAGAATAGGTGATGCAGAACCTATTCCGGGAAGAAAGATTTCAGTGGTATTTGAAATCAAAAACAGAAGAAGAGGGAGAAGAGGAGGAAGAGGAGGAGAAGAAGGAGAAGAGAAGAAGAGAGGAGGAGAATACGTGGGGGAGAAAATTTCTTAATTCTTCATTAACCCTAATCATGAGAATAGTCCCTTTTATATAGGGCCCAAATACACAATTTGCATAAACCCCCTTACACAACAATAAATCCTAATAAGTCCACAAATAACACAAGTAAACCATAAATAAGCCCTAAAATGCAAATAAACCCAGAAATAAAATAAACCACAAATAAATCCCTAAATGCAAATAAATTCAGAAATAAAATAAAATAAATATGCAAATAAAAGGGTCTGATTCAATCCGGGGGCTCAGGATCATCTGGATGAAGGGCTCTGATGTCCCCATCAACTCCTTCCGGGTGAGAAAAACTCGAACCCGTCGAGTACAGGTCTGGCCGGCTGTCGTACTGCTCCAGAAGATCGGGGTCGAGGCGCTGCAACTGTGCTCTGGAAATCCATGTCACATCAAACTTTGGTCGACCTTTCCACCGAACAAGGTAACATTGGTAACCACCGTTCCTGCTTGAAATAACCTGCTCATCCAATATATGTTCTATTTGTTCTCTGCGTGCATGAAATTTGGGAGGTGGTAGCTCAACAGCAGGTAATAGGTCAGGGTATCCAACATGGGCAGGTATATCAATAAAGGGGTTAGAAGGCAGAAATATTATCTTTTTGTATGGGACTAAATCTTCAATATTAAATGTCGCACTAATCCCATAGTCATCAGGAAGATCCACAACATATGCATTCGAACTGATTTTCTTTAAGATTTTGAACGGTTCTGCACTACAAGTTTGCAATTTCTTAAACGTTTCCGAAGAAAGTCGTTCAAACCTAATTCTTATCATGACGTAATCTCTTTCACTTAACTCATTATAACGTCCGGTTAAATCAGCAAGGAATTTATATTTTAAGTTATTAAAGTGACTGCAATTGCTGATTTCTTGATGTAATGAATGTGGATGAGATGCAATTGATTGTGCAGACTCCAAGACTCTATACTGATGAGACATGAAAAATAGGTCTATGGGTTGCCTAGATTTGTAATCATGCACCACTTCAAACGGATTTATGCCTATAGACTTATGAACCGAACTATTATATGCAAACTCAACTGTCGGTAATATTAAATTCCAGGTCCTAGCATATGCATTTGGGTTGAGCCTATAATGTTGAAGGTTGGGCAGAAATACTCCGGGAACTAGATCAATTGCGTGTTGGATATCACACATCGGAGAAAGTGCATCCAGAAGATCATCATGGACTATATCATTAAACTCCTCTAGAAGGGAAACTACTATAGGGGAATGTTCAAGATTGGACTCCACATGGGTATCTTTAGCTACAAGTGCCAATTCAGGTGACTGACTCTCAATATCTGTCACTATCTCTTCCACAGTAGTGATGTGAAATGACTTGGTTGTACTTAGATCAATAGTCTCCCTTTGGAAATCATTTTGGACAAAATTTAATTCTATAGGTTCGTCTTCAAAGTCTTCTTCATAGTCTTCTATATTTGGTTCATAGACTTCTTCGACATATTCGACCTCTTGGATCCTAGCTTCTGGTTCAGTAATCAGGTAGGTCCTAATGGAACATTGGGATGCTATGTGGTCGAATTGTTGACACCTTGAGCATTGGGTTTGGTGCCCAAGAAAATGGGGAAGGATTACAGGTGGTGCAACCAAACCGATTTTAGGTTGGGCTGCAACAGGGGTTGGCGGTGTAGGGGTCCTAGAATTTTGCATGAGTTCACGGATCTCTTGTGTGAATTCCTTGTATCCAGCCCGCATGGCAACGATCTGTTCCTTGATAGACCTCAAAATGTCGGAATTCATGGTAGCTACAGGGATTTTAGGTTGATTGAGATAGTACTCCATATCACTACAGGTTAGCATGCAATGATGACACTGGGTGATGATGTGAAATGCAGTGTCACTAATGAAACCTTAATAACTATAATGCAAGACCAAATTTGATGCAGGACAACCTACTAATGCAATCTATTATGATTTCAGAAATCAGCAAGTCTTCACAATAATAACTTAAAATTTAAATGTTGCTGATTTTTACTTCGGTTATTCAGAATTAAGGATTAAGATTATTCAATTTAAGAAATTAGATTGCAATCAAGTAGTTCAGTTGTTCTGATCCTAAAGTAATTTGAGCGAATAATGTTGAGAAACGTCCTGTTGCTAGGGTGTGCTAATTTAATATCAAGATTTAATGGGTAATAGGATGGGTTCGAAAGTGAAAGGTTTAATGTTCTGAATTTTGACAGCAATATAAGTTTTCAAAATATAGCTATTATGCAAGAGAACCAGAACATAATTAAATGAACAAGCCAGAAAAAGTAGAAACCTATCACCTGTCGGGAAGCAGACGACCAGAGTGGTGCGCTCGAGGGCTAGGGCGACGATCAGGAGCGAAGTGCAGCTGATGGGCTTGAAAAGGGAGGAGGGAGGGGTGGTGTGGCCCCTGGAGAAAAAAAAGGCCCGTTGAAAGGGGCTCTGCAGTGGCTCGGCCTGCTGACTTGGGCTTATGAGAGAAAGTTGGGGCAGGCTACTGTTGTGTGGGCCTAGGGTCAGCCCGTGTTGGCTTTAGAAGTTGAGTGGGAGGCGCGTGGGATCGGCCCGATAGGAATGGGTTTGAGGGGAAGAGGGGCGGTGGCAGGTGACAGGGGTTCGGGATGGGGACGGCCGGCGGCGGAGCAGAGGAAGCGGCAGGCGGGTGGCGGCGGTCTGGTGCAGCGGCAAATGGAGGGGAAGCCGGAGGCGGCGAGGGGCTTTGGTGGAGGGGACGGCGATGGGAGTTCGGAAGGTGGCGGCGAGGCGGAGGCAGCAGTGGGCGGCGTGCGATCGGAGAAGAAGCGGTGGGGGTGGCGAAGGCGGCAAGGCGGGCGGCGACGGCGGACGAAGGCGGTGGCGAGGGTGCTCACGGGGAGGAAGATGAACAGGTACCCCTTTTTTTTTCCTTTTTTTTCTTTTTTTTTCTCTTTTTCCTTTTCTCTTTTTTTTTCTTTTTTTTTTTTTGCACGCACGTGCGGTTACGTGCGGAGCTGTTTTTGGGGACCCGGGTTACTGGATTCGGGTTAACGGGTTTTGTGACTTACCCGTTAATCCTTTCTTCAACTTCCCGATGGTTTCGGGAGAGGGCTCCGATCTTCACGGCGATGGCGGTGGCCGGGGCTCTAGGATCTACGGCGACGGGCGGTGGCCGATCACGGGATCCGGCCGGTGGCGCCTTTTTGTGGCGCGATGCAGCGGCGGTGAAGCGTGGGAGTGGTGGCCGCAGGCTTGGCGGCTGGCGGGACGGGGTGGAGGT
Source organism: Phoenix dactylifera (assembly GCF_051530095.1). Taxonomy (NCBI): domain Eukaryota; kingdom Viridiplantae; phylum Streptophyta; class Magnoliopsida; order Arecales; family Arecaceae; genus Phoenix; species Phoenix dactylifera. The sequence continues at coordinate 56,972,371 of NC_143190.1, read as the reverse complement.
CGCGGCTGCGGCGGCGGAGCTTGCGGCGGCAAGAGGCGGCTGACCACGGCAGCCACGGGCGGCGTCAACAGGCACGGGAACCCGAGCGGCGACGTTTCCGTGGGGAAATGGCTCCTCCGACGGCGGGCTCGGGCCTTCACTGGGCAGCGGCGGCGGCGAGAACGTCCGACGGTGGCTCGGCGCTGCTGGCGGCGACTGGTGGCGGCGGTGGGCGCGGGTGTGACGACGGGTGGGGTGGACCTGGCGACGGGATCTTCCCCTGTTCCTTGTGTGAGAACCGAGAGAGGGAAGAAAGGATTTCTTTTTCTCTTTTTTTTTTTTGGCTCTCGGTTCGGAAGAAGTCGGGAGAGAGAAGCTAGACCTCAAGGCTTTGGCAGATAACCTAGGTCGTGGCTTTGGCAGCAGGGGCAAAGCCGACGGCTCTGATACCAAGTTGATGCAGAACCTATTCCGGGAAGAAAGATTTCAGTGGTATTTGAAATCAGAAACAGAAGAAGAGGGAGAAGAGGAGGAAGAGGAGGAGAAGAAGGAGAAGAGAAGAAGAGAGGAGGAGAATACGTGGGGGAGAAAATTTCTTAATTCTTCATTAACCCTAATCATGAGAATAGTCCCTTTTATATAGGGCCCAAATACACAATTTGCATAAACCCCCTTAAACAACAATAAATCCTAATAAGCCCACAAATAACACAAGTAAACCACAAATAAGCCCTAAAATGCAAATAAACCCAGAAATAAAATAAACCACAAATAAATCCCTAAATGCAAATAAACCCAGAAATAAAATAAAATAAATATGCAAATAAAGGGTCTGATTCAATCCAGGGGCTCAGGATCATCTGGATGAAGGGCTCTGATGTCCCCATCAATAGGTGGCCTCTTTGTAGCTCATCACTCTAACAATATACTATGGATGCATTGTTTGCCAGGGGGGCATTACAGGATATGTCATGTTTTGATTTCTTTAAATATATTCATATTAGAACAATGCGAATCATCCATTTCAGCACCAAAAAAAAAAGCGTTGCTCCTTGAAAATCCTTAGAAGACCATCTCATTATCAAATAAAATGGTGCAGAAATGTAGTAGAGGGAGAGACGGAAGGAAAGGCAGCACTAAAATATTCAATCCTAAAATGCAAGGCCCAAGAGAAAGTGCCTCTAAAATTGGATTTCTGATAATGACTATTTATCTTGCATGCTTTTATGTAGTTATTTGGTTGGGCCTGTTCGTTGGGAGATGCATATGGGCTGGTTTTGATTGAAAAGCCCAATAATAGGGATTGAAGAATGTCAAAAATAGGCCTTGGGCTGGCTCATTGTGCACATACCGGCGTCTCTAGTTACTCTGGATCTTGGGTTGGCTCATACTGTTGTGTACATCCCGATGCCAATGGCTCTGATTCCTTTGGATATTGCGTTGATGATCATAAATTTCTCTCCCCCACTTATCGGGTCGGTTTAAGATCCGAAAACCTGCTAATTTTTACCCAATATCGAGTTTTCGGGTTATCAGATCGTTGAGATCCATACCCGACCGACAAGGGCCTTTAATTCCCAAGCCACGCGTCATGTTCAGCTGAGAGTGGCGAGGCAACCGAACCTTCTAGACGAAAGCTTGTATCCTCCTCCGTGGCCGTGTTCGCGGGCGGGGACGATGGACGACGAGAGCGTCGAGAGGATTCTGGAGCGCGAGAGACTCCAGATGGAGCAGATCAGAGAGCTCGACATGGAGGAGCTCCAGATCGAAGAAGTCGACGACGATCACTCTTCCGACGACGACGACGTCCTCGTCAGGTTCCTTTCTTCTCCCCGTTCCTTCCTTTTATCAGGATCTATCTAGGGTTTCGATAGATAGAGCGAAAGAAAGAGGTTTCTGACCTTGGAACCAGTTCTTGATGCTTGAGTCTGCGATTCTTGTGAAAAAGAAGGGAAAATCCTACTTTTAGTTTGGTTGCATGCAGGTTTTGATGTTCGTTCATTTGTGACTAAATCAATGATAAACAAACCCTAGGTGGCCTAAATTTCTTTTTAATGGTATTCCGTCTCTCAGGCTTTATGATGGGTGGATATCTTGACCGTGATTCCCAAATTCTAAGTTTATTACCTTGTTTTTAAGCAACGGATCGAGGTAAAGGGATCTCATCTCACACTTTATCGTGAAATCATATTGGAAATTGATGGTTAGATGCGTCTGAAGGTAGAAATGGTATAACGGTATCACTCGAAAGAAAGAGGTTTCTGATCTTGGAACCAGTTCTTGATTCTTGAGTCTGTGATTCTTGCGAAAAAGAGGGGGAAGCCCTAATTTTAGTTTGATTGCGGGCAAGTTTTGATGTACGTCATTTGTGACTAAATCAAAGATTATGGAGGAAACAAACTCTAGGTGCCCTAAAATTCTTCTTAATGGTCTTCTATCGCTCAGGCTTTATGATTTTAGCATAATAAAGAAGATGGGGTGGATATCTTGATTGTGAATCTCAAATTCTAAGTTTATTACCTTGCTTTTAAGCAACAGACCGAAGGTAAAGGGATCTAATCTCTCTCACGCTTTATGTTGAAATCATATTGGAAGTCGTCAGTTACATGCATCTGAAGTTGGAAATGACATACAAAGTATAGTGTTTTTGTATTATCTATGTATAAAACATGTTTGGTTTTTGTGCAGTATGAGATTTTGTTTTTTGAGATTTTTGTAGAACAGCTCAAGAAGATAGAAGGAAACATGCCCCCCCCCCCCTTTTTCAAAGAAAAGGGTCATGTTTAAATTTTTTTTATGCTATAGCAACACTTGGCCAATGAGGCTTCTTGTTGTGTGAGGCTGAGAGAAACATCCAAAACGTAGTGCGTTTAGTATCTAGCTGAGCAGAATACTGAATATAAACATTCTCTGTTTCACATGCTCTCCTACTTCCACTAAGTATTTGCATAAGGGAAGTAATAAAATTAAAAATTTAAAATGCTTCATGCACTACCTGATGTTCTGGCACATGCATGATAGCAGTGGTTCCTGTCCCACACAGCCGTTGAATAGGCCTAGCAGGCCCTTAACTGACTTGGCCATATATTGAATTATTCCATGGAGCTATCCCCGTGTTACTTGGTCAAAACATGCTCTGTATCAGTGAACCTTCAAAGCTGTTTCTGGTCAAGACCCTCACTGTGCGAGCAACATGTGTAAGTTGATGCTTTCTGATCTGCATATCCTGGCCTGCTGTAGTCTATTACTCTTTTTATACTTTAGCTCGGGAAGTTCTGATTAGGATTATTGCCCCTCTGTCTTTAAAATCCACCAGGAGAAACAGGAGGCAGTTGATGCATATTATGTGATGCATCTTTCCTTCTTTTTTTTTTTTTTTTTTTAAAAAGGAAGAATGAATCAATGTCAAATATTTGCTGACTAGTTGGCACAGAATAATGTTTACTATTCCATTTGTGTCTGATCACGTATATTGTTGTCTGTTTTATGTATGAAAGTGGCCGTGGTGATGGAGGGGCAGGTCCATCTGGTGGCTTTACCTTCAATACATGTTTGGCTTCATTGCATACATATCTTGGTGGTAATTATCCAATACTTTTGCTCAAATAATTATTTTTTCTTTTTCTTCTTTTCCCCTTTTTTTAGTTTTTGCAAACATAAACTTCATGATTACTGTTATGTAACAGAGGTTGATGATACCCATGGTAGGCTGTCTTTTTTGGATGGCGGTGCAATCTTGAATTTGCCAATGTTCTATCTTGAAGGTAAATTCTGTCTTTTAAATTTATTTATCAAAATACTATGTCTGGCTCTTCACAGACTATCTTTCTAGTGGCATAATCTTTCTCAGCATTCAGTCATTCCATCTGCTAACGTGCCCATTTAACCATAGTTCTCCGTTATTGTTGATAGTGTTGTGGTTGCTACTGTTGTAAGAGCATGGTTTTTTTATCATCTAATGATATTTTCCATGCCAAAATATGCATGCTATATGCATGTTGGTCCAGGAAAAGGTGAATGATGTAACAATTTTGACATATTAAAACCATCTCTCTGATAGAAAACTAGGTTCAGTTTTCTTGATAATTCAAATGTCAATCATTAAGATGCTCCACTGGACGTATTATAAGATCTGATAAATGATTTTGCAATCTTACTGACAATATGAACCATTTAATAAGCTTAATGTCAAGCATCTAAAATGACACAAGTGGTCAAAATAAATTATATGCCTTACATCCCAATATGGTAACCACAGTAATGCTCAACTTCATAATGAATAAGTTTCTAGGTTTAACAGTTCTAGGACATTTTCTTCTTTTATGAAGTTGCTCTTTTTTTTTTCTGAAGCGGGTTCGTCATACAATACGTGTACGAATACACCCAATAAAGTCAAAAAACACTAACTTGCGGAGTGCCTATGGCAGCTTTCCTTATCCTGACCAGAGAGTGTACCCTGAGTGATGAGCTGCATAGGCAACCACCTAGTCGGCCGCCCTATTAGCTTTTCTGAATGCATGTTTGGCCTGGAAGGCCACCTTATCCCTCATCATCATCCCTATATTCCGGATCAGGGGGTGGTTAGTGCTCTCACCCCTCGGCCCCTCCTGGATTCATTCGATAATCGTAACCGAATCGTCCTCCAGAATGATCGAGCTGGCCTGCAGCACCTGCCGCGCATGTCGAAAACCAGCCAAGGTGGCTCGCAGCTCTGCCCCCGGAACCGACGTGCTAAACAACTGGCAGTCACCTGCTGCCACCACCCTGGAGTGCGGGTCTCGTATAACAAAGCCTGCACCACCTTGCGCACATCTATCCAGTATCGATCCGTCGAAGTTGACCTTGAGGAAGCTCAGGGGTGGGGGTTCCTAGGTAAAGAACACCATCTGAGGAGCTGCCGGAGCAGAGAGGGAACCCTAGGTGTTCCAAGTTGTCAAAGGTCTATCTGAATAGAGGGTGGGCCTGATCTCCATCGCCTGTATTCGAGCGAACTCCGCAACAAACCTTGGTGACATCCTGTGCTCACCAAAAGTACGGGCGTTCTTTGCCAGCCAGATCTGATGTGCTGTGCAAGTCGCTCTGATGGCCTCTTGACATGTCTGGCGGCTGGCAAACCACTGCTGTATCACCTGTAGAAATTGAAACTTCCCACTCCAGGCTTCCTGCGAGATTTCTGTCCACTGCGATGCTGACCTCGCCCATGTACATTGGAATAGCACATGGTCCACTGACTCCTCAGCACCACATGTCTTGCACTCTGCGGGGATCCCCTAGCCATGCCTACTCAGCACCGCTCTCGTCGGAAGGCGGTCCCACGTCACCTTTCATAAGAAGAGTGCTGCTCACGGGTGAAGCCTCGACCTCCAGATCCAAGTGCAGTCCTGCCCCGGCTCATGCTCCCGCTGGATGACACGGGAGAGGTCACCCAATCTGATACTGGCCCTACAGGAGGTGCCCCAAATCCTGACATCTGAGCCCGCACGTCCTTGTACCGGAAGGGACCGGATTCTCTCAGCTAGGTGTACCCCGAACAATTGTCGTAGTCTGGCCTCATCCCACGCTGCCCCTCCTGGGGCTAGGAGGTCGCACACTTGCAACCCCACCACTGCCTTAGTATCAACCATGGTCGGCCAATACCTTAGGGGAAGGGTATCCACCCATGGGTCAACAGTCACCTTGATGCTCCGCCCATCGCCTATCAGCCATCTGGTGTTTGCCGACGCGGTCGGCAAGTACTTTCCGATCTCGCGCCACATGAAAGAGACTCGACGACCACTCCATGCCATCTCTGAGCCCTCGACTATATCTGGCTGCCATCACCTGACTCCAGAGCCCGTATGGCTCTAACAGGAATCAAACTGCATGTCGAGCAATGAAAGCCTCGCGACGCTCTGGTAGGGAATGCACCCCTAGACCACCCTCACTGGTGGGACGACAGACCTGCTTTCAGGCCACCAGATGCACCCCGTGGCCTCCATCGTGTGACCCCCACAAGAAGCACTAAAGGAGTCGCTCGATCCTCAGCAAAGTCGTCTTCGGTACCACAGTGTTGGCCATGAGATATACCGGCATGGACCCCAACACCGATTTGACCAGTGTCAATCTCCCTAGCATAGATAGGGAGGACGCCCTCCATTCCTCCAACCTGCTTTGTACCTGCTGCACCAAACCGGAGCACTCTGCCATCCGTAGTCTGCGGCCGGTGATAGGGACTTCCAGGTAGGTCAGTATCCCATCCTGATCAGGTATTTGCAGAATTCTCTGGATCTCTTGTCTGACCTTGCTCTCCGTGCTCGGGCTGAAATTGATAGCTGATTTCAGGAAGCTTACGCTCTGATCGGATGCCGCGCAGTAACCCGCCACCACCCTGCGGAGGAAGCAAAAGTCGAAGCTTATGAATGAGGTTCGACTTTCCACACCAAAAGTCTCTTCCTATCTTGTTCGCCTTGGCCAGAAGAAGACAATCATCAGCGAAAAGTAAGTGGGAGAGAGGTCCAGCCTCCGGTGCTGGAACATAGGCCTTCAGCTTCCGGCTGGCACACACTCTCTGCACATCACGAGAAAAAATATCAGCACAGATAATAAACACTATGGGGATAAGGGACATCCCCGACGCAGCCCCATGGTGGACTCGAAAAAAGGTGACGGTGTGCCGTTGATCAAGATAGAGAACTTTGGCCCCCGGACACACCCCAGGACCCATCCAATCCACTGCATGTGGAAGCCGTAAGCCTCCAGTGCCTGCTGAAGAAAACTCCACCTGATCCAGTCGTAAGCCCTTTCCATATCCAACTTGATAGCCATCAAGCTTCGCCGCTTCGGTGCTTGCTGAAAATCCAACATTATCTCCTGGGCCAATATAGCGTTATGAGATATATTTCTGCCAGCTACAAAAGCCCCCTTCTCTTGGCTAATGATGCCATGCAATAGGGGCTTCATCCTATCCACAATTATTCTCGCCACAACCTTGTACAGGGTTGTGCACAAACTAATGGGCCTAAAATGACAAGGCTCTGCCGCCTCCGGATGCTTCGGTATGAGCGTAATGAAGGTGACCTTCCAATCCTCCGGCATCACCGCCTGAGTAAAAAAGCACTGAACAGCCTCTACCACATCTCTCCGAATGATACCCCAATATTGCCGAAAAAAGAACGAGGGAAAACCATTAGGTCCTGGGGCCTTGTCTGCTGCTAGAGCCCAGATTGCCTCCTGTACCTCTCGTGTTGACACCGGCCGGACCAGGGTTGCGTTCTTATCATCATCAATATCCGCATCCATCCTCGGGATGTGGTCTCCATCACCAGAGTCCTCATCCTCTGTCCATCTGGCGCAGAAAAAGTCAAGTAAGACCTGTCTGATGGCAGGCTCATCTTCCACCCGATGGCCAGAGCAATCTCGCAAAGAGTGGATCATGCTCCACTGTCTCCGAATAATCGTAGACCGATGGAAGAAATTAGTATTACGGTCATCCTCACTCACCCACTGAACCCGAGATTTCTGTCGTCAGTAGATCTCATGCTACTGTAGTAGTGAGTGGTGAGTTGCTAGAAGGCCTCGAAGGTCAACCATGTACCGAGAGCGCGCCCTCGAGATATTCTTTCCTTTGCAACTCAGCGATTGCAGTCTCCACCCCCTCCACTCTCCGGAAGATATTGCCCACAACCTCGCGGTTCCAACGGCGAAGATGCCTCTTGGTCAGCTTTAGTTTGCGCGAAACCCATTGCATTGCATCCCCACACACCGGGATGCGCCATGCATCGCGGACAATATCCCAAGACAGGGGGTACGATAGGCAAACCTTCTCAAAGCGGAAGGGGCTGTGATGATTAGGTTCCGATAATGTGGAAATCAGCAGGGGGCAGTGGTTCGAAGCAATCCGAGGTAAATGGCTAACTCAGTAGGTAGGAAATCGAAGGATCCAGTCCGGGGACGCAAAGGCCCTGTCTAGTCGCTCCCAAATTCTAGCATTGCCAAGCTGATTGTTGCACCAGGTAAACTGTGGTCCGGAGAAACCTAAGTCTATCAAGCTGTTTCGCGACACAAAATCATGAAACTCCCTCCTATCCACTCTATCTGTGAAGGCTGCACCTCCCCTCTTATCACTCGTACTTAGGATACAATTGAAATCACCAACTACCACCGTCGGGACACCCTGGGCGGCAAGGTTGGTGATCTCCTGCCAAAGGACTCTTTTAACCCTGTAGTCCGTGCTCGCGTACACACCACACAACACCCACGGAGCAGCATCAGATTCCGACGCGATTATAACTACCTGTTGGGGGCAGTTGTGGAAAACATCAACTGTCGCCACTCCTCGCCTCCACAGGACCAGGATACCTCCCGACAGCCCCTGGGAATCGACTGCATATGTCTCCCAGTCCCTCCCCAGGCGCCGCCTCAGCCATACGAGTCCCTCGCCAGATAATCGAGTCTCATTAAGGAAACAGATCTCTGGACAGTGGATCTGAACTAACCGCTTAAAGGAGGACATGAAGGACGGCTTGGCGGCCCCCTACAATTTCAGGCTAAGATCCTCATGGATCACAGTCCACATAATCGGCCTCAGACTTATCATTCTCCTGGGTCACAGGGGCTGCCTCAAGCTCGCTGCCTAGGCCCCCTGCTCATCCTCATCACCTGTAGTGGATAGGATATGCATGACTGCCGCCCTGACTCGTTGCACAATAGTTGGGTGGTCCGTACGCCCTCCTGGCATCAATGGCTCGGCTAGACTCCCCTCCGAAAGCGACACGAGGTGGCCCCCGGCGTCGCTCCCACCAAGGGCAGTCTCCAGCTGCTCGCTCACCTGAGGTCGGGGGCGGAGGATCGAACTGGAAGACCCCATCTGGGCCTCTCCCAATGCTCTCATGTGCGTCCCATGACTGGGGCTCTCTCATCACGCCCGGCGGGAGAAGGGCCTGGCCATCGTGCAGGGGGGTCCCCAGCTCCAAATCAAGCCCCCGACAGGGTGGGCTATACTGGAAAAGCTCTGCTGGCACCTCACTTTGGGCCTGCAACTCCGGCTCGGCCTGACTCCCTAGGCCCGGGGCTAACTGGGCCTGTGGGCCTGCCGTAACCTGGGCCCGTGGGTCCACTACGAGCTGGGCTTGTGGGCCCTGGGCTCGCGGGCCATCATAACGCAGCGCGGCTGGGGGGAGATGGCCGCGCGCGTCTTTGCGTGGGCCCAACGCGATCTAGGCCTGCGCGCCTTGAACGCGGGGTGCGGCCACGGTGCGGGGCGTGCCCTCGGCGCAAGGCGCGCTGTGGGCTGCACCCGCCGGCCCACATACCCGGCGCCCAACCCTGTGGGCTTGGGCGCGCTGGGCCAACCCATTTCTGGCCTGCTGGTCCAACGCGGGGGCTGCGTGGGCCGACTGGGCCCCCTGACCTAGGCCCCCTAGCGGGTCGAGGCCCGCAGGTGGCTTGGGCCGCTTCTGATTTTGGGCTTGGGCCTCGCCCACCCAACTGGGCCCCGGGTCAGCCTGCAATGGGATCGGGCTGACTTGCTGACTCGGCCCCGGGTCCCCCGACTCGGCCAAGCCCTTCGCTAGCTCGTCGGCGAGCCGATCTGGAAAGGGCCGAAGGGGTTTCGGGTACGACTCATCCCCCCGTCAGCCAACGGCAACCGGCGGCGCGCAACCTTCGCTGGCTTTTGCCAGCCGTCGGTGTCCGCCGGGGACACTGACGATGTCGGGCGAGCCGCCGGAGATGGCGGCCGAGTCGAGGATGATCCAAGCCCTGATTGAGGCTCGGTCGTCTGCCTTGGCCGCGGCGGTCGATTCTCCCGCGGGAGTCTTCGCCACGTCGCCACCATCCAAGGGCCATAGATTGGCCCTTGGACCTCCTTTCGGACGCCCGGAGGCGCCTGAGCAGGCCCGCCCCCGAGTCCACCTCCATCGAGGGCAAATCCTCCTCGGCATGGGTGGTCGCCGGAAGGCAGCATGCCGCTGCCAGATGACCCATCCGCCCACAAGGGGGGTAAAGGGTGTTGGGAACTCGCCCATGCTGCAGAAAATTAAAAAATTTCAGATGGCAGCGGAATTGGCATGCGCGGAATCAACGTTCATCTCATGAACGTTATTCAAAAACCGTTCGTAGATAGATTAGGATTAAAAACTTTTAATAACATTAGGAAGATCAGATCTTCACCTTGTGCGAATAGATGATCACCGCAAACTGATGATCGTGGTTTTGGAAGAAGGCTCGCTTGAAGCCGCACACGCGTCCGGCCTCTACGGGTATCCACACGAAGTAAAGATCCGATCAATGCTCTCTTGTCTCCCTGGGGTGCTAGCTCCCTTGCAGAGAATTGTTTTGATGGCTGATCACCTCCCTTTCAATCAACCCTTGATTGTGCTTGGGAGGAGGAAGAAGAAGGATGAAGAGCAACGAAGCCCCTGCAGCCTTCTTCCTTTTTCCTGCGTTGGAACCAAGGAGGAGGGAAGAAGAGGGCCGCCAACACCTTGGAGTTACTGAAACCAAGAGGAGAGGAGAGGGGGCGTACGGCTGGAAGAAGAAGGGCTTGAATGCCCTAGGTGCTGCCCCCTCTTCTCCTTAAAAAGGATGTGGAGCTCCTACAAATTAGGAGCTCCTTGATTGATTTCCAAGAGGGGCGCCAGCCCCTCTTGTGTTGCCGCACCAACAAGGAAAAAGGGGAGGGGCATGCGCCCCTCCCTCTTGTGTTGCCCTAGTCCTCCTTTCATGCCCCTCCCTCTTTTGTTGCCCTAGTCCTCCTTTAAGGAGGATTTAGAGGCCCTAATGTGGCTAAGTCCTAATCTAATTAGGCTTAGTCCAAGGGTGAACCAATTTTTGAGTTTAATCCATGCTAGTCGTAATCCAATTAGAACTCAAATGAACCATGACTCAATTGAACTCTTCAATCCTAATTCAATTAGGAGTCATGTTAATTCATTAGATTAACAATTAATTGGGACTTAAGAAATCCTAATCCAATTAGGATTTATTTAATTTTAGTCCTAATCCAATTATGACTCTAATTTGAATCCGAAGTCCTAATCTAATTAGGACTTCTAGGAATCCTACTCTAAGTAGGAATCCAAGTTGAATTCAAAAATCCTAATTTAATTAGGATTGTAGGAATCCTGCTCCAAGTAGGACTCCCAGTCCTAGTCCAAGTAGGATTTTCGGTCATAATCCAATTAGGATTCCAGGAATCTTACTTCAAGTAGGATTCGTGTTTTAAGTCCAATTAATCAATTTCCATTATTCATTCTTCAACTGATTATCAATCGAATTGATTACTCGTGATTCATAATCACAATTCAACCATCGGATCGGTCAATACTAGGGGTGGCAATCGGGTCGGGTCAGGCATAAACAGGTCGGGTCAAATATAGGTCGGGTCAGAAAACTATAAATCTGAACCCGACCTGTTTATTAAACGGGTCAGGAATTACAAACCTGAACCTGACCTGTTTATTAAACAGATAACCCGACCCGACCCGTTTAACCTGTTTAATAAACAGGTAACCTGTTTATCCAACCCGACCCGACCTGTTTAACCTGTTTGCACAACCTGACCCGTTTAACCTGTTTAGACCTGTTTAATCTGTCCAACCCAACCTATTTAACCTGCCCAACCCGACCTGTTTAGACCTGTTTAGACCCGTTTAACCTGTTTAACCTGTTTAACCCGTTTAACCTGTTTAGACCTGTTTAACTTGCCCAACAGTTAAACGGGTTAAACGGTTTAAACGGATCAGACATCTAAAACCTATATTCGACCCAATTAATAAACAGGTTAAACGGGTCGACCTGTTTACGATCCGAACCTGTTTAGGCCAAACCCAAACCTGTTTATGGCGGGTCGAACACGGGTCGGGTTGGCGGGTCGGGTCATATTTTGCCACCCCTAGTCAATACCTCTAGTGTGTGTGACCGCATAGGTTCTATTCTGAGTGGTAGTGAGATATATTGCGATCTCTATCACAATATCACAATATCATTGAAAACTTCTTTCAATGGGTTGGAACGATTTCAACTCAACTCATTAGGGTTTATCGACCATCGAGATATTTCCTGTGAGTCTCACCATCCACCAGTGACACCTAGCAGCATGTAGTGGCTACCCAGCAGAATGGAATGATGAACCTTTAGGTGCAGTTATTGTGTGATACAGTTTCTTTATCGTGGATCCCTACAGGACGGAGGTCATGGATGACTCGTCAAACTCCATCGTCTGTCATATGTCTAGATTTATTCGACTTAAGTTTGAGAGTGGAAAACTCTTTCTCCACTATGCAATCTGCCCCGGCCGAGGTCTTACGAACTTAGTCTTATAAATCACATAGGATCTCTCCTTATCTATCAAGGTCGATAGATTCCTTGTAGGCGCATGTCCTACTCCTACAGTGAACCTACTGCAGCCAATCTACACTGCATGGATCCATATGGCTAGAGACTATGTTTGTGTGCAGTCAAACTACAATAACCTCACTGTGAGTAGCCGAAGCACCGCAGGTCAAAGGACCAGTCACACCACTGCAACATCAAGCAAGTCACTGACGAGTGGATAGACATCCAAGTGACTTCTTGTCTTGGTCACGCTCAGTACCCTTGTTCTCTAACAAGCACTTGCACTATTACTTTAGTGTTCCTACACTGTGGACTCGAGTCTCGTTCATTCATAAGGAAGCGATGTGTGCACGGATCTCATCGGATCGATTACCGTCCTCGTGATGATCCATCGATCAGGAACATTCAGAAATTAATCACCAATGATGCATGGCTCAAATTCTTAACTCTTAAGAATATGCATCATCATCTTATTAATTCTTGGACGATTCATGGACACATAAACAATATGAATGAAAAAGATGCCTTTTATTTATTCAATAATAAATAGTCAAGTACAAAATTATGTTCTAGAATTAACAATGTGTCAGCCAGATTGGCTTCTAGGGCATACATCTAACAATCTCCCACTTGCACTAAAGCCAATCAGTCATATATCTAAGTCCCATCTTCTCAAGGTGGGCTTCAGTCTTTTGCTGACTCAGCTGCTTAGTGAACGGGTCCGTCACGTTGTCCGCGGAGTCTACTCTTTGCACCTCGACATACTTCTTCTTAACATAGCGCGAATGAGGTGGAAGCGCCGCTCTATATGCTTGGACTTCTGATGAGATTTTGGCTCCTTAGCAAGAGCTATGGCGTCTTTATTATCGCAGTAGAGTGTTATGGCATCTGATGACATTACATCCAATTTCGCAATGAATTTCTTGAACCAGAAGTCTTCCTTAGCTGCTTCAGAGGTGGCGATATATTCAGCTTCTGTAGTAGAATCAGCAATGATCGGTTGTTTAGAACTTTTCCAATTTATCGTACCACCATTGCACAAGAACACATATCCAAATATAGACTTTCTATCATCGATATCAGTCATGAAGTCTGAATCTGTGTACCCTTCTATCTTTAACTCTGATGCTCCTCCAAAGATCAAGAATAAATCTTTAGTTCTTCTTAAGTACTTAAGAATATTCTTCACAGCTATCCAGTGCTCTTCACCTGGATTCGACTAATATCTGCTAGTGACACTCATAGCAAGGGATATATCAGGTCGTGTACACAGCATGGCATACATGAGGCTCCCTATCGCCGATGTATAAGAGATCTGGCTCGTACGTTTAATCTCTTCAGATGTGTTGGGGCACATCTTCTTGGAGAGATGAATTCCATGCCTAAGGGGTAAGAGACCCCTTTTGGAGTTTTTCATGCTGAACCTTTTCAGCACTTCCTCTATGTACATCTTCTGTGATAGACCAAGTATCCTTTTAGATCTATCTCTATAGATTTTTATCCCCAAAATATAGAATGCTTCCCCAAGGTCTTTCATGGAGAACTCTTTTGATAACCAGACCTTGACCGAGTTTAGCATGGAAATATCATTCCTTATCAAGAGAATGTCGTCCACGTACAATACGAGAAACACGACAGCACTTCCACTAACCTTCTTGTAAACACATGGTTGCTCTTCGTTTTTGATGAAATCAAACGTTTTGATTGCATTATTGAAACGAGTATTCCAACTCCGAAATGCTTGCTTTAATCCATAAATGGACCTTTGCAGCTTGCAGACCTTGTGATCTCCATCACTAGAAGTGAAACCCAAAGGCTGCTCCATATAGATTTCTTCATCAAGATATCCATTTAGGAAAGCAGTTTTCATATCTATCTGCCAAATTTTATAATAATGAAATGCTGCAATGACAAGCAATGTTCGGATGGATTTCAGCATGGCTACAGGTGAAAAGGTCTCCTGATAGTCAATGCCCTCGCGCTGACTATATCCTTTCGCCACTAGCCTTGCTTTATAGGTCTCTACCTTTCCATCCGAACCTATCTTCCTTTTGTAGATTCATTTGCATCCAATAGGTACAATACCTTCTGGTGGATCCACTAAAGTCCAGACTTGGTTGGGATGCATGGAGTTTAACTCTGACTTCATAGCTTCCAGCCATTTCTCGGAATCGATATCTGATATCGCCTCGTCGCAGGTTTTGGGATTCTCTATGTGTTTCCTATCTCCCATGAGGAACATTTTCTTAGTATCCTCTTCAAGCATACCTAAGTATCTATCAGGAGGATGGGAGATCTTACTAGATCTGCGAGGTGGAGGAACAACGTGTACTAGCTCTGTATGAATGGGTTCTATAGGATCCATGACTCGTTGCTTTTCAGAGACTTTCTTTTCAAGCTCATTTGTCCTCCCACTGCCTCTATCAAGGATAAACTATTTTGCCAAGAAGATGGCATATCGCCTCACAAACACATTGTGATCCTCTGAGACGTAAAAAATATATCCTAATGACTCTTTAGGATATCCTATAAAACGAGCATGTATGGTCCTAGCCTCTAGCTTGTCCGCTTGTAGTCGCTTGACGTGGGCCGGACATCCCCAAATCTTGAGATGACCAAGACTTGGTTTCTTACCATGCCATATCTCATACGGTGTGGTAGGAACGGATTAAGAGGAAACTCTATTCAACAAATAAATTGCGGTAAGTAAGGCATCTCTCCAAAGAAACATAGGTAAATCAGTGAAGCTCATCATGGACCGGACCATATCCAATAGAGTCCGATTTCTCCTCTCTGACACCCCGTTGAGTTGAGGTATACCCGGAGAAGTCCATTGTGAGACTATGCTATTCTCCTTGAGATAGTCCCGGAATTCTCCACTAAGGTATTCTCCTCCTCGATCTGATCGAAGAGCCTTAAGGGGTTTTCCAGTTTATTTTTCTACTTCATTTCTGAACTCTTTGAACTTTTCAAAAGATTCAGATTTGTGTCTCATAAGATACACATACCCATATCGTGAATAATCATCGGTAAAGGTAATGAAGTATGAATAACGTCCCCTGGCTAGCACATCGAATGGGCCACACACATCTGTGTGTACCGGGGTAAGTATTTCAGTGGTTCTCTCCCCATGTCCTGCAAAGGATAATCTAGCCATTTTTTCTTTAAGACAGAACTCGCAAACTGGATATGACTCGGAAGTCAATGAGCCGATAAGCCCATCTTTCTCCATTTTGTTCATTCTTTCCTCTCCAATATGGCCAAGTTTGAGGTGCCACAAATACTTTTGGTTTATCTCATCCCTGGATCTTTTGGAACCTTTGGCACTCACTTCTTGCTCAGACACATTTACAGATACATCCATATGCAAATGTTAGAGACTGTCAATCATAAAACCACGTGCGACTATTTTATTTCTGAAATAAATAGGACAACAGTCTTTGTCAAATGTAAAAACATGACCTTCCTGTGCTAGACATGAAACAGAAATCAAATTTCTGCTAGCAGTAGGTACATAATAACAGTCTCTAAGTAATAAACTAAAAACGGTAGTCGCAGAGGGTAGGTGCCCATAGCCACAGCAGCAACTTTTGTCCCGTTGCCAATCCGAAGGGTTACCGCACCTTCCACCAGCCTTCTACTTTCCTTTAGACCCTGCATAGTAGTGCACAAGTGAGCAATAGAACCAGAATATATAACCCAACTAGAAGTAGAAAAAACCGTTAGATTAGTTTCAATTACGAGCAAGTTTATACCTTCCGAAGGTGTGTCTGTCTTCTTGTTCTTCAGGCTCTCGAGATGTAAAGGACAGTTTCTCTTCCAGTGGCCGTCAATATTGCAGTGGAAACATTTTTCTTTGTCATTAGCCTTTTTCTTTTGAACTTTCTTCTCTGGCTTCTTTTCTTTCTTCTGCTTTTTTGCAGGCTTCTTTTTCTTCCAAGTAGACTTTCTCTTGGAACCAGAAGTCAGCTCAGCAGCAAGGACAGTGCCCCTTGAACCTTTCAAGGCTCCCTCAGCAGTTACCAATATATTTAGCAGTTCAGTCTTAGTGCATTCAATCTTATTCATGTGGTAGTTTACTATAAACTGTCCAAATGAATCAGGAAGTGACTGTAGGATCAAATCCACTTGCAATTCCTTATGCATGTTCATTCCGAGCTTCTTAAGCTCCTCTAGATCCTTGATCATGGTCAGACCGTGATCATGGACAGACTGCCCCTCGCGCATCTTTGCCTTGAAGAGCCTCTTGGACACTTCAA
This sequence comes from Phoenix dactylifera, assembly GCF_051530095.1. Lineage (NCBI taxonomy): Eukaryota > Viridiplantae > Streptophyta > Magnoliopsida > Arecales > Arecaceae > Phoenix > Phoenix dactylifera. The sequence goes on along the minus strand of NC_143190.1, from coordinate 56,955,818 downwards.
AGCGAGCTGTGCGACTCTGTTCACCGTACAACTCTTGTAGGTGTGCCAACATCTTCCTAGCAGTCTTCATGTTCTCATGATGGCATTGGAGTTCGTTGCACATGGATGCTATGATGTAGCACTTGACTCTAACGTCATCATCCATCCACTTCTGATGCGTCTCACGCTGATCATCAGTAGGACGTGCTGGTAGTCTGGGGATATCTCTTTCGAGTACGTAGCCTAGTTTCTCACAATTCAGAACAATTTTGAGGTTTCTAAGCCAGTCCTTGTAATTGGTTCCGGTCAGTCGGTTGGTCTCAAGAATACGGATCAAAGGATTTGAAGCTGACATTGTGATCTGCAGAGAGTAAAGATTCTAGTTAGACTTTGTACTTGATCTTAATTTGTTCTAGGGTCTTTTAGAACAAATGTACCTTCCACTATTTTCTCGAATTCCTCACGTTCTCCTGATAGAAAAACGGAAATCCTACACGACTAGGATTTCTAGTGGGTACTGCGGTCCCACCAATTTACATGCCACCTCACCTAACAGTTATTGGTGACACATAAATGGATGAGTGTACAACTCTTGTACGATGCTTCTCAAGCATGTTGCAGTGCTTTTTGGTCTATAAGCCATGAAGACCTCACCTAACAGTTATTGGTCATATTTTTTGGTTAAGTCAGACCCACCGTATAATCGTAGAAATAAAGTCGTCATTGGATCCTCACCTAACAGTTATTGGTGCCTAACCCCATCTTTACCCCTACAACATCTCAACATCTCATGTCTATAGAGAGGTCCAGCCCCCCGATGCAACTTGCCCACTGTGTCCAGCCGAGACAAGTCAACAGCAGAAAGATCTTAGCAGCTCTACTACGGTGGAAGACCTATGGACTTAATATTGGTTAATCATGTCTTAGTGTTTGCAACTTGAGCTCTTCATAAGAGGTAATCGAACAATTGGCCAGGTAAGCAGGTGGGAGGCTTTCCTTACTCAGAGAGTAAGGTCCTAATTAAGTAACCACCTTTCATGCTTTCCTAGACACCAATTAGATCAATTAATCTAATATGACTTACTCATGTTGGTTCACTCTCGACTGATTGAGGAGGTTTTAGTTTAGGTCTCATTGGGATTGCTCCATTAGTTTGCATCACATGCAAACCTATCTACCCCGCTCTCATTCGCATCACATGCAAACGGCACATCGCAGGCAGTTATAATTGCAGCAATAAATAAAAGCTGAATTTAAATAGGTGATGATCATGGATTCTAATTAGGTCATATTACAAGTACATGCACATCAATTGATCAGCTGGTCTTCAACTCTTCAATTTGTCCCGAGCCTCCTTGATTCGATCCCTGATCAACTCTTGATCCAATCGCCATCAACCGCTCAGATCGCCGTTCATCTCATGTACTATCTTCGACTGATTGTTGACGTACATTATATCACAGAAATACAACCAGATATATAATAATTACATCCCCTTTTTGGAGGCACGCAGGCCTCTCAAAACATCAAATAAGATGCATGCAAGCATCTGAAAAATTACATGACATTACAGATCACATTGCAGGTCTTTACATTTGATACTAAAAGGGTTTGAATTCTATGATCATCACCACATGCAACAATTATAATTTTCAGATCTGAAATCTAATTGATTACGTTATGACATGGGTTACTGATCATGCTAGACATGATTCTAAACTTTGTAATCCCATTAACAATGCAATAGAATCATCAACTTATCTCATAAAAATTAGCGTGCAAAAATCAGCAACCCTGAAAATCTGCTTGCAGAAAATTTTCAGCATGCATAACCTTTCAAATTTCAAATCTTATATGCCTTTTAATAATTAATCCTAACCTTAAACTACGAAGCCTAGACTCTGATACCACTGTTGGGAACCCGCCCATGCCGCAAAAAATTAAAAAAATTCAGATGGCAGCAGAATTGGCATGCGCGGGATCAACGTTCATCTCATGAACGTTATTCAAAAATCGTTTGTAGATAGATTAGGATTAAAAATTTTCAATAACATTAGGAAGATCAGATCTTCACCTTGTGCGGGTAGATGATCACCGCAAACTGATGATCGTGGTTTTGGAAGAAGGCTCGCTTGAAGCCGCACACGCGTCCGGCCTCTACGGGTATCCACACGAAGTAGAGATCCGATCAATGCTCTCTTGTCTCCCCGGGGTGCTAGCTTCCTTGCAGAGACTTGTTTTGATGGCTGATCACCTCCTTTTCAATCAACCCTTGATTGTGATTGGGAGGAGGAAGAAGAAGGATGAAGAGAGGAGGAGCAACGAAGCCCCTGCAGCCTTCTTCCTTTTCCCTGCGTTGGAACCAAGGAGGAGGGAAGAAGAGGGCCGCCAACACCTTGGAGTTATCTTCCTTGCTTGCGGCTGAAACCAAGAGGAGAGGAGAGGGGGCGTACGGCTGGAAGAAGAAAGGCTTGAATGCCCTAGGTGCTGCCCCCTCTTCTCCTTAAAAAGGATGTGGAGCTCCTACGAATTAGGAGCTCCTTGATTGATTTCCAAGAGGGGCGCCAGCCCCTCTTGTGTTGCCGCACCAACAAGGAAAAAGGGGAGGGGGCATGCGCCCCTCCCTCTTGTGTTGCCCTAGTCCTCCTTTAAGGAGGATTGGGAGACCCTAATGTGGCCAAGTCCTAATCTAATTAGGCTTAGTCCAAGGGTGAACCAATTTTTGGATTTAATCCATGCTAGTCCTAATCTAATTAGAACTCAAATGAACCATGACTCAATTGAACTCTTCAATCCTAATTCAATTAGGAGTCATGTTAATTCATTAGATTAACAATTAATTGGGACTTAAAAAATCTTAATCCAATTAGGATTTATTTAATTTTAGTCCTAATCCAATTAGGATTTATTTAATTTTAGTCCTAATCCAATTATGACTCTAATTTGAATCCGAAGTCCTAATCTAATTAGGACTTCTAGGAATCCTACTCTAAGTAGGAATCCAAGTTGAATTCAAAAATCCTAATTTAATTATGATTGTAGGAATCCTACTCCAAGTAGGACTTCCAGTCCTAGTCCAAGTAGGATTTCCGGTCATAATTCAATTAGGACTCCAGGAATCCTACTCCAAGTAGGATTCGTGTTTTAAGTCCAATTAATCAATTTTCATTATTCCTTCTTCAACTGATTATCAATCGAATTGATTACTTCGTGATTCATAATCACAATTCAACCATCGAATCGGTCAATACCTCTAGTGTGTGTGATCCCATAGGTTCTATTCTGACTAGTAGTGAGATATATTGCGATCTCTATCACAATATCATTGAAAACTCCTTTCAATGGGTTGGAACGATTCCAACTAAACTTATTAGGGTTTATCGACCATCAAGATATTTTCTGAGTCTCACCATCCATCAGTGACACCTAGCAGCATGTAGTGGCTACCCAGCAGAATGGAATGATGAACCTTTAGGTGCAGTTATTGTGTGATACAGTTCCTCTATCGTGGATCCCTACAGGACGGAGGTCATGGATGACTTGTTAAACCCCATCGTGTAACATATGTCTAGATTTATTCGACTTAAGTTTGAGAGTGGAAAACTCTTTCTCCACTATGCAATCTGCCCCGGCCGAGGTTTTACGAACTTAGTCTTATAAATCATATAGGATCTCTCCTTATCCATCAAGGTCGATAGATTCCTTGTAGGCGCATGCCCTACTCCTACAGTGAACCTATTGCAGCCAATCTACACTGCATGGACTCATATGGCTAGAGACTACGTTTGTGTGCAGTCAAACTACAATAACCTCACTATGAGTAGCCGAAGCACCGCAGGTCAAAGTACCAGTCACACCACTACAACATCAAGCAAGTCATTGACAAGTGGATAGACATCCAAGTGACTTCTTGTCTTGGTCACGCTCAGTACCATTGTTCTCTAACAAGCACCTGCACTATCACTTCAGTGTCCCTACACTGTGGACTCGAGTTTCGTTCATCCGTAAGAAAGCGATGTGTGCACTGATTTCATCGGATCGATCACCGTTCTCGTGATGATCCATCGATCAGCAGCATTCAGAAATTAATCACCAATGATGCATGGCTCAAATTCTTAACTCTTAAGAATATGCATCATCTTATTAATTCTTGGACAATTCATAGACACAAAACAATATGAATGAAAAAGATGACTTTTATTTATTCAATAATAAATAGTCAAGTACAAAATTATGTCCTATAATTAACAATGTGCCAGCCAGATTGGCTTCTAGGGCATCCATCTAACAGAGGGTCGGCGCGTTTTTGAAGACGAAGGGTTGCCATCGCACCTTCGTCTTCCCCTAGATCAACACGCCCGGTAGAAGGGGTTTGGTAGTGTCGACCGCCATCTTCTCCCAGGCGAACCCCATCGCCCGCCGTTGCTCGGTGACGCCGTCCACCGCAGTCGGCTGGCCGGCTCGGGCCGCGATGTGGAGGATGGTCGACGTCGATCATTACTCCGGCGGCGGGCGAGGTAGGCGGAGCCACACCATCGCCGTTTGCATGGCATTCTCCCCGGGCTCGAAATTCGAGACCCATGGGCTCATGGCGAAGAGCTGCCCCGCCACCACCCACGAGCCCTTGCTTAGGGCCCGGTCCCGGTCCTCTGTCGACCGGAACCTCAGGGCGAGGTAATCGTCCGCGAGCGGGACAGCCACTTCCTCCTTCAACTTAGTTCGAGCAGCAACGTCCTTATTCACCCATTCCGCCGGGACACGGCGGCTGAAGCTTCGGACTACCGCCGCCCGCCCTTCCCACTCCAGCCGAGCCGCCGCAATCGGTTCCTCCGGAAGTATTAGGACTTCTGGGAAGTGACGACTCAGCCGCTCCACCTCCGCGGCCGTGGGCCATTGAGTCACCCACGGCCCTGGCCTCGACCAGGCGCCAGAGCTTCCCCCACGCCCGTTACCCTTACCATTGCCTCTCGCCGCTCCCTCCATTGCTGTCCTTGTCGGCTGCTTCCCCTTCCGGTCCATTGGTGGAGTTGCCGCCTTGCAAGGAAGAAGACTGTGGTTAAGAGATGGAGGCTTCGCCGGAAACGCCGAGCCGTCCGTGGAGACCCTGCCGATCGCCCTCTACTAGGTGCTCGCTTGCCCCTTGGGATTTTTAACTGGCCGCACCCCCCGTGTTGCCGGAGCACCCCTTTGCCTTGACCGGCGACGACCTCACCGAGTTCTTTACCGGCGAAAACTAGCCGTTAACACCTCGGAGGACTGTTTTCCCCAGAGCTTCTCTCACTAGAATTGTCTAGAAACTGTCTTTTATGTATAAATAATTATTTGATATCTTATGTAAAGTCTCACTTTATCAGACCAATTTCAGCTGCGCACTTGGTGCCTCATCGTACCCAGGCACCTTATAGGCTTCTAATTTATGAGAACCTGACCTGGACTCAATTTCTTAAAAGAAAAATGATAGATAGCGTGCAATGAATATGTGTCATGGAAGTATACTTGAGATATTTATCCCCTTTTTCAAGATCTGCACTAAGCTTCTGCATGTTACCGCTCATAAAGCGTTTCTCTTCATCTTCTGCTGGATAACATTAAAAAATGCTATTTAAACAACTCATTCTGTTACCTCATGTTGATTAAGAACAGCCTGGTTCTAATTGCCTATTACCAAGACTTTATTTTATAATTGCATCACTTTTCAAAATTCAAAGTAGAATTTCTAGTTATGTTGCTATTGAGAACTAGACAACTAAAAAAACACCGGACATGGAGAAGAAGAGTCATCCTGGAAATTTGTGAATTGAAGACTTCGGAATGACATGATTTTGTGCTCCTTGTTGATATAGCACATAATTTGCCTGTAATGATAGGAGGAGATTTTAGTATTAGTTAATGAGGAACTGAGGTTAAATACTATGTAGAAAGATCTTTTAAAAGTATGTACAGAGTGATAAATTAACCTTCCAGGAGTAAATTCACTAGGAAACATTCTTTAAAAGTCCGTACAAAGTGAAAGCTGCCAGCCACAAATTTTTTAGTTTAATTACTGCTGCATTGGTTATGTGTTACGGTGTTTATTTAAATTCACGTAACTTGAACTTCTTGTATTTTTCATTCTCGTTTCTCTGCACAACGAAAAAATGAAGTGCTTGGTAAAAGCTTCCATTGGAGCGTTTTTGCAAACATCTAGGCTTGTAGCTATGGCTGATTGGTATGAAATGTAATTTGGTTATATTAAATAAATATCAGGAGTAGTTTTGTTCCCTGAAGCGACCCTTCCTCTCAGAGTGATTCAACCTAGATTTATTGCTGCTGTGGAAAAAGCTCTGAACCAGATTGATGCTCCATGCACAATTGGTGTGGTATGTTGATCTGCCACCTTCAGCTTGTTACTCGATAGCAGTCTCAGGATCTAATACCTAGAATTTTCCCTAGTAAGAACTATAATTTGAGTCTTAGTGCAGGTTCGGGTTTATAGGCTCCCAGATGATGGAAGGCTTCGCTTTGCTGCAGTTGGGACAACTGCAGAGGTTTGGCTTTCTTATCTTAAAATTTGTTTTCATAAGAATGCAATCATTGTATGCTAATATTCATTCCAGTAACATAATGTATTAGGGGAATGCCTGTTTTTGCTACTGGATTGTGGCTTGTAGATTGTCCATTGCAGCTTTATAGTCAATGCTGTGTTTTAGACTAACTAAAATTGACAGAAAAGTGGATAGGGAAGAAAAGCAAAAGTAACTCTTATTTGGAGCTGCATGGAACAAACAGAAGAGGAACAATCAAGCTGATTTGGGGCTGCATATGGCCTGAGATGAAAGTTGAGCACAATTATACAATTGCTGTGTGTGTTTCCACATATGCGATGGGTTTGAATTTTGATTTTCATAACTTTGTCAGGCATGCTTACTAAGTGGGACATTTTTAAATTGGTATCTTTTTGAAGAAACTTGCATTGACATCTCCGTAGGTGATGGTACTATGGTCTGAAGCATTACAAGGCTAAGAAAATAGCCAAATTATCTAGAAGTTTGCCTTGCTTCAGAATTGCTAATTAAATAATTTAAAATTTGTTTTGTAAAAAAAAGGCCAGGTGCGGAGCTGAGGGCTCCTTGGGCGAGCCTTCTTACGCCCGTTGTGTTTTACAGGCCAGTTCCATCGTCCTGGAGGGGGGACTCGGCCACGGTTATCAGTTGGATCCGGGAGGTCCAAGGGGTAATGGTTGCGTCCACCCTTTGCTCCGAGATATCTGGGCAATGGTGAGGGATGGAGGGGCCTTCTAGGCCAAGCATGTCTTCCATGAAGCTAATGGGGGCTGCGGACTGGGTGGCTGCTTATGTAGCCAGTCACTCGGGTAGCACCCTGTGGGATGGAGATGGGGAGTTTCTCCTGGCACTCTAAGGTATTTTATTTTTTGACTTTATTGGGTGCATCCGTATTCGTTTGGTATGATCCACCCGCCTTAACAAAAAAAAAGAAAAAAAGGGGCCATAATAGGTTCTTATGAATGTAGAGGAGAAGACTTATTTTTTAATTGAGATATATGAGAGAGTTTAGATTTGCAAATTACCTAAAGTTATTAAGTTCCATATACATGGTGGTAAAAGTGCTCATTTGCTCTAAAAAAAAAATCATAAGGGGCTCCTTTATGGGTTTGTGCATATTCATGAAAGACAGAAGCGAAAGTTAGGATGTTGCATGCCATTTTCTGGTCAAAGAGAGTATTTTCAAATATAGAAACTCGTAGCATAACCAATGTGGTTGTCTTTTGTCTTCTCCAGAAATTAGTTATGCAGTTTTTCTAGGATCTTGTGTTATTTTAGCTAGAATAATGTAAAAATTACCTAATATATTAATGTGAAATGTTTCAACATAGTATATTCTGCAGTTTCATTGGGACATGAATTGCTTGCTGTATTGGTTCGATCATAGCAAGTGGCATATTCAGTCTCCACACTGTGTCATTGCCATTTTTTTCATGCTACTTTTGCAACCTTATTAAATTGGATTGGCATATGTTTACTTGTGGAAGTTGAACTCATAGTTCCATGGTTACTAAAATATAAGGAGGTTATGTAATTAATAAATAAAATTATTATATGCTTCTTCTATGTGACATGTCTAGTGATAGCAATTGAACACTTCATTTAGAGTGGGCCCTGATGGACACATGAAATTGGGACTATGGCACAAACCTTGGTGATATGTTTGGAGCATCCAAGATGCCCTTTCATTGGTTAGCAATTAGGTGGGAGTACTGACTGCTTTGGAGGACTCCTGATTTAGTGATGAATATTGTGGCAGGAAAGAGGGGAGCAGATACTCATGTTTGTACCATAGCAGTGAGACCCAATATGCTTGGAAAATACATCTAAAATGGAAACTGAGAAAGGAAATGGAAAGGTGCATCTCTAGGACCAGCCCCTTGAGGGTTTCTCTTTTTCAGAAATTTTAGTTGTTGTTGGAAGAGGGCTGGCTAACTGCCCCCATCCGCTAATGAATGAAATCAGATTTCATCTCATTGCTTGGGCAATGTGGCTGCAAATGCCTTGTTTAGTTAGAATTTGTCTCTCTCATGACTTTCTGCTTTATTGTTCTTTTACCAGACTTCGAGTTCTATCATAACTAGCACATGAGATATTTGAGGTTTCTTGAGTTGTGAGAAACGTTTGATTGAAAACTAGTTTTAGGGCTGCAACTATTATTATTTATTGAAATATTGTTACTGAGGGAAAGTAAGGAATCTCATACAATTTAATTCAGTTTCGGGATGAAATTTGAAATATGTCTACATCTTCTAGATTTATGACTTTGCATCTGTTTATCACCAATCTTCATGCCAGGCATGGTTGTGACTTTTGCAACCATTCTTTTACTTATTTACTCTCTTTGCAATTGATATTCTTTTTGCTTGATTTCTTTTAGTTGTTATAGTCTTTATGGTAACCATTATAATTGGGTGATGCGTAATGTTAATTCTCGATATTTTTTCAGTCAAAAATGTTCTACTTGACCAGTCACTTGAGCTATTTTATCTCAAAGTTTCTTTAAAAAAATGTTTTCTGGTTTTATAAGTATACTGTAACAGCCCCCACAAATGTGTTCAATTTGTCTTTCTAGATACGGCAATATCGGCGATTGGATGATGGTTCGTTAAATGTGGTTACTCGTGGTCAACAACGCTTTCGCTTGAGACGCCGTTGGATAGATGTTGAAGGAGCAGTGAGTTCAGTTTGTTTTTGATTCGTGCCATTCAGTTGTCTATTGGATGATAGTTTATCAATAATACAATGTCCTTTTCTATGAACTGTTTAAACAGCCATGCGGTGAAGTGGAAATAGTTCAGGAAGATACACCACTGAGAACACCAAAGGATGCATTTGCGCAGCTGGCTTCAGTCAGTAACTTTCGGAAATGTAGTTTTTCACGTGCAGCACCTTTAGATGCTTCTCCTGCTAAGCAACATGCGTGTGAGGATGTAGACAATGATTGGGAACGTATGTCTGTTACCAGCATTGTAAGTGATCATTCAGCTACTGATTCCAGTGATTCACCCCATAGATATGAAGGAGTTGATGAGTCCTTGAGTGGTGATGAGGATTTTATGGATGGGTGGGATCAGAGGAGGAGAAAATCCCGTTCGGAAGGATTTAGTAGATCAGGTCAAGTTCATAAGCATGAGAAATTTAATGAGGATGATAAGCTTGGGTGGGACTCTGTGGAGGAGTATGCACCAGGAAAAAGATCTCGTGATTGTGAAAAAAGGGCAGGGAATAGGGCTGTCCATGAGAAAAAACGGGCATTCTGTGCTCCATTGTCTTTCTGGCCTCACTGGGTTTACCAAATGTACGACTCATATTCACTTGCTCGAAGGGCTGCAGGTAATCAATACGCATTTCTTTTGTAGGTTCTTATATGTCCATGTTATATTTGGACTTGTGTTTGATAATTATGGGGGTGTTTCTTGCTAGAAAATTGGTACATATTTAGTACTCAGCCTATGTATACATTTTTTCATCCATTTTATTAATCTGAATATGGTTTATACACAAAATGGTTCTGTACGCATTTTTTGTTCATAGGGCAATATTCATGTGTCCTTTTTTCGTTGGCAGATTAGGCCTGTAGGCAATCTTAAGCTATACAATCAGTGGTGCTCCCAGATACCCTAAAGCCTCCTAATCCTGATGAAAGTGATATTTGATCCCAAATCTCTGGTCCAACCATTAAGAGATTTTACCAGCAGACAATTCGGCACCTTCAACTCTTGTATGTCCTAACAAGATAGTGCATTTGCTCCAACTCTTGCCCCTTAAGTTAGGGCATGGATTGCCATGGGACTTATCTGAAAGTGTTTGAGGCACTAACTGAGATCTTCGCCATTGGGATAAATTGCTGAATTGTCCTGTGTTCAGACTTTACTAAGCACCATGCTAGAACGTTGCCGGAAAATATAAAATTGATGTTCACCAATTTGAAAGTCTCTTGGAATAAGCAAAGATGGGAAAAAAACTGTGGCCTCAACCTACTCTGTGATAAATTTTTTTTTCCAGCTATAAAGGTGATTTCTTTTGCTAGCTAACTCTGTGCCTATGTCTTGCATCATCATCTTCCTGAACCTAAAATATTAGACCACTGAATCCCCACTCTAGAGAATCACTTTCCATCAGCACTGTGCTTAAGGCTTCGTTTAAAATTTGGGCCATATGTGCACCAACTACTACCCAAAGTTCTTACTATGTGCCTGCTTCAATGGTTTGCAAAATTGTGTCATCTAGCTCATTCTGATACCACCATAAGTCGCCTTTGTACCTGCACCATGATCAATATCATTGCTTCACTCTTTTTTGCTACTCTGCCACATTGATGTGTTGCATTCTCTTGACTTGTTTAACTCTGTTCATTCTAGCTTGCACATTTTTGTAGATTCTGTACCTTTTCTATTTATAAAGACACTGCGCTACCGCAGACTACATCTTTTGTGCTCTTTTTTTCCTTGATAATTGGTAAATTTATTGTATGCTGTATGGTAGATTCATCCTGACAAACTCTTGGAGTTAATTCAACTTGAGTTTGGGTATGGTGGTAAGGGATCAGGCTTGTCAGTAATCAATATCATCACTAAGAGATTGAGAGAATTTGCCCTGACTGACAAGCTTGTCGGCTAAACTTGTTGCCTATGCGCCAATTCATGGATGGCTAGAAAAAACTACCTATGAACCACCTGACTGAAATCAACACTATTTCAGCATTTTAACTTTAAGATATTTTATCTTTTGGTAGGGAAATTGGAGATCAAGTATATCATGATTTTAGAAATGAATTCTATCAACTCATTCTTTGTTTGTCTGGTCATTTGCCTTATCGTGAGCTTATTTATATGGAAACTATTTTATGTTTTTGGCTAGACATGCAGTTCTTTTAATGAATAGTTTGGCAAGTTTTTGCTAGATTGTAGAAAAAAAAATCTACTTTTAATTGCAAAAAAGCTACTGGTGCTTAGTGCTTTGTTCTTTTATTTTTGAGAGTCGAAATGTTACCGGTAACTTTGGAGAGCATATTGCTGCTGATCTCTAAGCATCTGCCCCATGGAGAACATATTACTGAAGCATTGCAATGACTTACATGTATCTATGCTGCAGATTTGTGGAAGCAAATAATTGGAAGTCCAAATATGGATGATTATATAAGAAAGCCAGACCTTTTATCATTTTATATTGCAAGCAAGCTTCCCATGTCAGAATCTACAAGGCAGGAGCTGTTGGAGATTGATGGGATTTCATATCGATTGAGACGGGAAATACAGTTACTGAAAGGCTTTAATCTTATACGTTGTAGAAGCTGTCTGGTAATGATTGGCTTTACCTCTCTTCTCATATATTTCTAGATGCAGATACTAGAACTGATGTTGTGCATTTGCCAGTCTCTTTCTTTGCTTCAAAAGATTAAATTTGGTGTGCTGCTTCAATTCTGCTGCAAGAGGATCAACCTTATTGCTTTGCTGAAGTGAAGTGCTTGACATTCTGTTCTTGTTTCATGTGTATTTAACAGATATTTCATTTTTGTAGACTTTAATTGCAAAGCGAAGTGATATGGTGGTGATGTCTAGTGATGGACCCCTCAATGCTTATGTGAACCCTCATGGTTATGTGCATGAGGTCATTACTGTTTATCATGCAACTGGGCTAGCACTTTTTGGTGGTCCTGTCAAAGAGCATAGCTGGTTTCCAGGGTATGAACTTGGTTCTTATTTCTGTTATTCCTTTTTCTCTTTTATTTTAATGATATTATGCTTTTACTTTTAGAAATAAGTAAAAGATCTCGTGAAATGTTATTTAAACTTCTTTTTGCTCTCTCCGTAGACAGCAATCCAACTGTAGTTATATCTGGTGATAATATAAAGCAAACAGTAGGTTTTTTTTTTTGAGCATCACCAAGTATGAGAACTCTGTTTATTTTTCGTTTATAGTTTTATAGCTGTTCAAGTGTGGAAGAAGCATGATCTTCAAAAAAGAGCTTTACGGGGTCTTATTTAATGCATGAGCTGTCAGCAATAGTTTGCAACTATATTTATCTGAGGATCATCATCAATTTTGAGTTTAATATTCAGGGTCTGTTAATCATGGAAAAGTTGATTTCCTTTCCTGAGAACCATTCATTAAATGTTATGATTACATGTGGACGTTTTTTTTCCTAATTAGAATAATTTGTGACCTTGACAATGAACGACAATCATTACACCATCAACCAGCGAAGTACAAGAATCTTGCTTTTATCATTGCTTTTAACCTTTATTGATTTTCATATTTCTGTTCTTTGAGGGCTTCCTTTTGTTCATAACCATACAATTTTGATTATTTATTAATTTATGATGCATGTTTAATGAAAACAATATTACCAATTAATTACTTCACATTTTAGTGCTAAACATGCATCTGTAGATAGGGGTGCAAATTGGGTCGGGTCGGGTCGGGTCCTGAGTGACCCCGACCCGATCCGGTTTTTTGTTCGGATCCTAATTTTGGACCCAGACCCGACCCGGTTGAAGATCGGGTCGGGTCCGGGTCCGAATCGGGTCCATTTTTTGTGCTTTTGGGAAAGAATTTTGGGCAAATCTAATTTGGCCATATCATAACTATGAGGTGCTGGGTGACCCATGACTTGAAAGACTTGCAATTGACCTCCAGTCAGAACAGATGACCCGTGACGAACTAAGTAAGTCCGTCTACAAGCCAAATTTCATATCACACTATTTTTTATCTATATGACTGATTGGACGGAACTTGGTGTCTCCCAGCTCCCCTCTCAGGAGGGCAAAGAAAATCCCAGACCTTCTTCCAAAATCCAATTCCATTGCAGAAACTGGCACATGACCCATATTCAGTTCAGCATTCCCTCACTTTCTCCCTTCAAAAGTTAAAAGAAACAAAAACTGAAAAACAGAAGGAAAAAAAACCCAACTATCGAGACACCAGAGGTTTCAATAGTGTAATAGATCGAGAGAGAATCCGAGCTTTTCCTCTCTCTTTTTTTTTCTCTCTCCCTCTCTCTCTCTCTTCGGGTCCATTCGGGTCGGGTCGGGTCCGTTCGGTAAACCCAGACCCGACCCAGAAAATGATTAGGGTCCAATTTTTGGACCCGACCCGGATCCGCGGGTCCTAAAATTCGGGTCGGATTGGGTCTACGCGGGTCGGGTCGGGTCGGGTCACGGGTCGACCCGACCCATCTGCAGCCTTTTCTGTAGAGCTTGTTGCGCAAAACTTTGTATATGCTGGAATAGATGATTTGATCCATTCTTATTTGAAGTGCCCAAGATAGAGATGTCGATAGTTGACTGCATGTTTACTCTAGAAGTAGGCTCTTTTTAAGTACAGAGTCAAGAAGTGTAGGCACATGCTATGCATGTTTTCTTGGTTGAAACATGCTTGAGGTTGAAAGTATGTGACCTTAAGACATTTGAGATGGGTTATGGTATACTAATCTTAAAGTGTGTTGTTTAGATCAACTGGCCTAGAAACAATGTGGAGCAAAAAACAATTCAAATATGCCGTAGTAATTATGCTACGAATGAATATTGATATTGACATCACATAATCTATTATCATTATTTACTTTTTTTTATTTAAATCGACAAGCAAGTTAAATTGGATGCCGACACATTTGTATATATGGTAATAGTAGGCACATGAAGCTAGAACAACAGCCAGAAAACGAAGTTGCATATACAAAGTACAACATCATAATTCATGAAAGAACCAAAAGCAATAATTTGCATGTCTATTTAACTTCATAAAGTTATATTTTCACTCTTGGCAACTGTCATATTCTTCTGTGAATATGCGGGGGGCATGGTAAGTCTGGACTCTGGAATGCTGTCATTTCAGTTTGAGCCTGAGCCAATCTATTGCTGGTAAAGTTCTGGGTGTCCAGTTTTCCAGCTGGGTTTAAGTGTCATGACCCTTGCAAAAGCTATAAGCTCGTGGGTAATCGTCCTTGAGTTATTTTCATAACTATGCTTGTTCCTTTGAATGGCTTATCAATCAGCACTGCTCATTATTTTTTCCTAATTTAACACCAAATATAGACTTTGAAAAAAGAAAATGGATTATGAATTTGGTAGATTATTTACAAGCAGCAGTATGTATTTATATGCTATGTTAATAATTGCTAAAAGATACTTTTGAGAAGACAATTTTTTTTCTTTGTTCATCATCGATCCTAGTATTTTAAGTCTAGAATAGGAATTTATGATCCTTGTAAATATTTAATGCAACCGCAGTCTTATTAATTCAGTCACTACATGGAATAACAGGAAGACTCTTGCGCAGTGTTTGAAAAAATTATTATTGATTATAGAAAGTGTGTGGGATAGATCATTTCTTCATCCGATACGAAATAATGGAGGGTGGAAACAAAAAATACATATAATGTTAGCAGTGTGAAGACAGTAAATTGAAGGAAAAAAAGGCAGCATTGGACATAGCAGCCTCCAAAATTCTAGGCACGAAAACATGACATATTATATATAATATTGTATTTATGATTGATTGTATATTTGTCTGTAGTATATTTGTGTCAGTTGATACTTAGTCTTAAAAAAAAAGAGAGGGAGAAATCTAGAATTGCAGAAGCTACGTAATAAATATTGATGGATTGCCACAATTTGCAAGTTGTTTAATTTAAACTGCCACGAGTTTGCAAGTTGTTTAATTTATTTTCTAGATTCATTTAAGATGTGTTGAGATACTAAAAATGATAACCATGATACGTTTATACTTAAAATATAATGATATTTCACTTGAATTGTTTATATAACTGAGATAATTTTCTGTTGAAAAATTATAATACTTTGTCTAAAGTATCCATATGATCTTGATTACTTTATATTAGAAAAATAAGGGTGCTTTGTTTGAAAATGTCTAGAAAGACCAAGGGCATTTACAGTATTCGAAAAATTTAACGACACTTCAGTTAAGTGTCCCAAAAAAAAACTTAAGGATACTTCATTGAAAGTTTTATGCTACATGACACTCCAAAAAATGCCAAATATCGGACTCTTTTTGCTGATGTGAGCAGGATGCATCAAAGTGAAGTCTTTAGCCTGATCATGTTGTGTCTTGCTGTATCCAAGTGTCCAAAATTGATATTTCCAAACAGCTTAACAATGGAGCGTTCAGGTAACATAATCACTGTTACTTGGATTTTATCATGTGTTCGAGTGCCTTGATGCATCCAGCACGACAAGCTCAAAAAGGGGGACACAAGGAAATGGCTAATATTAATGTGTATACATATATAGTGGTATTTGAATTTATTTGGGCTCAACAATATGGGAACTAGGGCTTATTGACAATTTTTTTGGCTGTTACTTGGGCCTAAAAATATATTTCTCTTAGGCCCATCATCCATCTTTCTCACTTACCGAATCATCATATGACTCTATTAGCAAGCCCCACTGTGGAGAGAAGATTGGAGATGCTTTATTTTGGTTTATTCCTCTGATCGCATGGTCTCATCTCTAAAAAAACAACTTCCTTCTCTCTCTCTTTCCCCCTCTCTCCCAATCTCCCACAAAACCCTTGTTGGATGATGTGAATCTTCTCCACCCTAAGAAGTGGAATAGGTACTCTAGCTCTCATCTCCATTCTCCACTTCCCTCACTCCTTCCCTCCTTTCTCACATGCACACACAGACACAGGTATTGCACCGTTTTGTACTCTCGAGGTGAGAGGAACAAGGCATGAGAGATGGGAAGGTGTCCCAACTATCTGATCGCATGATCCAGGTGGTTCAGGGGCTGCATGCTACCTGAAGTAGGATGATGGGAGTGCAAGCATGTCCAATGAGGAGACACAGGACACACGTATCGTGTTGTGTTGAACTAGGGAAACGACAAAATCTCCCAATTTTGCTCTCTTTAGGTACCACTTCATGCCATGTGGCTCTTGTATTGTACCGGTTCTTTACTACTATGGTATGGACCAGTACGGTCCGCTATGTAAGGTATATCAACTATAGATATTCAATGTAGATGAAATATGTGTGGTTTGTTTTCCAAGTTTCAGCTCTTGTAGTATCTGTTGTTGCCCAAAACCCTACCTGAGCTGGTGAGTGGGTGTAGGTCAGTTGGTTGGCTCGAAGTGGAATTCTGCTCGGAGTAGAAGTCTGACCTGCAAGTAGAAAAAGATCAAAGGTAGCTGGATTTGATCCGGTGGGGGACCTCCTCCGATGCTTAAGATAGACAAAGCTTTGGAAGAGTTATAGGAGGAGATCTGAGAGTACGAGCAATGTGTGGAAAAAGGGGACATGAGATGCATACCTGGGCCCACCTCCACGTGCTCTTTATATAGAGATGAGAGCGGTTTCCCATTACATGGGCACTATAACTGCATTCCGTTAACTGCAACTTTAACCATGTGGGGTCATAACCGCTCCCCATGTTTTGCCTAGCGAAAACTATTCCTCACGTGCCGCCCGGTGTCTTGAATACATGCACCACAGGTTGCCTGGCCATTGGGCAGCAAGGTCAGGCAGTAACAGTTGTTTGGGCATTGAATTCGGGCCACATCAGCATCCGTTAATTGTTTCAATTTTTTTAACATACAGTCAGTGACCTCGAGGATTGGTTAATAAAGTAGTTGTATATTATATATTGACCCAGAAGGTGATTTCCAGTAATCTCAATATTTTCCCTATTTTTTGATCTGTTCATATTTTTGAACTTGGTGAACCCATCTAGTGTCCTTCAGGAAACTATTTGATTGGGTTTAGGACAGAAAGGGGGGAAGACTGGGGAAGCTAATCTTTCTTTGACTGTTGGGAAGGTAAGGTCCCTGAAGTATGTTTTATTTGGATATTGGGTACTACTGTCACCCAGTGCTCGAGGAGCTCGATCTCAGGTGACAAATGATTGCTTTTTGGGTGCTTAGTTTTAACAGCCCTTCAGAAAAGCTTGGTCTGTTTTTTTTTTTTTTGGGTACAACAACGGCTCACATACAATGGGTGTAGATGCGGTCTTCTGCTTAATAAGAGGAGATTTGATGTAGTACAGTAGTAGTATTGCTGTTCTGGTTATATGCGCTATCTGCCATAGATATATTGATTAAATTTTCAAGAATACATTACCTTTTATAGCTTTGCTTTTGAATGATTGGTAGAATGCATTTGATTGTCATTATGAGATGAATGTTCTTATATCTACTTGGAGCACATTCTCCATCTAAATTGCAGGTATGCATGGACGAGCACCAACTGTGCAGTTTGTGAATCAAACATGGGCTGGTTATTTACAGCTACAAAAAGAAATTTGCTGCCGAAGTCATTTTGGGGGATCCGTAGTTCTCAAGTAACAGATGATACACAATAAGAACTGAAAGGAGGAAGAAGGTTTTTTTTTTCTTGTTTTAGCCAAGTGTTGTCTGTATATACATGCATCTTAATTCCCAAGAATAAGCTGTATGCTTATTCGAGGTTGGTGTTCTAGCTGCACACAAGTCTCCAAATAGTTCGGCATTACCAACGTGTGATTTAATGCATTATGTATCTGAATGGTTGTATCAAAACCCAAGAGCGCTCGTTGTTGTTATGATATCCTAGTGAAGCGGCTAGTTTTCCATTTTAACCCAAATAGGCTGTTTCTGACATCTGAACACCATGAGTGTGTGTTGGATGGTCATTATTTTCTATTGGTGCACCATCTAGAAGCCCAACAGGTAATACTTTCAGCATTCTTAGGTTCGAAACTGCTTGGTGCATTGCTTATCGGGTTTGTATTATCTTTGTTACATGCGGATTTCTAGATTGAAGCTGGGAAACCGTTTGAAAGTAGACAGTTCAAACTTGGCTGCAGACTGTCTGAACCTTGTTTTATCCATCAGATGGATTTTGGGTTGGAGAGTTTTGTTGCCACCTGTGGAAGAAATAGGGTCTCTTTCTTTCTTGATTTGTTGATGAGTCCAAGTGTTATGCATCCAATTCTTGAAGGGTCTTTAAAATGTGAGATCCCTGCCATCTTGGTGGGGCTGATACTAAGATGAAGTGTGAGATCTTGGTTTATCTTGACTGAATTGGTAAGTTGGAAATATGGGTAAAGAGTTCAAATATTGTGAATCTTGGTTAAATTCTACAGGGTGTGAGATATTGGCTGATATTTTGGGGTGTGCTGGTTTGTGTCAGCTGAGATAGTGACATCCTGTAATACTTTATCAGTGGGTGTGTAATACTGATCCAAGCTGAGATAGGAATCTTGGTCGGTGACAACTGGAGTAATTTGATAGATACAATTAGATTAAGCCCTGCACTTTTGCCATACTTCGAAGGATGCTCCTCTCTGCAGTAGTGTGGTTTCTATGCCAAGGAGGAAATAACCATGTTGAGGCTCCTTTCGAATCTTTGTGAAAACTTGCTTATACGTTTGCCTCTAAGTTTATTTATCTGTACCATACTGTTTGAAATCAATAAATATTTTTTTTAATTCCATCGGTAAATTTCTATATGGAGAATATTCCTTCATTCGCGAATTTTTTTCATTCCTACTCTCTTTTCCTAATTTATCTCTTTCATGAACTTTCCAAATAAAGTTGATTCTATGTATTTGGACTTTCATCACTCTTGTTTCTCCATTGCGCATGCCTGGTCACTAGTATTCTATTATTTGTCAGAAATCAGCTGCCTTGCAATTGTGCCACCACCTTCAAAAGAAAATGGCAATATTCAATGAAGTATAATTATCCAGCTGTTGTGGTTCAAATTTGGCCCGAGGGTGACCATGCCGGTGAAGTCGATGGAGCTGCCGGTGGTTGGAAGGAGAAAATGGGAGCTACCTCTTGTGCGACGGTCGTGGACCTACACAAAGCCTTACCGGTTTTTCTAGTGAGGGCTCTCCGACGATCAAGTTAGAGTGGGATAAATTTGATCCAGCCAAAAGCTCTTTAGAAGTTACCTGACCGAGCTATTTATAGTTCTGGTGGAGAGGCCCAGGTGGCAGAGGCACTCTCGGCCCTCATTATGAGGGGGCGTGGCTCTAAGCCGGATGGCGTGCTGTTTAAGTTGGTTGGTGGTGTGTAGTATTGCCCGTTTTTGAGAACGATAGGGTGTTGACAGTTACAGCAGGGTATGGCCGGAGTAGTCAAGGTGTCGTCTGATTGTTGAAGGCCGGATATTGAGACGTGGCACGGTAGTGTTGTAATGTACGGTCACGTAGATAGGCATAGGCACACACATAGGTGCAGTCGTTGGCGAGGCCGAGCTTGTTGAAAGGTCACATCATGCGTTTAGCGAGGTCGGCTTGACGGGTGTTCAGATTACCTCGGCTTTCCGGATTCTGAGTTGTGCTCGGTGGAGCGCCCCAAGCTTGAGGGTCGGGGCGGGTTGGCAAATACTAGAGGCACCCCGAACTTGGTCGGGGGAGTTGGCAAATACTGAAGGCACCCCGAACTTAGTCGGGGGAGTTGGCGAATACTGGAGTTGGTGGAGCTTTTGGCGGAGTCCCGAAGTCGAGCTGACTCTAGGTCGAAGTGAAGATTCAGCCGATTAGCATTGACGTTACTGGGCCGAAACTGGGCGGCCTTTTAGTTGTGGGCTGAACGATCCATTTCTCCCCCATCATTTGCCTCACACTTCCAAGGTCGAGCTGCCTTGCAGCTCGGACGATGGAAGTAGGCAGACTCCTGATCGTCCAGTGTTTCGATCACGTAAGCAAAAAGAGGTGTGTACCGAACTCGATATGCCTTGGTGCATTTCATAGCCGGGAGCTCGACGTCGGACTTGGGAGGTCCGAGCTTCCAGATTTTTCTGAGTAGAATCCACCGAAAAAATTTTCCAGTGTTCCACGTGGGCGTTCCTTTTGGGGGGGTTGCTGGAGTAAAACGAGGAGGGTTTCGATCATTAATTCCCCATCCCCCGAAGCACTCCGTCTGGCGGAATGTGAGAAGCCGGCCATTAATGCTCCCTTCTCCGAAGCGTCTCGTCTGGCGGAATGCAAGAGGTCAGCCATCAACATTTCGAGCTCCGGAGCGCCCTCCATAATGATCAGCATTTAGTGGGGCGATTTGGGGAGATTTGTTGAGACCGTCTTATGGCTGCCATGTGGCGAATCCTGGGTCGTCTGATCATTTAGGCTACCTGATCGGAGCCGCTGCAGTGGCCTATATAAAGCCTGGAAAGGGGGTCCTAGGATCATTGCTTGACCCTCCCTCGCTCTTGATTTTATTTCTTCAGCCGACATTGCTGTGGTGTTGGAGCTTTCTTCCGGGCACTCTTGGGAGTTTTCTGTCAGCTTTCGCACAAGCTGTTGCTTTCTTCTCCCAGCGGGCATTCTCCTTCTCTGCCTGTCCACCTTTTCCGGTGAGCTTTCGGGTAGGCATTTTATCCCTCCTTTCGGTCGCTCGGAGAGTCTTTCGTCTTCCCCCTTTTCTATATTCTTAAGACCAAGGCAATGGACTCGCCGACGAGGGCATCGGCGTTCGATGTAGGTCCATCGCGAGCTCAGGCCTCTTCCGATGTAGGAGAGGTTGAACTCGAGGTGGGCCCGAGCCCGTATGGAACCGGCTCGCTCATGAGCGACGAGGATCTGGGCTCGGTTCGAGCCCGATTCTTCATTCCTCCGGAGTTTGATAAGAGTACAAAAGTAAAATTTTCATATTATCTTAATTAGTATTATAGCTAATCTTTATTAATAAAATTAATTAATTAATGCTTTATCTGTGTCTGAGTGCATATAATTCAAAAAACCCTATAATGCTGGATTTTAGCCCAATGCCCGGTAGTTCGAGCTCAACAAATCCTTAGCGTCTCATCTGAGCCTCACATCGCCAGTCATCCGCATGCAATCCATATCACTGTAACCACATGTTTCAGCCAGCACAAATGCCCGCATCGTGGAGCTTCCTAGCATCATCAAAACCATCCATGTGGCTTTCCAAGCATCATGGCATCTCCTCCATGGAACCTAAATCAAACCTACGGGACCTAAGCCAAACCGGCTCTTCAATTCAAGCCACATCTCATTCATGGTTTCGGATTCCCCTGTTTCAAGAATATTCAGCTGCATTCCTTTCTTCCCATCATTCATCTATACTCAAAACATCAACGGCAGCAAAGGAAAGAAGCCAAACCGTTTGCATTCCACTTCAGCAATCCCCCATCCGCTCGAGCACGCATCCGTGAACGTCCATGGCAGCATGAAACCAAGACGTTTCCCCTGTTTCCTCCCAGCTCATCCACGCGTTCCAGCAGACAAATCCTTAGCGATTCGACTTCCTTCATCCCGTATCTCAAGCAACCACGGATCATTTCCAAGCCACGAAGTCTTGCATTCAAATCTAACATCAATGTCTACAGTTGCTCAAATTTTGCAACGTTCCCAGCCGAGGAGTCCCAAGCCATGTCTCTTCCGCTCCCAGTTCCTAAGCGTCCACAACGCATCCTTCGGTCTTCCCAGCCACACTGCTGAAGGTGTCTATAAAAGGAACTCAAGAGAGAGGAGCAAAGGCCATCTGGTGGAGGTAGAACCAGCCGACGGGAGGGGGGAAGAAAAGAGAGGATCTTACCAGCCGGCCGGATCCATCCAAGTCTGAGCGATCCGGGGGAGGAAGGAGGGGATTCATTCCTACACAGCCGACGGAAGAGGACGGAAGAAGAGGAGGAGAGGCCACGGGAGAGCCGACGGAAGAAGAGGAGAAGCAGCCGACGGAAGAAGAGGAGAAGCAGCCAGGTTCCATTCGACTCCAAGCTTTTAATCCAGTCGAGCAAGAAAGAAGGAAGGCCACGGAACCAGGAAGTCTTCATTTGCATCTTCCTAGCCGGGCAATAGAGGAGGAGAGGCCACGGGAGAAGAAGAAAGGAAACAGAGTACTCTGTTTCCTAATAGAAGAAAAAAAAAAAAGGGTTTATGTTTATTTTATTTATTCTATGCTAATCCCTTTTATAAAATTGCTTGCATCTCATATGGATAACTAAATCTCTTTTAGCTAAGGCTAGGGAAAAGCCTAGCATTTTCTTCATGTATTTTCTTTAATCATCAATGGGATTTTAATGTTTTTGATTTGATTTATGGTGCAGTAGATTTATAAGAATTATTTCAAACTTATATATTTTTTTTGATTTGTTATTTCCCCCGGGTATAACAGATACTTAGAAATCCCTGTAGTTTAAAATAGAATTACTGTAATACTGCCCATAAAACTAAATCTATTTTATTATGATTAATAGATGATTTTAAGAAAAGCATGATTAAATGCTAGGCTGAATCCTAATGCCTTAGTTATATTTTTATCAATCTGAATATTATTTAGCCTTTAGTTTTTGTTCACTGTCAAATCCCTGTGGATTCGATCTCGGACTCACCGAGAATATTACTTTGCTACACCCTATACTTGGGGTATTCTACATTTAATTTTCCTTTTAAAAAGAGCAAGATTAAAATCGTAGCAAGTTTTTGGCGCCGTTGCCGGGGATTTGCAACGTGCGAACGAGAACAAGGCTGAAAATTTCAACTCTTTATTTCTAGTTCTTCAATTTTTTTTTATTTTTAACACAGCTGAAATTTCAAATCATTTCAGATTCAAGGGCGACACAAAGCAGGACCAGTAACGAGGAAGATCAAGATCACATTTTTGGATTCCCGGAGTGAACGAACTCCGGCCGTGAGTATTTAAATTAATTTTCTTGTTTTGCTCATACTAGTCCTAATTTTCCTAGATTAGAATTTTACTCTTGTTTAAAAAAAAAATTAATTTTTTTTTAATTAAAATAATAAAAAAATAAATAAATAAATAAAAATTTAGCTAGTTTGCTTGATCAACTATTCAAATGCAATTTAATGTCATGACATAAAATGTTAAAAATCTTCTTGATTGTTGCATATAGTATAAAGCATTTGCATAAAATAATCTAAGGGCTGAACCCATTAACAAGATAAGGTCGGGATTTCATCACTCGTCCTTAGCCCAAAAATCATCCAAGTGCATAAATATCCTAAGCCTAATTAAAATCAACTAGACGTTGGCCCCTAAGGATAATCGAGCTCAATAGGACGAAGACCACTGAAAGTTGCACCAATTTCGCTCTATGACCCCGGTCGATGTCTAGGCAAGCTTTGTCCCTCTAAGTGATTGAAGGGAGATAGTTTCTGTTCGAGGAAAGTGGGTTTTAAGTGGAACCTTTGCTATACGCATCGTGACCCCTCCACTTACCTGGGAGCTTACCTGGTCGACTAGGTTATTAGACCGGATTGGAGGCTTAAGTGTACTCTTCAAACCAGTTAGGAGCTGTCTAGAATATTTAGGAAAACATTAGAAATAAGGGTGCTATGCTTTGATATTGTTTGATTGTGAATAATTTTAGTAGCAGGGTGTCAATATTCATAGCTTTAGGTAATATTCATACTCATCCAAAACTCTAAAAAAAATATATATATATATACAAAATAAATAAATAATTAATTAATAATAATAATAATTATAAAAAAAGTCGACTGGTTAATTGGTCAGTATATGCGGTTGTGGCAAAGGGATAAAACGAAAAGATTATTCCGAGTTGAATCAAGGGATAAAAGTTCAAATAATCAAATGGAAGATAATGGTAGTAATCAGGAAGATAATGAATTTCAAGATGACTTACCTATTAGAACGCTTCGTGATTATCTACAACCCACTAGGATCAGTACCCCATCCTGTATGGTTATTCCTACTGCTGCGGGGGCCTTTGACATGAAACCAGGAATAATCCAATTACTCCCAAAGTTTCATGGACTTGACTCCGAAAGTCCCTACTTGCACCTAAAAGAATTTGATGAAGTGTGTTCAACACTTCAATTTAATAATATCAATGAAGAGGTAGTGAAGCTTAAGTTATTTCCTTTTTCTTTAAAGGAAAAAGCTAAGTCATGGTTACATTCTTTAAGACCTAGGACCATAGCTACCTGGCAAGAAATGACAAGAGAATTTTTAAAGAAATTCTTCCCAACACATAAAACAAATACACTTAGAAGAAATATCATGAACTTTGCACAAAAAGATGGAGAAACATTTTTTCAGTGTTGGGAAAGATTTAAGGACCTTCTGCTTGCTTGCCCACATCATGGATATGAAATTTGGAGGGTCATTAGTTTCTTTTATGATGGATTGTCCTCCAATATGAGACAATTTGTAGAAATGATGTGTAATGGTGAATTTATGAATAAGAAACCAGAGGAAGCTTGGGACTATTTTGATCTGTTGGCAGAAAATGCACAGGCTTGGGATACAATAGATAAGAACGAGAAACCTAAAATACCGACTAATACTAAAGGAGGAATGTATCATGTTAAAGAAGAAAATGATGTAAATTTAAAAATTGCTAATCTAACTAGGAAGGTTGAAGCCATTGAATTAAGCAGAGCCAATACAGGAAAGGCACCTACTATAGATGAAAGTATTTGTGAAATCTGTGAGAGTAATGCACACTTAACCAAGGATTGTCCTACAATCCCCGCCTTCCAAGAAGTGTTGCATGATCAAGCGAATTTCACAAATGCTTATAAGAGACCATTTCCTGAAACATATAATCCTAACTGACAAAACCATCCGAATTTTAGTTGGAGACATGGACCCACTGCCAATGAATCTCAAGGGAATTCCATACCCTATGTGCCACCCCATAAGAGATCCCTTGAAGATATTTTGCAAACCTTCATGCAAGGGCAGACTCAAATAAATCAGAATACAATGCAATCACTCCAAGAACTTAAAAATTCTGTAGGTAGAATTGAGGCTCAACTCAATGTTAGGGAAAAAGGAACATTTCCAGCCCAACCTCAATCTAACCCAAAGGGTCAACATGAGGTCCATGAAGCAAGTTCATCCCAACCTAGATTTGAACAAGCTAAGTCTATCACAACCCTTCGTAGCGGAAAAATAATTAACAAAGAAATTCCAATGAAGGATGACAAACCTGAAAAATCCATTGAGAAAAGGAATGAAAATAATACTGAACAAGATGATCCAATACCTCATCATAAGATAGTTGCTCCATTTCCTCAGCGCTTGCTTGCAGCTAAAAAGGGAATACCTGACCAAGAAATTCTGGAAATTTTTAAACAAGTAAAGATTAACATTCCTCTATTAGATGCCATTAAGCAGATCCCATCTTATGTCAAATTTTTAAAAGATCTTTGTACCATAAAGCGAAAGCTTTATGTACAAAAGAAAGCTTTTCTAACTGAACAGGTGAGTGCTATTCTCAAACACAACACCCCACCTAAATATAAAGATCCTGGTTGTCCTACCATATCTTGCATCATAGGAAACTTCAGGATACAACGAGCCCTTCTGGATTTAGGTGCTAGTGTTAACTTACTGCCCTATTCAGTTTATGAACAGTTAGGACTTGGTGAACTAAAACCCACCAAGGTTACTCTCCAACTTGCCGATCGATCTATAAAGATACCAAGAGGAATAGTCGAGGATGTACTTGTCCAAATTGATAAATTCTACTTTCCAGTCGACTTCATAGTATTAGATACCCAGCCTGTCATGAACTGTACCACTCCAATACCTGTCATTCTAGGCCGCCCATTTCTAGCTACTTCCAATGCTTTGATTAACTGTCGAAATGGAATAATGAAAATGTCATTCGGGAATATGACTATAGATTTTAATATATTTAACATTTGTAAACAACCCGATAATGATAACGAAAATGATGAAATTCATGGAGTTAATCTGATCGATTCCATTGTAGAAGATGCTCTTGTCCCATCTCTTTCTTCTGATCCTTTAGAAACATGCCTAACTCATTTCGGAAATACAGATATCAACCAAAACTTTAGAGAAATCAGTGCTATATTAGATTCAGCTCCTCTGTTGGATACAGATAGGTGGAAATCTCGTTTTGAAGAATTGCCCACACGCAACAATAGTCCTCTACCATCTAGTGTTCAAGCACCTAAACTTGAGCTAAAGCCTTTGCCATCTGAGCTCAAGTACGCATACCTTGGTCAAGAAGAGACTTTTCCTGTGATCATATCATCCCAACTCGAACAAAGTCAAGAACTAAAATTATTAGAAATTCTCAAAGAGCATAAGGGAGCAATAGGGTGGACAATTGCTGATATCAAGGGAATTAGTCCCTCAATTTGCACTCATAGAATCCACTTAGAAGCTGATGCCAAACCTTCTCGTCAACCTCAACGTCGATTAAACCCAAACATGAAGGATGTGGTTAGGGCAGAAGTTCTGAAACTTCTGGATGCGGGTATGATCTACCCAATTTCAGATAGTAAATGGGTAAGTCCAACCCAGGTGGTCCCGAAAAAATCTGGTGTTACTGTAGTCAAAAATGCCAACAATGAATTAGTTCCAACTAGGGTCCCCACTAGTTGGCGTGTATGCATTGACTATAGGAAACTTAATTCTGTCACTAGGAAGGATCATTTTCCTCTACCTTTTATTGATCAAATTTTAGAAAGGTTAGCAGGTCATAAATATTATTGCTTCCTAGATGGCTATTCAGGTTACAACCAAATTGCAATTGATCCTGAAGATCAGGAAAAGACCACTTTTACATGTCCTTTTGGCACATTTGCTTACAAGAGAATGCCTTTTGGATTATGTAATGCTCCTGCAACCTTCCAAAGATGCATGCTCAGTATTTTCTCCGACATGGTTGAGCGCTTTTTGGAAGTCTTCATGGATGATTTTTCAGTTTTTGGCTCCTCTTTTGAAAACTGTGTGGACCATTTAAGACTAGTCTTAATTCGGTGTGAGGAGAAGAATCTAATCTTAAACTGGGAAAAGTGCCATTTCATGGTAACTAGGGGAATTGTTCTCGGGCATGTCATTTCATCTGAAGGAATTGAAGTAGACAAGGCTAAAATTGACTTAATTGCTAACTTACCCAACCCAAAAACTATCAAAGATATACGCTCATTTTTGGGTCATGCAGGATTTTATAGGAGATTCATTAAAGATTTTAGCTCAATATCTAAACCCTTATGTAATCTCCTTCAAAAGGAAACCCAATTTGTGTGGTCAGAAGAATGTCAAAAAGCTTTTGATAAACTCAAAAGCTTGCTGACCTCTGCTCCCATCATGCAACCACCTGACTGGTCACTTCCTTTTGAAATTATGTGTGATGCCAGTGAATATGCAGTTGGGGTAGTTCTAGGGCAAAGAAAAGAAAGAAAGCCTTATGTTATCTACTATGCAAGTGAGACTTTAAATAGTGCACAAAAGAATTACATCACTACGGAAAAGGAACTACTTGCCGTAGTATTTGCACTAGACAAATTTAGGTCTTACTTGATTGGATCCAAAATCATTATCTACACTGACCACGCTGCCCTTAAGTACCTTCTTTCAAAAAAGGATGCTAAGGCGCGTTTGCTTAGGTGGATCCTTCTGCTCCAAGAATTTTTTCTAGAAATAAGAGATAAAAAGGGGATAGAAAATGTAGTAGCTGATCACTTGTCCCGTCTGACTCTTTCAGATTCCTTAGACAATTCACCCATAAGAGACACTTTCCCTGATGAGCAACTCTTTGAGATCCAGTCGTCACCCTGGTTTGCAGACATTGCAAATTTTCTTGTCACGGATGAACTCCCGATTCATTGGAATAAACAGGACAAAAGAAAATTTCTGACCGAAATAAAAAATTTCTTCTGGGATGATCCTTATCTTTTCAAATACTGCCCAGACCAAATTATTAGGAGATGTGTACCTAATGACGAATTTATTAGTGTCATTTCCTTTTGTCATTCTGAAGCTTGCGGTGGTCATTTCTCTGCTAAGAAAACGGCTGCAAAAATTTTACAGTGCGGTTTCTATTGGCCCACCTTGTTCAAAGATTTCCATAACTTTTGCAAAGCTTGTGAGCGTTGTCAAAAGTTAGGTGGGATAACTCGTAGGAATATGATGCCCCTCAACCCAATTTTAATTATCGAAATATTTGACTGTTGGGGAATAGATTTTATGGGTCCATTTCCTCCTTCATTCGGAAATTTGTACATCTTAGTAGCTGTAGATTATGTCTCCAAATGGATTGAGGCAATTCCTTGCAAACATAATGACCATAAAACTGTTTTAAAATTTTTAAAAGAAAACATTCTTTCCAGATTTGGAACGCCTCGAGCCATCATCAGTGATGGGGGTTCACACTTCTGTAATAAGCCTTTTGAGGCTTTAATGCGAAAATATGGAATCACCCATAAAGTCGCCACCCCTTATCATCCACAGACAAGTGGACAAGTTGAAGTATCCAATTGATCAATTAAGAATATTCTGGAAAAAACGGTTAACCCAAATCGCAAAGACTGGTCTTTGCGTTTAACTGATGCAATTTGGGCTTATCGTACTGCTTTTAAAAGTCCAATTGGAATGTCTCCGTACCGTCTTATTTTTAGTAAACCGTGTCACTTGCCTGTGGAATTGGAGCATAGGGCATACTGGGCTATTAAGAGATTTAATTTTGATATGGATAAGGCTAGTTCACTACGCAAACTTCAACTTAATGAACTAGAGGAAATCAGGAATGAAGCATATGAGAATGCTCGAATTTATAAGAATAAAATGAAAGTCTTTCATGATAGAAATATTATGAGAAAAACATTTGAGCCTTCCCAGAAAGTTCTATTGTATAATTCAAGACTTCATTTATTTCCAGGAAAATTGAGATCTAGATGGACTGGCCCATTTATAGTTAAAACTGTTTATCCGTATGGAACCGTTGAGATAGAGAATCCAAACACCGGTAATATTTTTAAAGTAAATGGCCAACGTTTGAAGTTATTTTTGGACAACTTTACCCCAGAAATTGAATCGACTAATTTGGGAGATCCTGTTTATCAGGATTGATCTCTATATCTGCTAGAGATCCTTTGTTTGTACATAATTTTTCTTTCTTTCATATGACAATTGGTGAGCAACAACAGTGTGCAGTCATTCTATCAGGTAAATTCTAACCTTCAGCCTTATTATCCTTCATACTATCATATTTAATGCATTCATGTTGCAACATTGGGGACAATGTTGAAATTAAGTAAATATCATACTAATTGTCATATCTTTCAAAAAAAAAAATTAAATAAATAAATAAAAATAATAATAATAATATATATATATATATATAATAATAATAATAATAGTAATAATAATAACAAACATATATTTTGTTTCATTTAATTACCACTTTAATTTTTTTTTCAAAGAATTAAATATGTGTAGCTATTAAGGCAAGGAACGCATTATGACTTATCAGAGACCTATTACTAGATCCCCACATAAGTATTCAATGACAATAGGAAGGCCTCAGGAGTTCACTTGTGTTACCTATTTGTTTGTTGACCTTATTCGCAAGAGAAGTACGAGTGTCCTTATCCTAAAGTTCATGTTTTGGTTTTCACATAAAGATAGAGTTTGAAATTCCCGGCTAGATCACCTGGGTACCTTATGTTCTGACCTTGGTTGACCTATTGTCACAATACAGTCACGTTACATAAAAAAAAAAAGAAAAAAAGAAAAAAAAAGAGAAAAATAATACAGTTTGTCTTCACTGAGTAACCGGGCCTCTTGCCTACAAAGCAGCGAGTGTTCGCATTAAAAGGTGAAAATGACTGAAATAAGTGACTAGTCTGACCTCGTGGCGTAGTCTGGTTCGAGTAATTAAGTCTGAGGGGTGTTTCACCTAATGCCTTGAGCCAACTGGATCAAGAGTCATTGACCCAAAGCTCGTTATATGGACCTTACTAGAGCCTAATGGAGTTAGATTGTTGTAGTCACTGTGTGAAAAAAAAGAAAAAAAAAAAAGAAAAAATTTATTGAAATAAACATGAGTGGGTTAGTTAAATTAAAACCAAGTGACTTGTGGATGACTGGTTTGACTCCATTGTTTTAGAATTCTGTATACCTGGGATGTCTAGTTGGGATTGATAGCTTCATTTTTATATGCGAACCATTCTGGACAAATAACATGTGATATTCGGAAAATTTAGTGGGTCGGAAGCTAACAAATGGTAGTTAACATTTGTGAATTTGAGTAGTGCACCTAGAACTCAAAGGGTACCCAATTGTGGTGGAGGTATAGGTATTCTGAGACGTCACATTTACATTTGCCTTAAGAGTTGCTATGTTTTAAAGTATCTTCTAAACGATGTTTGTGGATAACATCACTGCAAACCCTCACGAGACAACACTCGTCTACTAGGGTAACCTAGGGGTTTAACGGCTTGTTGCACGTGCTAAGTGCAATCGTAATGCTCTACGAAAGTGAGTCTTTATTTTAATTCATGCATATTGATATATATATATATATTAATAAATAATACTTTTGCACCCTCATTTTATTATTTTCACACTAAATTGCTAGAGACTAGCAATAAGCTAGTTGGGGGGTGTGATGAGAGTACAAAAGTAAAATTTTCATATTATCTTAATTAGTATTATAGCTAATCTTTATTAATAAAATTAATTAATTAATGCTTTATCTGTGTCTGAGTGCATATAATTCAAAAAACCCTATAATGCTGGATTTTAGCCCAATGCCCGGTAGTTCGAGCTCAACAAATCCTTAGCGTCTCATCTGAGCCTCACGTCGCCAGTCATCCGCATGCAATCCATATCACTGTAACCACATGTTTCAGCCAGCACAAATGCCCGCATCGTGGAGCTTCCTAGCATCATCAAAACCATCCATGTGGCTTTCCAAGCATCATGGCATCTCCTCCATGGAACCTAAATCAAACCCATGGAACCTAAATCAAACCTACGGGACCTAAGCCAAACCGGCTCTTCAATTCAAGCCACATCTCATTCATGGTTTCGGATTCCCCTGTTTCAAGAATATTCAGCTGCATTCCTTTCTTCCCATCATTCATCTATACTCAAAACATCAACGGCAGCAAAGGAAAGTAGCCAAACCGTTTGCATTCCACTTCAGCAATCCCCCATCCGCTCGAGCACGCATCCGTGAACGTCCATGGCAGCATGAAACCAAGACGTTTCCCCTGTTTCCTCCCAGCTCATCCACGCGTTCCAGCAGACAAATCCTTAGCGATTCGACTTCCTTCATCCCGTATCTCAAGCAACCACGGATCATTTCCAAGCCACGAAGTCTTGCATTCAAATCTAACATCAATGTCTACAGTTGCTCAAATTCTGCAACGTTCCCAGTCGAGGAGTCCCAAGCCATGTCTCTTCCGCTCCCAGTTCCTAAGCGTCCACAACGCATCCTTCGGTCTTCCCAGCCACACTGCTGAAGGTGTCTATAAAAGGAACTCAAGAGAGAGGAGCAAAGGCCATCTGGTGGAGGTAGAACCAGCCGACGGGAGGGGGGAAGAAAAGAGAGGATCTTACCAGCCGGCCGGATCCATCCAAGTCTGAGCGATCCGGGGGAGGAAGGAGGGGATTCATTCCTACACAGCCAACGGAAGAGGACGGAAGAAGAAGAGGAGAGGCCACGGGAGAGCCGACGGAAGAAGAGGAGAAGCAGCCGACGGAAGAAGAGGAGAAGCAGCCAGGTTCCATTCGACTCCAAGCTTTTAATCCAGTCGAGCAAGAAAGAAGGAAGGCCACGGAACCAGAAAGTCTTCATTTGCATCTTCCCAGCCGGGCAATAGAGGAGGAGAGGCCACGGGAGAAGAAGAAAGGAAACAGAGTACTCTGTTTCCTAATAGAAGAAAAAAAAAAGGGTTTATGTTTATTTTATTTATTCTATGCTAATCCCTTTTATAAAATTGCTTGCATCTCATATGGATAACTAAATCTCTTTTAGCTAAGGCTAGGGAAAAGCCTAGCATTTTCTTCATGTATTTTCTTTAATCATCAATGGGATTTTAATGTTTTTGATTTGATTTATGGTGCAGTAGATTTATAAGAATTATTTCAAACTTATATATTTTTTTTGATTTGTTATTTCCCCCGGGTATAACAGATACTTAGAAATTCCTGTAGTTTAAAATAGAATTACTGTAATACTGCCCATAAAACTAAATCTATTTTATTATGATTAATAGATGATTTTAAGAAAAGCATGATTAAGTGCTAGGCTGAATCCTAATGCCTTAGTTATATTTTTATCAATCTGAATATTATTTAGCCTTTAGTTTTTGTTCACTGTCAAATCCCTGTGGATTCGATCTCGGACTCACCGAGAATATTACTTTGCTACACCCTATACTTGGGGTATTCTACATTTAATTTTCCTTTTAAAAAGAGCAAGATTAAAATCGTAGCAGAGTTCGTTTTCGAGCTTTCGAACCTCGGAGGACGAGTCACCAACCCACCTAACGGTTGGGTCGGAGTGTGCGTAGATACACTCCAAGCAGGGCTGAGGTTTCGTCTGCACGGATTCCTGGGGGAGCTCCTAACGGCGTATGGCCTGGTGCCTACGCAGCTCGCTCCAAACTCGTGGAGGCTAATCATCGGCTTCCTCGCCCTTTGCCTGGCACACGGCCTGTCCCCCTTAGTGAATGTTTTCAAGAGTTGCTTTATATTAAAAGGCAATCCTGTGGATAAAGGATGGTGGTACTTCTCCCCTCGAGGAGGCTGCAAGCTATTTGAGGGCATGCCTACTTCCATCCATGGATGGAAGGATAATTTTTTTTTTTATCTCCTTCGAGTGGTCGTTGGAATTTAGTCTGACCTAGAGCTTTCTGCTGGCCTCGGCGAACAATAAGCTCCCGTAGTTGTCGTAGTCCGAGCAAAAAATCTTAGATAGTTTGCTCGGACTGGAAGAAACTCCTCGGCTCCCTGACCTGCTCAGTGAGGAGGCCTTAGTGAATCTTGGCCTGAGCCCGGCTCGTCCCGAGGGTAAGAGTAATTTGGCTTTTCCTTCTTTCCTTTTTATGTTGGGGATTCCGATAAGACTTTTTGTCTCCATATATTGCAGGAATGATCTTCAATACTAAGACACTGATGGCCGTGTATAGGAAGAAGAGGGCCTCCCCTGAAGGGGTCTGGCCTGAGGGGAGGCCGAAGAAGGCAAGAATTGCCCCCGGCCTCGGGACTGAGCGGGGAGAGCTTGAGGTTGCCGCCCCTGCTCAGGTTGGACCTAGTCAGGGGCCTGCAGAAGAGGCCGAGGTGCCCCAGTCGATGGCTGGGAGGGATCTCTCCGACCGTGCGGCGGTCGCTCTTGCCGACCAAGTCCCGAAGGTCGCCGCGATAACCCAGCCGTTTGGACCAGATTCTGAGCTGGGGTGTAGGCCCGGGACTTCAGTCCCCCCCATGGTCTCGTTATGCGCCGAGGCTGCGACCTTTTCTGAGGTTCCGGCCTTGGCGAGAGTCGAGCTGGCGTTTCTCGAGTTTGGCGGGGAACAACCGCGGCATACACCTGAGGGCGATTCGGTCCTCGAATCCAAAGAGGTTGCTCAGAGGCTCGTGCGCAGCATCATGCTTCCGCGTGACCGCGCACTGATGGAGGAGGACCTTGGCGACCTCGTCCATCACATTTACTCGGCGAGCTTGTGGGTGAGTAAAGTCGTCCTGCTGCCCTTGTTTATCTCCTTTGTGAATGCTCAGTTTTTGTTGACACTCTTGTCTTTTCGTGCCAGTCTCTTCACGTGGTCGATGCGTTGATGCCCAGCATACTCGCCGACCGGGAGGAGCTAAGGGCGCTCATGCTGAGGATGGAGCGCGCCGAGCTCCAAGAGCAAGAGGCCAAAGCCCGAGTGGCATCTGCTGCACAACGTCAGCAGGAGGCTGAAAATCAGGCGGCCGCCGTTGAACAGCAGTGGCATGTGGCCGAGGAGAAAGCTACAGTCACCTCACAGCAGCTTCGGAAGACCAAGAAGAAGGTGCGTGCTTCCGAAACCCTAATAAAGAATAGGTTTGGTCAGATCCAAGATATGGAGGCCGAGAATTCTCGGGCTTGCTCCTCCTCTGCAAGTTGTATCTCCGAGCTCGAGGCCGCTCTGGTTAGCCTTCAGGGCGAGGCGGAAGAGTGGGAGCTGAAGGTCGGGGGGCTCGAGAGCCTAGTGGAATCGTCCGCCCGTGAGGCCGTAAAGAAGTTCCGTTAGTCGGAGGAGTACCTCGCTGACTGGCGGAAGGGGCCGCTGCTGCTATGGTCCAAGATTTCGACAATTGTCGTCTCCAAGTTCAACAGTTCTGCCTTGGAGTCGACCTCAGCGGCCTTGAACCAGACTTGGATGGAGCTGCCGAGGTGGATGGGGACGCTGTAGAAGCCACTGCCGAGGCTAGGTCGGAGATTGCTCCCGAAACTGCCGACGGGAAGGAATCAATAGCCATTCCGGATGCCGGCGCTGGAGCTGAGGCCGCTTCTGAAGTAGGCGGAGACGACGCTCCCGAGGTCGCAACTGTGATGGAGGCCGTAAATGACACCAATGTGGAAGTCGTCCATGTTGATTGATTTTTGTTTTTATTTCTGTAGAGTTGGCCATTTGGGTTCTTTGTAACTAACCCGACCTCAATATACTATTAATAAAATTTCTTCTCTTTCAATATATTATAAATAAGTATTTGAGTTTGTTCTGCTTCATGATCGGTCATCAAGATCCGAATTGTGTGGCCCAGATCCGGGCCCATCTTATATAGCAGGGGTTGCATTTAGCACTTGTTGAAGTCTTCGAGCTTGGTACATTCTCCCGATTTGAAAATAAGCTTTATATGAAGCGAGTTCGTAGCTCCTCATTTGATAGTGCGGGCTGCTTTAAGCCTTGCCTAGGGGAGCGAAATCGGAGAAGGAAGAAACTAACCAAAAATTAACTTAAAGATAGAAGCCCGCCCGAGGGTCGATGTCAACTTGGGAATACAGGCAAGCTCGGGGATAAGCATCCACCCAAGAATAGAAATCTACTCGAGGGCTAAAGCCAACTCGAGATTAGAAATCCACCCGAGGGCCGAAGCCAACTCGGGAATAATAATGAGCTCGGGTATAAACATCTACCCCAGAACAGAAATCCACTTGAAGGCCGAAGCGAACTCGAGATTAGAAATCCATCCGAGGGACAATGCCAACTCGGAAATAATAATGAGCTCGGGGATAAACATCTACCCGAGAACAGAAATCCACTCGACGGTCGAAGCCAACTCGAGATTAGGAATCCATCTGAGGGACAATGCCAACTCGGGAATAATAATGAGCTCGGGGATAAACATCTACCCGAGAACAGAAATCCACTCGAGGGCCGAAGCCAACTCGAGATTAGAAATCCACCCGAGAGACAATGCCAACTCGGAAATAATAATGAGCTTGGGGATAAACGCCTATTCGAGAACAGAAATCGACTCGAGAGCTAAAGCCAACTCGAGATTAGAAATCCACCCGAAGGATAATGCCAACTTGGGAATAATAATGAGCTCGAGGATAAGCATCTACCCGAGAACAGAAATCCACTCGAGGGTCGAAGCCAACTCGAGATTAGAAATCCACCCGAGGGACAATGCCAACTCGGGAATAATAATGAGCTCGGGGATAAACATCCATCCGAGAACAGAAATCCACTTGAGGGCCGAAGCCAACTCGAGATTAGAAATCCACCTGAGGGACAATGCCAACTCGAAAATAATAATGAGCTCGAGGATAAACATCTACCCAAGAACAGAAATCCACTCGAGGGCCGAAGCCAACTCGAGATTAGAAATCCACCCTAGGGACAATGCCAACTCAGAAATAATAATGAGTTTGGGGATAAATATCTACCTGAAAACAGAAATCCACTCGAAGGTCGAAGCCAACTCGAGATTAGAAATCCATCCGATGGACAATGCCAACTCGGGAATAATAATGAGCTCGGAGATAAACATCTACCCGAGAATAGAAATCCACTCGAGGGCCGAAGCCAACTCGAGATTAGAAATCCACCCGAGGGACCATGCCAACTCGAGAATAATAATGAGCTCGGGGATAAACATCTATCCGAGAATAGAAATCTACTCGAGGACGGCGAGGTTTAAACAAACCCCGCAATTGCCCTCCTACTAAGATAGGAGGCACACCCGTAGAATCCTGCAGACAGGGGTGCTCTTTCTCGACTTCCTGTTGACGCCGCAGGGCATTCCGAGCCGAGCTCAAAGGATGACTTTGTAGATGTCTCCCACTCAAATTAGGGGCGCGCTTGTAGAATCTTGTGAACGGGGGTGCTCTTCCTCGGCTCCCCGTTTATGCCGCAGGATATCTCGAGCCGAGCTCAAAGGATGACTTTGTAGATGAACCCCACTCAGATTAGGGGCGTACTTGTAGAATCCTATGGACGGGGGTGCTCTTCCTCGGCTCCCC
The DNA here is from genome assembly GCF_051530095.1 of Phoenix dactylifera. Lineage (NCBI taxonomy): Eukaryota > Viridiplantae > Streptophyta > Magnoliopsida > Arecales > Arecaceae > Phoenix > Phoenix dactylifera. The sequence continues at coordinate 56,919,137 of NC_143190.1, read as the reverse complement.
GTTGATGCCACAGGCATCCCGAGTCGAGCTCAAAGGATGACCTTGTCGATGCCGCCCACTCATATCGGGGCATACTTGTAGAATCCTGCGGACAGGGTTGCTCTTCCTCGGCTCCCTGTTGACGCCGTAGAGCATCCTGAGTCAAGCTCAAAGGATGACTTTATATATGCCCCCCACTCTGTTCAGGAGCATACTTGTATAATCCTGCGGATGGTGGTGCTCTTCCTCGGCTCCTCGTTGACGCCGCAGGGCATTCCGAGCCGAGCTCAAAGGATGACTTTGTATATGGAACCTGCAGTTGCGAGACCCTCGAGCTCTCGCTAAGTCCTGCAAGGTGCCCCGAGGCAAGCTCCAGGGGCAACTTTATAAGGTTATCGGCATATAACTCTTGCTGCCAGGGCATCAAACTTGCGCCGAGTTTCCTAGGACACTTCAGAGATGCCTTGGAAAACTCCGGAGGATAACTTCATTAGATTACAGTCTGGGGGAAGAAAGCCCTGACCTGAAGGAGGCTAAGGTCCTTTCTTGGGGGAGTAATTTACATCTGGGGTCATCAGCCTCGGGTCGGTGAGTGTGGCCTCTTCTCGGCCCCTCGAGGCTAAGGTGGCGTCAACGCATAAGACTCATAGGCGGGGTATTGATAATACCCGCACCGGGGCATGCGTCGTCGGGTCCATCAGATGGTCCCGAAGTCTTTCCCTCAAGCTCCGTTCTGTCGATTGATCCGCCAACAAACCGGCTCAGGAGGCCTTGGCGGACAATCACTTACGATCTTATCGCAGAGCTGATAACAATCGTTCATATCGTGGCTGTGATCCTTATGGAAGCGACAGTATTTGCCCAGACGCTTCCGTGACTTGAATGGTCGCATCTTCGGAGGAGATTGGAGGTAGCTGCAATCCTCAATTTCCATGAGGATTTCAGCTCGGGAGGACATGCGAGGAGTATACTTCTCAAAACTTCGATGGGAGACGTGTCTTTCTGATGACCCAAAGATTGATTTAAAGATTGATTTTGATGATCACAAAATCTTGAAGTATAAATACTAATGTTTGTGTTGCAAGAAGAAAGATAATTTGTTTTACAAGGAACGTAGCAAGTTGGAAAAATACAAGAAGGCCTCAAAAGCTCTCAAGAAAAGTTGGAAGAAAGCTACACTTCATTGGCCCAAGTTTCAAGTTCAAAGAATTCAAGTTAGAGGAGCAAATTTAAAGAAAGATTCAAAAGAATAGTCCTTGAGTCGACTTCTGGAAGTTTAGAGTCGACTCTGGCACTCTGGAGTTTCAAGAAACAGTGCTCGAGTCGACTTCGATACTCTACGAGTCGACTCCGACTGAGAACAAACAAAAAGACAGAGAGTTGATTTTCAGCGCTACAGTGCTCGAGTCGACTCCTACTTCAGCGCTACAGTGCTCGAGTCGACTCCTACTTCAGCGCTACAGTGCGGAGTCGACTCCCAGCTACAGTGCCGACAGACTACTATTCACAAGTCGACTTCTATTTCAGCCGAGTCGACTCCTACTTCAGCCGAGTCGACTTCAGCACGCTAGGAGGCGTAACGGCTAGTTTTTTCTTGACTTCAACGGCTCTATTTTTGTCTCTAACGGCTAGATTTTTGTTCCCAAGCCATCCAAAGCTATAAAATCAAGAGGAGAGCTAGGGAAGAAGTTAGAAAAGTGGGAGAGAACACTTAGGAAAGAGATTTCAAGAAAAAATCTTCCAAAAGCACAAAAGGGCCATTCAAAGCAAAAGAGAGAGAAGAAGAGCATCCGAGTGAATCCCAAAGCTTCCTCTTCAACTGTGTGCTGCCTCAGTGATCCTCTACCTCGTGCTAAATCAGAAGAGGGTCAAGTAAAGAAAAAGCCGAGTTCCTTCATCTACAAATTTGTTTGAGGGCTTCTCTTTACTTTGCTTGTTTATATTTGCTATATTTGCTTATTTAAGAAGCTTGTATTTGCTTTAAATTCTTAGTCTAATATCTTGTAACTTGATTCAATCAAGGGATTCAATCAAGGGATTAAGGTTTGTTGGTGAGCCAAAGAAAAAACCAACGGTGTTAAGGTTTGTTGGTGAGCCAAAGAAAAAACCAACGGTGTAAGGTTGTGGTTGGTGAACCGGGAAAAACCAACTGGGTTGGATTGTGAGCCCGTGAAAACAATCAGATTGGTTCTAGTGTGAAAACCGACCGAGTTCGTTATAATCTCGTGAAAACAACAAGTTGGGTTGTGAGCTTGTAAAACAACCGGCTGTAATTTAAGGGATTATAGTGAAATTCCCAAGAGGTCTTGGGGAGTGGATGTAGGTGCTGGGGTGCACCGAACCACTATACATCTTTGTGTTTGTGATGCCTTATTTCTTGCGTTTCATGCCTTTCATACATACTTGACTGTGTAATATCTCTAGCTTTATTTCTTAATTGATTATAAGAGATTGTTTAGAACTTGCTTAGCTTTCATTCTATTCTTATAATTCACATAGATTAAATTGATTATACAACTATAAGTTAATTTAGGATCAATTGCGCCCTAAACCCATAGTATAATTGCTCTAGCTAAATTTATCACGACATAACTTGTAATTGCCTAAAGCTTAAGTAAGTAACATCTTATCATTCCGCTGCATTCAATTTAAAGTAAAAAATTAGGAAACACAATTTTTAGAAAACCCAGTTCACCCCCCCTCTTGGGTTGTCATCTTGGGCAACAAGTGGTATCAGAGCAGGTGCTCTTCTATTAATTATAGTCTTAACCGACTAGAGCTAAAGATTATGACAACCTCACATAACATATTATTTGCCGAGGGACTTTCCATAAACAGACCTCCACTGTTTGATGAAACTTACTATATTCAATGGAAAGCTAGAATGAAAATTTGTGTTCAATCACAAAACTATAAAATATGGAATATCATTATAAATGGCCCTCACACACTCTCTCAAGCTATTAATAAAAAAAATCTAGCACAATTGAATGCTAATGCTATGAACATATTATATTGTGCTATTCATGAAACGAAATTTAATAAAATTTCTGCATGCTTATCTGCTAAGGAGATTTGGAATACTTTAAAAAATATTTATGATAAACCTCAAATTAGCTCACATGTGCTTCAATTACATACTAACAATGAGACTGCAGGAAAAAGGTGTTGAACCTCCCACCTCAGTCGAGTCGACTCCTAGTTTGTCCGAGTCGACTCCTAGAGGAAAGCAGTCTGAAAGGCAGAGACTCGGTCTGGGAGATCCTATGAACGAGTCGACTCCAAGTATTTCAGAGTCGACCCCCAAGTTAGCCAAGTCGACTCCAACAAGGCCCGAGTCGACTCCGAGGCAGAACAGTTCAAAAGACAGAGAATCATCTTTTAGGCCTCTGAGAATGAGACGTCTCCCGAAGATCTCGAGTCGACTCTCAAGTCAGTCGAGTCGACTCCAAGTAAACCCGAGTCGACTCGAGGAAGAAAGAACAACAAAAAAATTCAAAAGCTTCCTAAAGACAAAGAAGAAGAGGAAGCAAGAAGAAAGAAAGAAAGAGATAAAAAAGAAGAAAGCCTTGACCAAGGAAGAGTCAAGCAAGAAAATGAAAGCTAGGAGCAACAATGATGATATTAGCTCCAAAGAGCTACAAGAGGTAACTAACTTGTGCTTTATAGCACAAGAAGATAAGGTAAAATCTGAATCTACTTTTACATCAAATGATTTTCAAGAAGAATTTTCTTATGATGAATTATTAAATGCTTTTCATAATTTGTATGGTGAATGTAGACAAAAATTTCAAAAGAAAGAAATTCTAGTGATGAAATACAAGATAAACTAAATTCTGAAAATGAAAACTTAAGGTTAAATTTAGAACAATTGATTCAAAAAAATCAGAGTTTAATTAAAGAAAATCAAAACTTAAGTAAAGAATTAACCAATTAAAATCTTTTATTAACAAATTCACTGTAAGTTCAGAAAGATTAAAAATAATGTTTGAAAGCCAATATGTTGCTTATGAGAAATCAAAACTTGGCTTGACTTCTTTACTTAACAATAAATCACTAGAGAAAAAGGTTATCAATTCACCAAGCAAACTATTAAATAAGATAATTTATTTCAAACATGAAAAGAATGGCATAACAACTTTACCTATCGTTCTAACATAATTAAATCAAGTGGTAAAGTTATTACAATTAAACAAATTTGGATTCCAAAAGGAACTATATGTCCTAACTCTCAAGGACCCAAGCAAGCTTGGGTATCCAAAATGAAAATATGAGGATGTAGATGTAGGTGTGCCAAGATACTCATGGAACAAATAGAACTTTCATACAAATGGGTGTTCTAGACACACGTCAAAAAATAAAACTTAAAATATACTTAAGAAAAGTAATTAAAAAATAATAATAATAATGAAATCAGTAACCCGTGCATCTCATCATTATTTTTGCTTTGGTATTTAATTGAAATATGAATTGCAAGTATTGATCAATTTTGTGATATAGAAAATACTTTTGAAAATATAATCAAATCACTTCATTTTATAGTATGCTTTACTCACTATTGGATAAGTTGCTAAATGATTAATCAATTTATTAAGAATAACTCTATAAATTCTCTATATGCTTGATTGAGAGTTTTTATCCATGGCATTATTTTTATTGATCATAAACATGAGAATGTGTACTTGGTATACCTTTGAATATATGCATTATAAATACTAAGATCAAAGAATTCTTTTTGGCATATAAAATTAACTTATGCTAGTATGGATCTAATTTCAAAAGACCTTGTCATTGGTTTACTTCGATTATCTTCTGTAAGGTCAAAGTTTGCTATGCATGTTAACTAAGGAAACAAACAAGAATCAATTTCTAAATTTAAAGATGTTGTTTCCATCACTAAGTTTTCAAAAGCTTACATTGGATTTGTTCTTGGCAAATAAAATTGAAGTATTTTCTGTATTTGCTAAATCTTGTAAAAGTGTTTCAAATGCAAAAGGTTTCCAAACAATGAAGATAAAGAGTATCATGGCACAGTGTTGAAAACCAAAATTCTGTTAAGTTTTGAACAGAAAATAATATTGAATACAATTGTTTCTGCACCAAGAACACCATAAGTAAAATAGGGTTAATAGAATCCTTGAAGAAATAAAAAAGTCAATGTTGTATGATAGTCATCTGCTTAAATGACTTTTGTTAAAAGCTATCATCACTGCTTGTCATACATATGGTTTCTATTAGATCTATTCTTGATGAAAACTCCTTTTGATCTTCTAAAAAATAAAAAATGAACTATTGCATATCTTTCATATTTTTCAGTCGTACATATTATGCTTGATATGTTCTTATGAAAATAATGCCAAATCTGATAAAGATATTTCTATTGTTGGATATCATTCATCAAGCAATGCATATAGAATATTCAATGAAAAGATTTTAGTTGTAGAAATATCAATTCATTTTATTCTTTATGAGATTAATGATTTTTCATCAAGATACTAAAATCAGATTATTTGATATGTATATGATGAATCTTTTTGCTTAAATATAACAATCTGAAACTAAAATACTTAAGAATGAACAAGATTATAATTGGTCAAGTTAAACTAAATCATTTTTTTTTAAAAAAAGAGATAGAATTTAAAATTTTGCCGATGAAATCTGAAAACTTGTTAATAATTAGAACCAAATTGAGTTCTTCAGAAATGCACTTAATGAAGAAAAATTGGTGACTACTAAAAGATTCAATCAAGAAAAGATGAATTAGATCTTGATGAAATTCTTGCATGATTAAAAGTAAAGATCACTATTATCATTTGCTTGCTTTATGAGCTTTATATTCTGTCAAATGAATGTGTAGAATGCACTCCTATGTAGTTATTTCATTAAAAAAGAGATCTATGTAAAATAACCATCTTATTTGAAAACACTCATTACAAATATGATAAAGCAATATGTGATTTGGAACAAGCACCAAAAGCATGATATAAAAGCTTGAGTAATTTTTTTTTTATAGAAAGTAATAGTGATAAATCTATGCATCAAAAAGAAGTATTTGTGATATCTTATTTGCTCAAAGTATACATTGATGACATCATTTTTGGTTCTACTAATGAAGATTTATATGAAGATTTTACTGAGCTCATGCACGGTGAGTTTGAAATATGTATAATGAATGAATTAACATTTTTTCTTGAACTCCAAATTGAGACAAACAAGAAAGAGGATCTTCATTGACCAAAGTTAGTCCACAAGAAAACTCTTATAGAAGTTTGGCATGAAGAAGATATGTCTATGACCCCATCTTGTAGAATTTGAAAAGAATGAGCAAAGTAGATCTATTGTTGTAAAGCTGTATTGAAGCATGATAGAATAATTATTTTATCATACAACTAGTAGACCAGATTGTATGCTCATTATGTGCACTTGTGCAAGACTTCAATCTAACTCTAATGAATCATATTTTATTGATAACAAATGAATCATAATCTGAATTTTGATAGAAACAACTTTATAAGATAAATTAATTAAAACTTAGCTAGCATATCTTATTGATAATTATCTTAAGCAAATAGAATCTAAGCTAAATTGATTCTGAACAAAAAATTGATTTGACCTTGATGAATCTTCCTATCGCTTCACATGCTTGTCCTTGAACCATCTTGGTTAATGAAACTATCTCTTTAGTTCAAGTGACATGTGTTTGCTTATATTTAGGCAATCTCTTGAGTAAAGTGACTCAACATTCAATTATTATCATATCTTATGTTAAGTCACCTAGTTAAAAAATATGTTGTATGAATATTTTGTATCTTGAAGAAACTAATGACTTTCCTTCAAGAAAGAAAACGATTTTGTTAATAATGCACGATCCTTAAGCAAGAAAATGAGAGATTTCAACTTGAAGGACACCTCCACATAAGATACAATAAACATTCACATGCAAACAAGAAAGGAAACTTTCTTCAGCCAAAAGTTTATACATAAGAAATCTAGTAGGTATTTGACTTGAAGAACGCAGAATGAATCGGTAGTTTTAGATACCTCTCTCATAAAATAGCTGAGCAAAGTCAATAACTTAAATCTTATTATGGCATGATTAAAGTCTTTAATTATTAATTTATTGATATCATGTCTATATATGTATTGATTGACTTATGCTTTTAGAAATTGTTTCATGGTTTGCCCAAACTAAAATATATCTTTGCCTATGTCATAACCATGAAATACACAAGTTTATGCTTAAAATTTTGATTTAAAATAACTTGTGAGAAGCTATGAATCCTTGAGCATAATGAAAATGTTGTTTGCATGATATACATCTATATGATACATAAGATTATTTCTTTATTCTGCTCTTTCATGTAAATTACTTGAGAATAATAAAAAGGGAGAGATAAAGAAAAGAAAATGAACATTATTCAAGGAAAGTAAAAAATCTAAGTAAAGGCAAATACTCCAATCTTAAGAAAAAGCAAAACAAGCATAATATATTTGGCACATTTGTGAGACTTGTGTGAGCATTCTTTTGGAAGGAATAAAATCCATAATTAATTACACTTAAACAAGAAAAGTTTGAAGCGAACATTTTAACCTTTCTATATTGCTTATCATAGGGATGGTGCCAATGGGAAGGCTAGTGGTAGTACTCGGCACTATTTGACCCAACTATTCAGTGTAGGGTATATTAGGGACGGCACAAGAGGGAGGCTATTAGTAGTACCTCGTGCCCCTTCCAACTCTACCGGATAGGGAGCAAATAGAGTATAGAGCATAAGAAAGTAAAAACGAAAAACAATATCAAAATGTTCGTTAATTGGTTAAGAAAAGAAATTCAAAATAAGGAAATGAATGACAAAGTAAATGAAAGTATATAAGAAGAATCAAGTCAAGTTTTAATCACTTGGAAACACACCTTAAGGATGAAATTAGTGGAAGATTATATTTAAATAGGGGGAGTTCATTTGAAAAGAATTGATTTTGATCCTTGACATGCTTGTTCTTAATATTTTAATGCATGACTTAACACATAATATATTTTGCATGTGGCATGATGTTTTGAATTATGGGTTCTCAATAGTTTGTAATGCTCCATGCTGGGATAAGTTGATTGAAATATGTTTTATCAACAACAAATTAATATTCATAACTTGGAATATGTCTTAACTTTGCTCACAAGTCTTTGCTTCACCCTTGCCTCAAACTAACTTGTGTTCCAATGCTTGAATGTTTGAAATACTACATAAAGTTTTTTTTAGGTAATATTAAAAAGAAATTTCAGTTTTATCATTCACGATTATCTTTGAAATTTAAATAGATTTACAAAAAGAAGAAGAGAAGGATATTTCTATTTAGGCAAAATAAATTGATCTTGATCTATCTTTCTACTGGCTTAACTTTGATACATAATGTCCTAATACTTGTTAAAATATCCTTCATTTTGTATCGAAACTCAATATTAAATACAAAGATTCTGAAAGTGCTCTAATGTTACTGAAATATGTGTTTTCAATCTTAGTGATTTAAGATGAGCTACAATGTAGAAGATACATATCTCAAATTATAATTTTGAAAGCTTTCTTAAAAATTCTTATGAAAATTCAGAATCTGATTTTGTATAAAAGCTTAAACTTAACTTAAAAATGCTTATATCGTTACATCTTTGTAACCTTAGTTATATGCTTCAATGATCGCGTCATTCAGGAGAATAATTCAATATGATTTCTAAATGAAAATTTTAACATAAGAAAAACAGAATTAATTTTGACGCCTTGGTTGATTGTCTCGATACGCATCCGAAACATATATTTTCTTATCCTTAAAGTGTACTAAAATTGGTCTAAATAATGTATTTTTCAATAATCTTGATTGCAAACAAATGTTTCTAAATATATGATTTTATATTAAAAAATTATTATGTTTCATATATATACATTGCTGTAAAATCATTGAATTCTATAAATATATATACTTGAATGATCTTCTATATATTTTAGTCTTGTGCTTCTATCATTAAAGGAAAAAGCTATTTTTAAAAGTAGAGTAAATGCTCCTAAAGCTAGAAATATTTTAACTCACTTAAATGACTCTTAAAAGAAAGAAAATGTAATTACTTTTGAAAGAAATTGAGCTTCAAAAGAATTATTTTGCGACTAATATTTCATTACATTTTCTCAAAGATTAAGACAAAGAATAACTTGTTCTTGAAGGATTAAAAAGAGTGATTGCTATAAATTTTGAATAAATCTAGATCACTCTACATTCTTGATATCATAGAATTTCTGTTTTTATTTACGCTTATCATTAAAATCTGAAATTCAACAAAAAGAAAAGAATGATTAAAAAAGAATGCATCTTTTGAGGGGGAGCTTAGACATATCAAGATTTTACATCTTATTCAAAATCCACCATCATATGATGCATATCTTTTATATTTTATGGATTGATTTTGATGAACCTCCTTATATTGCATAACTTACTTTAGTTATATAATAAGCTTATACCTTGAGATGAGTTCGATAAAGGTTGTCTTATCTCAAACCTTGAGTCTTATGAAAATATGCTGAAACTTATAGAACATATACTTTCCAGATTGACAATTTGAATATTTTATTGAAAATTATCTTCAAATTCTAAACTCCTAAATGGAATGTTCAATTAAGGGGGAGAAAAAAAATTTTTAGAAGGAGAGATCATATGGAGCTCAATCGCATAAATCTATAACTAAAGGAGAGAGAAAGAATATTAAATAAGAGTGATCCTAATACTCTCCATTATGTATCATCTAAAATTTAAATCTGAAATCTGTATGATACACCTTGAGGCTTGTTATTTGGTTAGTACATCAATCATGAACCAAATTACAATTCAAACAGTTGATCTTAAGAGCCTCTAGTTTAATGAAAGAGGGGAAGAATAATGTGTTGAGCTAAATTTTCTTCAGTATTTCTTATGAACACAAATTTAAAGTAACTACTATATGTGATAGATTTATAGATGGTAAAATACACCTAATTGGCAAATCAACTGTTTTGAAAATTATTTTTTTTTATAAAAAATTTATTTGTCTCTATTAGAAAATCTATTTTGGAATTCACTAATGAGTTCTTATTGGCTTGCTCTTTAGAGTTTCAATCCTGTGCCAATTTATTTTTATATATATTAAAATGTGTTTCTCTCTAAAGGAATAAAAGAAAATCTTTAAAAGAGCTCTAAGATGTATCAAAAATTGCATGAATCCATATTTTGGTATTTGTGCCCCAATGCTCTTATTATCATAAAAGAACTTTGAAGTCATTAAGAATTAATGATCCAACATGATGGTATATTTTTCAAGTATATAAGTTTTGATCTTATACTCTGAAAATTAATTAAATTGCTCTCATGTTGATAAAATACTTAATATATTGGGCAAAAGATCTTAAATGAACAAGCTTTCATACTTATTATTGAAGAGAGGTTAGATTTTCATTCGTGCCTTCTTTGAATATCAGTCTTGATACTCCTTGAATTAACTTGAAAAAGGTTCCACCTACACTTGATTTGAAAACTATCTTTGGAATCACATACGATGTGCTCTCATTATAATTTGCTCTAAAATCATCTTAATTGACTCTGATCTATGCTGATTAATCTCATTCTGACATTATTGCCTTAAGTTATATGATTCATATTCTTGCAATAATTTGATATGCATTAACTAAAAATCAGAGTACAATAAGAAAAAGAAATATTTGAGTATCATTATCTTTGTGCTTAATGTTTCATTATCTTGTAACCTTTTTGATGTTGTCAAAAAGGGGAAGAAATATCTAAGTATATGCTCATAATGTTTTATGTGTTGATTATGTTAAGTTGATTAAATCTAAAGCATTATCATGAAGCATTATTATGAAGTATATTTTAAAGATATATATTTTCTACTTCAAACAACTTAGCTATGCATTACTTCTAGAACACAATATATTTTATATTGCATATACTCCAAGTTTTATCATCATCAAAAAGGGGGAGACTGATGACCCAAAGATTGATTTAAAGATTAATTTTGATGATCATAAAACCTTGAAGTATAAATACTAATGTTTGTGTTGCAAGAAAAAAGATAATTTGTTTTGCAAGGAACATAGCAAGTTGGAAAAATACAAGAAGGCCTCAAAAGCTCTCAAGAAAAGTTGGAAGAAAGTTACACTTCATTGGCCCAAGTTTCAAGTTCAAAGAATTCAAGTTGGAGGAGTAAATTTAAAGAAAGATTCAAAAGAATTGTCCTTGAGTCGACTCCTGGAAGTTTAGAGTCGACTCTGGCACTCTGGAGTTTCAAGAAACAGTGCTCGAGTCGACTCCGACTGAGAACAAACAAAAAGACAGAGAGTTGATTTTCAGCGCTACAGTGCTCGAGTCGACTCCTACTTCAGCACTACAGTGCTCGAGTCGACTCCTACTTCAGCGCTACAGTGCGGAGTCGACTCCCAGCTACAGTGCCGACAGACTACTATTCACAAGTTGACTCCTATTTCAGCCGAGTCGACTCCTACTTCAGCTGAGTCGACTCCAGCACGCTGGGAGGCGTAACGGCTAGTTTTTTCTTGACTCCAACGGCTCTATTTTTGTCTCTAACGGCTAGATTTTTGTTCCCAAGCCATCCAAAGCTATAAAATCAAGAGGAGAGCTAGGGAAGAAGTTAGGAAAGTGGGAGAGAACACTTAGGAAAGAGATTTCAAGAAAAAATCTTCCAAAAGCACAAAAGGGCCATTCAAAGCAAAAGAGAGAGAAGAAGAGCATCCAAGTGAATCCCAAAGCTTCCTCTTCAACTGTGTGCTCCCTCAGTGATCCTCTACCTCGTGCCAAATCAAAAGAGGGTCAAGTAAAGAAGAAGCCGAGTTCCTTCATCTACAAATTTGTTTGAGGGTTTCTTTTCTTTACTTTACTTGTTTATATTTGCTATATTTGCTTATTTAAGAAGCTTGTATTTGCTTTAAATTCTTAGTCTAATATCTTGTAACTTGATTCAATCAAGGGATTGAATCAAGGGGTTAAGGCTTGTTGGTGAGCCAAAGGAAAAACCAACGGTGTTAAGGTTTTTGGTGAGCCAAAGGAAAAACCAACGGTGTAAGGTTGTGGTTGGTGAACCGGGAAAAACCAACTGGGTTGGATTGTGAGCCCGTGAAAACAATCGGATTGGTTCTAGTCGGTGAGCCCGTGAAAACCGACCGAGTTCGTTGTAATCTCGTGAAAACAACAAGTTGGGTTGTGAGTGTTGCCCAGAGATGATCACCCAAGAGGGGGGTGAATTGGGTGTTTTAAAACCTTTTTGACTAATTAAAAAATAAAACACGCAAATGTAAGAACTAAAGTAAAGATAGAGGGATGAGAACAGTCAATCGCAAACACAAGGTTTTATAGTGGTTCGGAGCTTCCACTGCTCCTACATCCACTCCCCAAAGCACCTTTGGGAATTTCCACTATAATCCAAGATTACAGTCCGGTAGTTTTGCGAGTGCACTACCCAACTCGTTGTTTTACACCGGGCTAACAACAAACCCTATAACCCCCAATTTCACCTAGGCTTGGGACGCCTTTCCCTTGTTCCAAGTCCCTTGACTGGAACAAGCACAATATTGAAAGAGTTTTACAAACGATTGGAAAGCTCTAAATAAGCAAATATAACAATAATAAACTATAAAACCCGGAAGAATCCTTTTGCCGTTGGAAGCGTGGGAAATGATGATTCTTCCGATGTGGATCACGTAGGCTTGAGTGTGAGCTTTGAATGCCGAGCGGAAGAGAGTAGTTGAGCTTGAAATCAGTTGGAAAACTTGAAAGCACTTGATTTCTTCACTTGAATGCACTAACTCCCTTGAACCTCTTTTTCTTTCTTCTCTCTAGAATGATCTTGCTTTGGGTTGGTGAGAAGTTGTTGAGAAGCACTTAGGAGCTCCCTTTTATAGCCCAAAAAGCAAATATAGCCGTTAGAGATAAAGTAAAAGAGATTTGAAATTCAAACCAAACCTGCAAAAGTTGTCAGTCGCGTCCCAGGCGCTCCGGAGACGTCTCCTCTTCAACGCGAGACGTCTCGGCTGTATAAATTTACTTTTCACTTTGTTTGGGGTCGACTCGGCACTTTACGGGGACGACTCCGATGATGAACGGTTTGAATCCTTGTTTTTCTGTTTTTCTGAGAGGGTCGTCTCAGCGCTTTACAGGGACGTCTCGGCTTGTTTGCACTTTTTACATGGGGACGACTCCGCTGCCTTGGGGACGACTCCGTCGTTATAACTCCGAAAAACATGTCTTCTGGAATTCTCTGAGAGAGTCGACTCCGCTCTTTCAGGGGACGTCTCCGCTGCCTTAACTCCGAAAAAGACATCCTCTGGAAAACCCTGAGAGAGTCGACTCCACTACACTGGGGACGACTCGGAAACTCAGCTTTTTAACTTGCGGGGACGACTCCGCGTACTGTGGGGACGGCTCGCGCGTATCACTTGAAATCTGCCTTTCTGCCGCCACTGAGAGAGTCGACTCCGACCCTGCGAGACGCCTCGCCAGGTGCCGGGGACGTCTCCAAGTGTGCCAGTTCTTCCGGTTTGTGCCAGAGACGTCTCTGAGACTATCCGGAGACGTCTCGGCTGTCCCTGATCTATTTTCTTCATCTCAAAAATTCTTCAATAAATCCTTAAAAATTATGGGAACTTGCCTAGATATTTCTTAACAATATTCTTAATAAAACACATGAATTCCTCAATTAAATTGTTAAGATAAATGGAATTATACTCTAGTGTTTTGTATTCATCAAAACCCATTAGGGGGTCAACAATCTCCCCCTTTTTGATGATGACAAAACACTGAGTATATGCAAAATTCGAATTTTAAACATATACACAGTATTTGATCAGATGTACAAGTCTAATATTTTGATTAGAGCTAGATACAATGTGCATAATTTAAAATAGTCAATTTTCAGTTCTATCCTTATGCATAAAATTAATCTTAATAGCTCTTGAGCAATTTTAGCATATCAACTGAATTTGAATCAAGTTAAAATGAAATATTGATGCTAAAGATAATTAAAAGCTAAGTTCTTTTTGACTCCCCCTTTTTTTTCCAGAAGGGCAATTATCTTAAAGCCAATATTCTTCAATTTTATCTTTTCTAATTCAACTTTGGAGTATGAATTTCGTATTTTGCATTCCAATGTATCCAATATCCATATTGGTTCTACTCCCCTTTTTTTGCATTTCATAATTAAGTTCTACTCCATATACTCCATATATATATATATCTACTTTGTTTTCCCATAAATTTTGCATTCCAATGTATCTAATATCCATATTGGGTCTACTCAATATATAAGTTCTATAAGTTCTATTATATCTACTCCCCCTTTTTGTCATCAACAATGAAGGGGACAAATTATCCTTAGGTGCTTAAAGCATACTTCCTAGTAAAATTCAGCATATTTTCATGAACCACTCAAGGATATTCAAGTTGTGCTCCCCTTGTCCAAGTTATTTCTATTAATGAATTTAGTCATTCATATCACTCCCCCTTTGTTTTGGTATTCATTTCAGACTCCTCTTTTTGTTAATCATAGTTATCACAAGATGTGCTCCCCCTGTGTCATATGCATTGATAAGTTGTGTTAAATTTTACCACTTAAGGCATGCTATGAGATTTTTATGGCACATCACAATCACAGAATTACATACACAGAGTTAGCAATGTACACAAAGTTTCAAAAGAAATTGTATTCATGTATCATTGTAAACCTTTGAAGTCAGTACAAAGTTAAGAGAAGAAATCATTACAAGTATTGATTTTTAATACAAGAAGTGTTTCAAAATAGCCTAGGGTTTACAAAAAGAAGATCCCTAGATGTCTACAAAATGTCCCTCATCGGCGACGTTGCTCATAAGCCCTAGCAGCTGCATCTATGAAAGCATTGATGGAATCTAGCAGTGTTCTGAATTGATCTCCCTGTGACTGATGGAAGGCTGCCACTAGTGCTTCAAATTCTATGGTTGCCCTTTCAATTCTTCCTCTAAGTTGGGCAACCAAGGTGCCCACATTTTCTCCAGGGCTTGTCAACTCTTGAAGGCTATTTGAGATGCTCCTCAAGTCATCCTTCAGCTCGATGGATCTGAAGGTTTGGGTGGCACTCACACCAACTAGTTCTTGCGCTGTAGCTTCTATTTGAGCTCTAATTTCCTTCAGCTCTTGTAGAATCCCTTCATGTGAAGCTCTGATGGGGGCCAACTCAGTAGAGATCATCGATCTCATTTCCTCCCTCATTTGCTGGCATATCATAGATGCTAAAGTGCGCATCTGGTCTTCGGATAGGGAGAAGGGCCCACTGACTGGAGGAGGTGGTGGCATGGATGTGGGAGGTCCAGCTGAGCTGGAGGGTACATCAGGATAGTCCATGTGGCTATGTGGAGGAGAGTGATGGTCAGGCTCCTGAAGTGGGAGCTCAGGCTCTAGGGTTTGAGCTTTTCTCTTTGGTACCTTGACCCATGACCCATCTACCTTGTGAAACTCCATTCTACGCATTGTGCTCTCATTATAATAGTCGGTGTTTCTCAAGGGTTTTGCAGGCTCATTTTTTGGAATGGGTACTTTGAAATGTTTGAAGAGTAGGGTAAGGATCATCCCATAAGGTATGCTAAACCTAGAATACCTATGACATGTAGCAATGTAGTTCAACATGAGTCTAGGGAGGTTTAGAGGAATTCCTAGTAGGATATGGTGCATGATAACTAAATCTCGCTCCGAAACAAAATCGAAGCGACCGGTTTTAGGAAACAAGACCCGGTTGACAATACTTAGAAGTAGTCTCATTTCGGCATTTAGGTCTTGGAAGTTGACTACATCAAGAGGGCCGCAGTCCTCTCTTCCTAGAAGCAAGTTTAGGGCTATTTCCCTTTGGGGATATGAGGTCGGAGCCTCACCATCTTTAGAAATTTGCAGAATAGTGGATAGAATATCCTCATTAATTTCTACCAATGTCCCCCGGACATATGCAGTGTACCCTAAGTCCCTTAAGGCCATATTGCTAAATAGTTCTCTAACTAGGCCGGGGTAGGTCGAGGTATTGAGGGTACAAAGGTATTCCCACCCTTGGGCACGGAGTCTCTCTCCAATAGAGAACCCCTCACTATCTAGAAATGCAAAGTCTATGTACCTACCGGTTGTCACTGTGCGATTTGCACAGGAAATGGTCGTGGTTGGCGGAGCAACCGGAGGAGACGGCGCGGAAGGTTCTTCCCTCCGTTCCTCACCATCGGCCGCTGCCCTAGGACGCCTCCCACCAGTCCTCCTAGCTCTTTTAGGTGCCATTGAATGGAAAACCTAGGGAAATGGGGAGAAAGAGGCTAGGGTTTGTGTTGGAGAGAAAATGGAGGCTAGGGTTTTTGTTTTTGTCGGGGATGAAAGGGATAGCTCGGGTCGGCTCGAACTGTTTCGACCTATTTTAAAAACCCTCGTTCGGTCCCCGAGACGTCTCCGCGACTAAGGCGAGACGTCTCGCCGGGGGGGACGTCTCTGCGATTTGCCAGAGACGTCTCCGGCACTGAAAAATTTCAGACTGATTTTTATCTTTTTCCAATTTGTTTCATTTAATCACACTAATTATGATTTCTTTAGGTGAATACAGAATGAGTTTGTTTGTGATCCTCCCCCTTAATAATACATCCTATAGAGGTTTGATAATGATTTTTGAATTATTAATGTTGAAATGAGGAATGTTTGACCAAATTTCGAATACCTATGAAATAGGCTCTGAAAATATCTCTATGAAGAGTCCAAGGGAGGGTAACCATCCTCCGGAAAGTCAAACAGTTCGTCATTTAGCTTAGATGGATTCATGCTTTCACTTATGTTGACCTTGAGGTGGATTACTAGTTTTTTGAGTAGCAAGGCATTGCAATACAAGTTGAATTTATTTGCTAGGGTCATACAAGCTCAAAGCATTTCTTAAGAAGTTGAACCTATCTTTACAAAGGGGCTTTGTAAAGATATCGGCCAATTGATTTTCAGTACATACATATTCAATCATTACATCATTTTTCAGCACATGATCCCTAATAAAATGATGTCTAATCTCTATATGCTTTGATTTAGAGTGTTGGACAGGATTTTTTGTTAAATTAATTGCACTTGTATTATCACATTTAATTGGTATGTTGTCCATTTTGATGCCGAAGTCTTCAAGTTGTTGCTTAATCCAAAGAACTTGGGCACAACAGCTTCCAGCTGCAATGTACTCAGCCTCAGCTGTGGACAAGGCAACTGAATTCTGTTTCTTGCTAAACCAAGAAACCAAATTAGCACCCAAGAATTGACATGTGCCACTTGTGCTTTTTCTGTCGAGTTTGCACCCGGCAAAATCAGCATCGGAATAAGCAATTAAATTTATGTCAGATTGTTTAGAATACCATAAGCCTACATTAGATGTCCCTACTAGATATCTAAAAATTCTTTTAACAGCTTGCAAGTGTGATTCCTTAGGACATGCTTGGTATCTAGCACACATACAAACACTGAATAATATATCTGGTCTACTAGCAGTAACGTAAAGTAAAAAGCCTATCATACCTCTGTACAATTTACAGTCTATACTTTTACCTTTTTCATCTTTGTCAAGCTTGCAACTTGAGCCCATGGGTGTGCTGATTTCCTTTGCATCCTTCATCTTGAATTTTTCCAACATTTCCTTGATATATTTGGATTGACTGATGAAGATGCCTTCCTCTGATTGTTTTATTTGTAGCCCAAGGAAGAAGTTGAGCTCACCCATCATGCTCATTTCAAATTCTCCCTGCATAAGCTTGGCAAACTCTTGACAAGACTATCATTAGTAGCACCAAAAATTATATCATCCACATAAATTTGTACAAGCAATAAGTCATTTCCTTTTCTTTTAATGAAGAGGGTTTTATCTACATTTCCTCTCTTAAATTTATTTTCAATTAAAAAATTACTTAATCTTTCATACCATGCCCTAGGGGCTTGCTTAAGTCCATACAATGCTTTATGCAATTTATACACATAATCTGGATGTAAGTGATTTTCAAAATCTGGAGGTTGTCCTACATAAACTTCCTCCATTATATAACCATTTAAAAAAGCACTTTTTACATCCATTTGATAGAGTTTAAAATTCATGAAGCATGCATATGCCAAAAGTAGTCTAATAGCTTCTAATCTAGCAACAGGAACAAAAGTTTCATCAAAGTCTATTCCTTCCTCCTGATTATAACCTTTGGCAACTAGTCTAGCTTTGTTTCTTATGACTATTCCATCTTCATCTAGTTTATTTCTATACACCCACTTGGTGCCTATGATTGAAATATTAGGGGGTCTTTTCATTAGGGTCCAAACTTCATTTCTTTCAAATTGGTTTAATTCCTCTTGCATAGCATTCATCCAATTATCATCTTTTTCAGCTTCTTCTAGTGATTTAGGCTCGATTTGTGAAACGAATGCAAGATAATTACTAGTGTTTCTTAAAGAGGATCTAGTTCTTATTCCTTGTGAAGGATCACCAAGGATTAGATCCTTTGGATGACCATGTGCATACCTCCATTCCTTAGGAAGATCTTGATTTCTTGATGGAGGTTGATCTTCTTCATCTTGCTGAATTGTATCTTCTTTGATCTCATCCTCATGTTGTTTGTCTTGTATGGAGAATTCCTTCATTCGGTCTTCAAGTATACCTGCATCACCATCTTCTTCTTTTCTAGAAGAATCTCCATTAGCTTCATCAAAAACAACATGAATGGATTCTTCAACAACGAGAGTTCTCTTGTTGAAGACCCTGTATGCTCTACTAGATGAGGAATAACCTAAGAAGATACCCTCATCTGATTTAGCACTAAATTTACTTAGATTGTCCTTTCCATTGTTTAAAATAAAGCATCGACAACCGAAAACATGAAAATAGCTTATATTTGGTTTCTTACTTTTTATCAACTCATAAGGTGTCTTCTTTAAGATGGATCTAACTAAAGCACGATTTAAAATATGACATGAAGTATTTATTGCTTCAGCCCAAAAATACTTTGGTAGATCTGATTCGCACAACATGGTACGAGCCATATCTGCTAGTGTGCGATTCTTCCTTTCTACCACCCCATTTTGTTGGGGTGTCCTAGGTGCCGAGAAATTGTGATTGATACCATTTTCTTCACAAAATTTTTCAAAATACTGATTTTCAAACTCGGTACCATGATCACTCCTAATTGCTTTTAGTTTAAGATTGAGTTCATTCGAAACCCTATTATGAAACTTGATAAAAGCGGGAAAGGACTCATCTTTGTGTGCAAGAAATGAAACCCATGTAAAGCGTGAAAAATCATCAACAATTATAAGACCAAATTTCTTACCCCCTAGACTAGCAGTTCTAGTGGGTCCAAACAAATCCATGTGAATTAGTTCTAAGGGTTTTGATGTTGAGACTATGTTTTTAGACTTGAAAGAACTTCTTGTTTGTTTCCCTAATTGACATGCAGCACAAATTTTATTCTTTTCAAAGTCTATTTTTGGTAGTCCTTTGACTAGATCCTTTGTAATTAATTTAGAGATTAAATCCATGCTAGCATGCCCTAACCTACGATGCCACAACCAACTAGTCTCATTAACTTTGGGATCCATGGCTACAAGACATTGGCCATCCTTCATGGTGAGATCATCAAGATCTACCATGTAAACATTTCCATGCCTATGTCCTGTGAGTATGATCTCATTGTCAATTGGACTACTAATTATGCATAGTGATGATTCAAATGACACTTTAAAGCCCTTGTCACAAAATTGACTTATACTTAATAAATTATGTTTTAGTCCATTAACTAACAATACATTATCAATAAATGAGGAGGGTGATATGGAAATTTTACCAACACCAATGATTTGACCTTTAGCATTGTCTCCGAATGTGACTACTCCTCCTTCTTTTGATTTCAAGGTGACGAAGAGACTCTTGTCACCGGTCATATGCCTTGAGCAACCACTATCAAGATACCACATTCTCTTTTTATTCTCGGCTGCAAGGCATACCTGCAAAATGATCATGTGAAGCTCTTAGGTACCCAAGTTTTCTTGGGTCCTTCGTGGTTAGTGTAGTTGGTTCCCTTAGGCACCCATACTTTTGTTATGTTTTTAGCTTTTACAAATGTACTCTTGTTGGTTTGGATCTTTCTTTGAATACAAGAGTAGGCTTTATGTCCATTCTTTCCACAATGAAAGCATGTAGGTTTTTCAGTTTTTACATCTTTTGCTTTTACAAAGAAATTCTTTAGATACTTTTGTTGTTTGTTAGTTTTATATCCTAATCCGGCTTTATTGAAAACAGCTCTTTGATTTGAAAGAATAAGATTTAATTTTTCAGAGCTTTGTGTAAATTTTTTAACAATTGGTTTGTACTTATGTACCTCATTCTTAAGATTCAAATTTTCTTTAATTAGTTCTTCCTTATCCTTTTTAAGGGATTCAACATTTTGTGCAAGTGAGGTATTATTATCGAGTAGGGATTTTACTTTTAGATTTAATTTCTTAATTAGTGTTTTTGCCGTTTCATTTTCAATGATAAGTTTTGAATTTTTATTTTCTAGATCAATGGTGTTAACATTTTCAACGCTCTCTTTCTCAATCAATAGATTTTTAATATCATCCTTTAGTTTTAGATTGGAGGCTTTTAATTCTTTATTCTTTGCTCCTAACATACTACAATCACTCATAAGTTCTTGAAAAGCTTCATACAATTCTTCTAAAGTAAAATTTATAGTTGTGTTTTGACATACCTCATCGTCTTCGAACGCCATGAAGCACAAATTGGCGGTCTCTTCCTTCTCTTCCTCGGAGGATGATGTGTCACTATCATCCCATGTTGCCTTCAATGCCTTCTTCTTCTTCTTTCCAAAATACTTCTTTTGTTGAGGGCATTCGGAACGAATGTGTCCCGGTCTCTTGCAATCATAGCATATGATTGGGTCTCTTTCTTTTTCTTTTTCTTTTTCCCAATCATTTCTCCCTCCAAACTTTTTCCTTGGGAAGGGTTTCTTTCTTCTCATGAATTTCTTAAACTTTCTTACTATCAAACCCAAATCCTCATCTTCGCTTTCTTCTTCGCTCTCACTACTTTCTTCTTCACACACACTCGAAGTAGCCTTGAGTGCGATTGTCTTTTTCTTCGGCAACTCTTCTTCATGTTGCTTCATTGTGAGCTCATGCGTCATCAATGAGCCCAGTAGTTGTTCTAATCCCAAAGTGTTGAGGTCTTTGGCTTCTACGATCGCCGTGACCTTTGCTTCCCATGCTTTTGGCAAAGACCTGAGAATTTTACTCACAAGTTCCGGATTAGTATAAGATTTACCCAAACTTTTTAGACCATTAATTATATCGGTAAAGCGTGTAAACATGCATGTGATGGTTTCATTGGGTTCCATCTTAAACAACTCATATTTGTGAACTAGAATGTTCACTTTAGACTCTTTGACTTAATTTGTACCCTCGTGGGTAACTTCAAGCCTATCCCATATTTTCTTAGCGGAACTACATGTGGAGACTCTGTTAAACTCATTTACATCTGGAGCACAAAATAATGAGTTCATGGCTCTAGAATTGAGTTGAACCATCCTACTATCATTCTCATCCCAATCCTCCTCAGGTTTGGGAACTTGAATGCCATTTACCATGTGTGATGGTTCTTGTGGTCCCTTGACTATAACCCTCCACAAGGCATAGTCTTGTGCTTGAATGAAGATCCTCATTCTAGTCTTCCAATAGGTATAATTTGTCCCATTGAAGAGTGGAGGTCTATTGGTTGCTTGCCCCTCAGCAGGAACATTGTTAAAGGGTGTTGCCATCTAGATCTTTGGCTAAGACGGTTAGGTCTTTCAAGAAATACACAGAGCACCCGCTCTGATACCACTTGTTGCCCAGAGATGATCACCCAAGAGGGGGGTGAATTGGGTGTTTTAAAACTTTTTTGACTAATTAAAAAATAAAACACTCAAATGTAAGAACTAAAGTAAAGATAGAGGGATGAGAACAGTCAATCGCAAACACAAGGTTTTATAGTGGTTCGGAGCTTCCACTGCTCCTACATCCACTCTCCAAAGCACCTTTGGGAATTTTCACTATAATCCAAGATTACAGTCCGGTAGTTTTGCGAGTGCACTACCCAACTCGTTGTTTTACACCGGGCTAACAACAAACCCTATAACCCCCAATTTCACCTAGGCTTGGGACGCCTTTCCCTTGTTCCAAGTCCCTTGACTGGAACAAGCACAATATTGAAAGAGTTTTACAAACGATTAGAAAGCTCTAAATAAGCAAATATAACAATGATAAACTATAAAACCCGGAAGAATCCTTTTGCCGTTGGAAGCGTGGGAAATGATGATTCTTCCGATGTGGATCGCGTAGGCTTGAGTGTGAGCTTTGAATGCCGAGCGGAAGAGAGTAGTTGAGCTTGAAATCAGTTGGAAAACTTGAAAGCACTTGATTTCTTCACTTGAATGCACTAACTCCCTTGAACCTCTTTTTCTTTCTTCTCTCTAGAATGATCTTGCTTTGGGTTGGTGAGAAGTTGTTGAGAAGCACTTAGGAGCTCCCTTTTATAGCCCAAAAAGCAAATATAGCCGTTAGAGATAAAGTAAAAGAGATTTGAAATTCAAACCAAACCTGCAAAAGTTGTCAGTCGCGTCCCAGGCGCTCCGGAGACGTCTCCTCTTCAACGCGAGACGTCTCGGCTGTATAAATTTACTTTTCACTTTGTTTGGGGTCGACTCGGCACTTTACGGGGACGACTCCGATGATGAACGGTTTGAATCCTTGTTTTTCTATTTTTTTGAGATGGTCGTCTCGGCGCTTTACAGGGACGTCTCGGCTTGTTTGCACTTTTTGCATGGGGACGACTCCGCTGCCTTGGGGACGACTCCGTCGTTATAACTCCGAAAAACATGTCTTCTGGAATTCTCTGAGAGAGTCGACTCCGCTCTTTCAGGGGACGTCTCCGCTGCCTTAACTCCGAAAAAGACATCCTCTGGAAAACCCTGAGAGAGTCGACTCCGCTACACTGGGGACGACTCGGAAACTCAGCTTTCTAACTTGCGGGGACGACTCCGCGTACTGTGGGGACGGCTCGCGCGTATCACTTGAAATCTGCCTTTCTGCCGCCACTGAGAGAGTCGACTCCGCTACTGAGAGAGTCGACTCCGACCCTGCGAGACGCCTCGCCAGGTGCCGGGGACGTCTCCAAGTGTGCCAGTTCTTCCGGTTTGTGCCAGAGACGTCTCTGAGACTATCCGGAGACGTCTCGGCTGTCCCTGATCTGTTTTCTTCATCTCAAAAATTCTTCAATAAATCCTTAAAAATTATGGGAACTTGCCTAGACATTTCTTAACAATATTCTTAATAAAACACATGAATTCCTCAATTAAATTGTTAAGATAAATGGAATTATACTCTAGTGTTTTGTATTCATCAAAACCCATTAGGGGGTCAACAGTGAGCTTGTAAAACAACCGGTTGTAATCTAAGGGATTATAGTGAAATTCCCAAGAGGTCTTGAGGAGTGGATGTAGGTGCTGGGGTGCACCGAACCACTATACATCTTTGTGTTTGTGATGCCTTATTTCTTGCGTTTCATGCCTTACATACATACTTGACTGTGTAATATCTCTAGCTTTATTTCTTAATTGATTATAAGAGATTGTTTAGAACTTGCTTAGCTTTCATTCTATTCTTACAATTCACATAGATTAAATTGATTATACAACTATAAGTTAATTTAGGATCAATTGCGCCCTAAAGCCATAGTATAATTGCTCTAGCTTAATTTATCACTACATAACTTGTAATTGCCTAGAGCTTAAGTAAGTAACATCTTATCATTCCGCTGCATTCAATTTAAAGTAAAAAATTAGGAAACACAATTTTTAGAAAATCCAATTCACCCCCCCTCTTGGGTTGTCATCTTGGGCAACACTTCCAGACTTCCGAGGGGACCTGCTCCTCGATCGATAGCGCTCCTCGCGGAGTTTCGTGACCTGATCCCAAAGCATCTGAATTTGTCACCCTGCTTCCTCGACTTTCCTGTCGAGTTCAGTGACTAGTGAAACTCCGGCCGGATGAAAGGTTTGAATAACCACAGCCAGAGTTTGGACATGCTGGGCGAGCCAATAAAACTGTTCTAGCTGGATTTGAGAACAGGTCTGTCGGGCATGCAGTATAGGAGGTGGACTTTGGGGCCCCCTAGCTCATTATCCTTGTGGTCACGGCTCAGGCCCTTGTTTTAGCGCCAGAAATATTGTGGTTCAAATTTGGCCCGAGGGTGACCATGCCGGTGGAGTCTAGGGAGTCGCCGGTGGTTGGAAGGAGAAGACGAAAGCCACCTGATATGCGACGGCCGTGGACCTGCACAAAGCCTCACCAGTGTTTTCGGTGATGGCCCTTCGACGATCAAGTTAGAGTGGGGTAAATTTGATCCAGCCAAAAGTCCTTTAGAAGTTACCTAACCGAGCTATTTATAGTCCCGGTGAGAGGCCCAGGTGGCAGAGGCACTGTCGGCCCTCATCATGAGGAAGCGTGGCTCTAAGCCGGATGGCGCGTAGCTTAGGCTGGTCGGTGGCGTGTAGTACTGCCCGTTCTTGAGAATGGTAGGGTGTTGACAGTCATAGAAGGGTATGGCCGGAGTAGTCAAGGTGTCGTCTGACTGTTGAAGGCCGGATATGAAAACGTGACATGGTAGTGTTGTAATGTACAACTATGTAGATGGGCATAGGCACGCACATGGGTGCGGTCGTTGGCGAGACCGAGCTCATTGAAAGGTCGCATCATGCGTTTGGCGAGGTCGGCTTGATAGGTGCTGAGAGTACCTCGGCTTCCCGGGTTCCGAGGTGTGTTCGGTGGAGCGCTCCGAGCTCGAGGGTCGGGGCGGGTCGGCGAATACTGGAGGCACCCCGAACTTGGTGGGGGTAGTCAGCGAATATTGAAGGCACCCCGAACTTGGTCGGGGGAATCGGCAAATACTGAAGTTGGTAGAGCTTTTGACGGAGTCCCGAAGTCGAGTTGACTCTGGGCCGAAGTGAAGATTCAGCCGATTGGCATTGACGTTTATTGGGCCGAAACTAGGCCCCCCCCCCCCCCCCCCCCCCCCCCCCCCATCTCATTACCAACCAAAATCAAATCTCCCTCCAACAGTATTTATAAACGTAAATAAATATGTCAGGTATCCCATGACCAGGTTTCTTTCCCGAATGCCGGTAGTATGGGAACAAAGATGAGATTTTAGAAAAAGGAATTTTCAGTTGTGGAATATGAAATAAACCAACAGAAAATTCATAGCTCTTGAAGTAACACTTAGGGATTGGGACGCTGATAGCAGACGCCATGTACAGCCAACTAATGTACTCAACAATTGTAAGACTATAGACCATGGTGTTATTCAATGATTTATTAAGAGACCCAACTTTCATTAAAAAAATTTAAGATAATTCAGAATGTTCTCCAGGGTGGAGGCAACGAGGGATGCAGCCAGTGCGTTCCACGTCGCAGCTTGGACGGTGCTGTGAGTCCGGTCGTTGTTAGGCAATGCTGCTAGTCGAAATTGCAATGTGCTGGATCGTCAGAACTAGAATGAGTGTAAGAAATTTGGCAACAGCTGTACTTTAGCATTTTTTTTCGCTGTTAACACTATTAAGCAGGACTAAAGCAAGGTAAGCATTATGATACGACATAGTTACAAATGATCCTCAGCAAATCATCTATTAAGTGCTATAACGATTATAACAATTACTATTTGCCAATGTATTGTGAGCTGAAATTATTTAATATAATATTAATGGGAAATTATGCCTACTGTGATGTCCTAATGTAATGGGATAATAATGACATTATTTTGGAAAACACCGTTCACTCAATAAGAATCGTTTAAAGTGGTACCTCTTTTTTATGGAAGGAAACTTGATATAAATTTGAGTTTGAGAATATACTATTTTATTAAAAAATAGTAGAGAGGGCATCCCAGTGCATGAGGCTCCTGCCATTGCATGATTTAAGATGAATAATGGAAATGGAATTAGAGTCAAATAATGGTTATCATTTAAATATTTATTGTCGATATGTATAACATAATGGATACTCTTCAATGTTGTTACAACATCTATTATATTGACCATTATTTATCCTATTATTACTTCAAAATTTACACCAAAAAGATAGCAAAATTACAATTCGCTAGATCATCTATGCTTCCCCAAGGTTGTCCTCAAATGAATATATAATTCCTTATTTGATACATAATACCACTTTCTGGTTATTTATACAATTAGTAGTATATGAGTTTTAGTGACAGCACAAGGCCTATACATGCCTACACAAGATCAATTAGTATTTGTTATAATTTTTCCTAACTTGTAGTATAATCATATATGTACTTTTAATACTGTAAAATAACAAATAATAGTATTACATGATTTTTAGTAGCTATACAAGGTCTAAACAAATTTATACAGGGTCAGTTAGTATTTGTTATAGATTTTGATAACTTGTATTATGACATTTCATAGTTGTACTAGGTTCCTTAAAATTATAATTTATTTTCAATACCATAAAAAAATTATTATTGGTACACAAGTTTTGCTAGATGTACAAAGTCTGATCTGTGAGGACTCGTGTGGGCGTATGTTTAGTCTCATGTCAGTTATTCGCTAAGTAAATCTTGGATACTTATACAGGATCAAGCAACTCAAATAATACCTTCCGACTAGCTATTTTGGGTGAGATTTTGAGTTGTTACAAGCAGTATCAGAGCGAACTCGGCGTATAGCCTATGTAGACTAGGAAACACTGCAACATGTGTTCATAGAGGCTGACTACGGGCCTATCGTGATGCTTATGATTAGATTTAAATAGATTTTAACCCTTAATATGACGAAGACGTTAGGGTTTGAATAGAAGAGTATGTGAGGACCCGTGTGAGCGTGTGTTTAGTCTCACATTGGTTATTCACTGAATAGATCTTGGGTACTTATACAAGATCAAGAAACCTAAATAATACTTTCCGGCTAGCCATTTTGGGTGAAGTCCTAAGTTGTGACATGATCATACTTATTTTCATGAATATGCTTTTCCAATGTCCATGGGTATTACTAGGATTCTTTGTAGTTGAATATTATATATATATATATATATATATATATATATATATATATATATATATATATATATATATATATTCAATATATATACAATGAAATTTGTAACATAATTTTTAGTAGTCCTATAAGATCTAAAAATATATGAGGTCCATACTTGTATTATGATATTTCATGGTTGTAATAGGATTCCTTATAACTATATTTTTATTTTTGATAACTGTACAATAAAAACTACTAGCGATACATGTCTTTTAGTTGATTTACGAAGTCTACATATGTTTATAAAATGTATATCAATATTCACTGTAAATTTTCTTCGCTCATACTGTAACATTCTATGGGTCCATTAACATATGAAATGTGTACTTTCAGATAAGCATTTGTAGTCAAACGAGCAATTTTTGATGCCCATGAATGATCTTTTTCTGCATATTTAGCTATATTTTTTGGTGTACCACAATATTCAATAGTTGCTTACGAGACTTAATATTTCGATAACATCACTTAACATAAGCATGGGATCTAATGGTTGAAGTTGTATATTATCAAAAAAAAGGTGGCATTTGTATCTAGCATTTCATGAGAGAAAAGTTTGGTAATCTTCTGTATCAGTGACCTTCCACGGTAAATGCTATGGATAGGAGCACAAAGAACTTTATGGAAGCAGGCTGCAGTCTATTTGTGTCACAATATTGCCAAGAATGTCTAAGTTAAGAATTCTAAGCTCAGCAGGGCAGGATTTTCAGATTATTTTTTTTTGGTTAAATTTATGTGTGGAAGAAGGTGATCTGTCCACGATGGACTTTAGGACAGTTGTTTTTTTCTTTTCTTTTTTTTTTCTTTTTTCTTTCCATCTCTTGGAAAGTAGGCGGCCGATTTAGCCGGTTGGTGACCGGGTGCACCGTAAGTAATTACCCATCCTGGTTTACTGTATAGTTACCCTAAACTGGATATGAAAATGGTTATTTTAAGGGGATTTTGACAATGATATTAAGCTACATAGTAATGCTATGAGGAGCTAGTTACTTGCATTCAGAAAATTTATTTCGATACACAGGAGATGGTTATGTGGATATACCATAGAGATTAGTATCACTGGCATTACAGTTCACAGGAGAAGGTTGCTCATGGAATTGCCAATCCAGTGTCCGTAAGCAACTTTTTATATATGTATGGTGGCGATTCAATTTTTTTCCTTTTTCTTATTCCTTGAAGAACCATATTTTTTTGAAAAATTTTCATTCTTTTCCCTCTCTCCAAGATGAGCACGCAGGAAGTGAAATTGAAGCCAACATCATTTTTTTGCAAAATAAATAAATAAATAAATAAATAAATCTAAAAGAAGACATCGTCACTTCATCACTCCATCAGGGTCAACTCCCTCGAGAGCCATATTTTTATGGAAGATGCTATGCTTTGTTGAGCCTTGACCTTTTAAAGAAATGCATTGCTCATGTTTCCTCACCTAACATCATTTTTTTTCCAAAAAAAAAAAAAAAACTAGAACAAGACATCGTCATTTCATCACTCCATCAGGGTCAACTCCCTGGAGAGCCATATTTTTATGGAAGATGCTATTTTTTGAATGCATTGCTCATGTTTCCTCACCTCTTCATCACCAAGCAAAGCTGGTGCACTAGATCTGTTGGGCAAAAGTCCAAGACAGAATCTCTTGCCTCGCTGCACCTGAGCTGTATCTATCAATGAGCACAAGGACCCAAAGAAAATAACAACAAAAAAAAATCTGTAACACCAACAAGAGCCTAGCAGTCTTATAAATTCTTGGAGGGTGGACTGGTTTTCGGCACGTGTGATACACGTGATGGGTATAATAGGAAGGTTGTATTTTAATAGACGGTTGCGATCTTATCTGATATGTTCGCAAATATGCATATATATGGCTGTCGTTGGGAAAAGTTGACGGGATATTTAGGGCGGAGAGAGAAAATATTCTTATTAGAGGTTTGGGCTGCCAACTCGCTGTAGGGGCTGTATGAGTTGTAGATATACAAATGGGTCGGACCCGATTCAATCCAGATTTTTAATTAAATTTTAATTTTAAACTCAGATTCAATCTAATAGAAGATTGGGTCGATTCGGATTCACCGCTATAATTTTTGATCCAACAGATCATTCGGGTCAAATCGAATCGGATCCACCGTTATAATTTTTGACCCAACGAATCATTCGAATCGGATCGAATCTATGTATAACTCGGACCCAATCTAAAAAATTCAAATCCGGTTCTGATAAACCCATTTAGGCTCGTTTAGTTCGCGGGAAAAGAATGTAGAAAAGTGTGGTCAACGAAAAAGTAATAAGATGTCTCTTGTTTGGTTGGAGTTTTTAAATGAGAGAGACGGAAAGGTTGTATTCCCATGGAAATATGATTCCCACATTTTATAAGAAAGTCTTTCCTATGAGGCGTGAATCACTCTATTTTTGCTTTTTCCCAAAAAAATCCTTCAACATTAAAAAAGCATTAAAGAGGCATTAAAGACCTAATTTTTATTAAGGGCATAATAAGAATTATACATAACTTTCCTAGAAAAGTGGATGGCCAACCAAACATAAGCACTTTGTAAATTTGTCACTTTCCTATGGTTAACCAAACATGCCAAAAGTACTTTTCTAGGCATTCTCTTCTTAGGAATTTGTTTCCCATGAATCATATTTCTAGTAGGAAAAATGCTTTCCGCGAACCAAACGAGTCCTTCATAGAAAAGTCTTTCCCATGAGAAACATTGAAAAATACTTTTCCCTTTCCCATGAGGCAGGAATCACTCTTTTTTTACTTTTTCCAAAAAAACCCTTCAACATTAAAGAAGCATTAAAGAGGCATTAAAGACCTAATTTTTATTAAGGGCATAATAGGAATTATACATAACTTTCCTAGAAAAGTGGATGGCAAACCAAACATAAGCACTTTGAAAATTTGTCACTTTCCTATGATCAACCAAACATGCCAAAAGTACTTTTCTAGACATTTTCTTCCAAGAAATTTATTTCCCATGAATCATATTCCTAGGAGGAAAAATACTTTCTGCGAACCAAACGAACCCTTTATGTCATCCAAAAGTTCGGACCCCTCTAGACTGCAGTCCGTGGGCCTAAATAATATCTCTTTATTATTTGGATTCAATTAACGTTAAATTAGCATTAGAGTATAAATTGTACGAATCTATTATTATTATTTTTTTTAGATGTTAGCATGCCCTATTTTTATACAAGCGTATGTATCTGCTGCAAGTTTGAAGGATCGTGTCGTTTAGAACGATACTAAGACAGTCTACAAAGACTGACAGAGTTGATGGGTTGTTGTACTGCTGTTGATGGGGTTGGGTTTGTCCCGTAGAAGAATCATAAAGCCTGCAATGATTCATGGGCACTGGCGTTCCTGCTCAAGTAGATGACCCTATGAACAGCAACAAAAATTTGTGGGTGAAATTGCTAGCGTTGATAGCCTTAGGAAATAATATTTATGCTAGACTTCAAGACCAACTTCATACAACATTACAAAAGCACGCTGACAAATGTTTTGACACACATTGAGAAGCAACCACACTACTACACTGGCATCATGCATAACTCTTGAAGTACAGCAAAATTGGAAGCCCCATTTATCTATAATTGCGGTAGATGGGGCTGTACATGCAGCTCTCTGCATACTTTACCAGGTTCTGCGGACGAGGGAGCCGTGTTGCCAAACCTACAAATAAGATGCAAGAATATACAATTAAATTTATTGTTCACGTATCGAGCAATTGGAAAGCAAAGTCAGCCGAGGAATGAAAAAAGACCCACCAAGCTCATATGCTGTAGCAGCCACATTAGCAGCAATATCAGCAGATATCTTTCTAATATTTGAGAAGGGCGGGTAAATCAGTCCTTTATTATCCAAGTTCTCCTGTGTCACCTGCTGGGCCAGAGCTTCAGCTGTTCAACAAAAGTTCAGTCTAAGTTGCAATTACATAATGATTAATGTAAAATCTACAACAATTGCACAAAAATTTCCTAAGGTAACATTATTGGTATTTCTACCAAAACTAAATGAACAATCTTAAATTTCCTAAGTTCCGCCCCCCATATACTGGCTAGACAGGCTTCATGGTATATATAACAAATAATCTCTCCAAAGGAAACTTGCACACCTGAAACAGACAAAAACTAACAAATCAACCCAAACTTATCCAACTACACCATTTCCTTTACATTAAAACCATCTCAATAAAATAAAATATAGAATAAAACAAAATTCATAGAATATATGGACCTCTAGAAATAGGTACCTATCAACATATGCTGTATGGACTTCAATAAAATCAGTTTTTGCATTACAAGTGCAAGTCCGCCTCCATTATTCCTTTTTTTTTTTTTTTGGTTCTTTAGCAAGAGAGTCTGTGCACTGTATATGATTTTAAAGAGTACCGAGCTAAACTACAACTACCACAATTTTTTTTTTCACTTACAAGCTGCAAGGAGCATGTCATCGTGCACGCGTATAGCACCTGAGATCACCAAACCAAGACCCAACCCAGGGAAAATATATGCATTGTTGGCCTGGCATCATGTGCAAACATGCAAAGTCAATATTTACAATATAGCTATACTCTAGTGTTATTGCTTGGTTATCAATTCAGTGACTCACTCCACAGAACCAAAACATAAGAGAAAGTTCAAACCTGGCCTGGCACAAAAACCTTGCCGTTCAACTCAACAGGATCAAATGGACTTCCACTAGCAAATATTGCTCGGCCCTGCAAATCATAGCAGAGTGTTAAAAGGGATGCAAAAATTGTAAACCAGGTTGAACCCAATGCATCATACGAACCACAGCTTGATGCTTACCTTACTCCATCTGTATGCTTCCTCAGCAGTGCATTCAGATTGAGAAGTTGGGTTTGACAGGGCGAGAATTATTGGCTTCTGCAAGGTGTAGTTGGCAAGAGTCGGCATTTAATTTATTTCTTTCAACATAAACCTCCAATTCAATTAATGAAACAGCAGGTTGAATGAAGAAAGCTCAAAGAGTATTCTTACCTCATTAAAGGAGGCCATGGCTTCAACTACTTCCTTTGTGAAAGTTTTTCCCACTCCAGATGATCCTATCAAAACAGTGGGCTTGATAGCCTAAGCAAACAAAACCAAGTTCAGAATCTCTTGTTATTACTCAGTCATTATAAAGGCATTACAGGACACTGCTTTCACTTAAAGCTGCTTTTGCCACAATAGCAGGACTGACGAGGCAATAATTGTATCACATATTACACTAATAATCTATACCAATCTAAAGTATCCCCAGGATTATGGCCCCTTGAGCACTTTCGAAGAAAATGAAAGAAAAGAATGAAAATTAAATGGGATGAGATGAAAGGAGAAAACATTGAAATTTTTATTTGTTTGGTCAAACTGAGGAAATGGCAGAACTAGTTCTAAATATAGTTTCCCTTTAT
The DNA here is from genome assembly GCF_051530095.1 of Phoenix dactylifera. Taxonomy (NCBI): domain Eukaryota; kingdom Viridiplantae; phylum Streptophyta; class Magnoliopsida; order Arecales; family Arecaceae; genus Phoenix; species Phoenix dactylifera. Next base: position 56,886,550 of record NC_143190.1, on the reverse strand, counting down.
ATAGTTTCTCCTTCTTAGCACCAGAAAAAGATTGATTTGCTTGTACTAGGGACCTCACCGTGTATACTAGCCTCCATAGCAAGAATTAAAAGCACCAGGGAGATGAACCTGGGTCTAAAAGGGTCTATGTGTAAGAATTTTCTGTAACTACCCTAGCCCTATAAGCATGGTCCACTGTTGGTGAAATAGCAATTCATCAATGGTAAAGAGACTGGATTGAACTAGAGGATTCCATCAATAGAAAATGGAGCTATTACTGTGCAGCATGACATCCTAAGAGAACTTTGCATATCATGAGACAAAACACAGGAGCAATCATGCAACATGTATATTCATGTCAAGTCAGTTTGTACCTTGACAGCATCTAAGAGGTTACTGACAGGTTCATGCTCATGTGCCCAAGGTTTCTTGAAGTGTTGAAGAGATTCCTTGCGTGACCTCACAATTAATCCCTATAACGTGTAAAAACCTCATGTCAGTTAAGATGATATAATGATGAAATGGAAAGGCTAAGAGACAATTTGGTGATCCAGAGGAAAGAAATTCATCACAACCTTAGAATCCACAAGCCAAATCTTCTTCCGAGTCTCTTCCAATGGAGCTTTTGTCTGCAGTTGTGAGAATAAATATTTTACCATATAAAAGTCTATATCACATCATAGAGCACATCAGGACAGGAAACATGATTACAATAAGAGCCTGACTAATCTAGAAGCTCAATGAGCAAGCTGCAGTACCTGTTTTGACATTTCAAGAGCTATCAGTTCAGCAATACCAGTACCAGCCTGCAAGCATAAAATTTAGTATCTGCTGAAGCAAGCAAAATCATAGGAAAACAATAAATGGGATAAGATTATAAGAGTAAGAAAAAACATATATGGATTAATACAAGTTCCTAGTCCCTGGATACAAGGAAGCATATGCATCACATAAAGTTAGCTAGAAAAATATGACCTGCCAAACACATCATTACATGAGATATGTGCAAAGGTGTATACATGCATAATCAATGACTATAGTTATTAAGACCTGCATAAAGTCAATGGCATCTGTAATTGAAGAAATGCTAGACTTCAAACATTTTTCCATGATTAAAAAAAGTTGATGTGCTAATATTCTAAATTTCTTGCATCAAAAATATAAGCTGTTGAACATCAAATAATCCTGCAGCTTTCCCAAATGTCTGACACTTAAAGGAACCAAAAATTTCAATCCTAGAGTGGTCATCATTTTTCAAATGCTTGGTTAACAGCTAAGTATAATGCTTCCACTGAGAGAAATTCACAATATATTGGACAACTTAAATAGAAAATACAATACATCTTGGATTGGTGAGTTAAAGGTGATTGAAGAAAGTTAAAAAGGTAAAAAGGGGAAAAAATCCTGGACTTGCGAAGAGAGTTACCTCCCCAGCACCAAGGAACAAGAAAGTGTGCTCTGCTAAAGTTCCGCCAACCAGCTTCAGAGCTGCCACAAGCCCAGCAAGGACAACAGAAGCTGTCCCCTGCAATAATCAAAGAAAATGGTATATTTTCAAGAGAAATAACAATCAACGGCAAAAGCAAAACCTCCTACCAGATCATCAGCTCAACAAGGAGAAACAACAGGTACAATAACTGCACTATGGCAAGGCAAACAATCCTAGATAGTTACCTGAATATCATCATTGAAAACAAGATGAGTAGTGCCATATTTTGAAAGCAGTTCAAATGCATTGTGGTTGGCAAAGTCTTCAAACTGCAAAAAATGGACAATTTTTTAGTCTGAAACACAAAATCAAGTTAATGGCAGAAGAGCAAACCAAATCCAATTATTAACAGGATTAAAATCTCTCCAGTTCCTCACTGGTATGCTGGCTCACCTGAATGAGGACTTTTTCCCCATAGTTCTGTTTAACAGCACACATGAACTCGTGGAGAAATTCAGCATATTCCTAATTCAGTAAATAGAAGATAAGAATTCAGCATTTTGAGTCTGCAAACATATATGATAGAAAGATGCAATCATGTGCTCTAGGTTGGATGAACCTGGCCAGTTGCTCTCCTTTGCCTTAACCCTATATAGAATTCATCCTTCAGCAACTGCTCGTTGTTTGTGCCCACATCTATTGTGATGGGTAAGCACTGCAAGTTAACAATCAATTATTGACACTCTCCAAGCAAACAAAGGCAATAAAAATCAAAATATCAGGTGATGAAAATACTAGATGGAAAAATAACATCAAGTAACCGAATGCTTACTGCTGATGGGCGAACTCCTCCAAGGGCCGTATACAGTGAAAGCTTGCCTACGGGAATTCCCATTCCCTGGGTAAAGCAGTTCACTGCTAGATCAGCAAGCAATCCCAAAGTGGAAAGTGTTTTCACTTTTAGCATATTATAATAAGAAAGCATGGTAAAAAAATTCACCTGGCAACCAAGATCTCCAAGCCCTAAAATACGCTCACCATCGGTGACCACAATAACCTGAATGCTCCTCTCAGGCCAGTTTTTTAGCACCTCAAGAATCTTCCCCCTAAAACACCAAGCAGCTCATCAAAATATAAATGACAGAACATTTGCAAAAACACAAGAAATCATATCTTACTTCTCCTTCAAACTGAGGTAAAGACCCTGTGGATGCCTAAAGATGCACCCATACTTTTGGCAAGCCTCACCAACTGTTGGTGTGTAAACAATCGGAAGCAACTCTTCAACATTGTCTATAAGAAGCTTGTAAAACAACCTCTCATTTCTCTCCTGTTCAATAGATATCAACTCCCGGAGATTATTAAGTTATACATCATCAACCCACTAATCCAAAATATCTCATAAGAAGTAAATGGAATGATAATTGTTAGGGACAAATACTTGAAGATCCATTAATGCCATGTAACGCTGCAGGGGTACTTGATACTGGCGAAGATTGTGCAAGATCTTCTTCTCCTACAGGATGCATTATACTATGCTAATCAGCATAGAGCAGTTAAAACATAAAACAAACTCTAACCACAAACACATACAAACCTGAAGCCCCTGAGTGATGCAAACTGGAGGCAAGAGGCCTCGCAGGTAGTGGGCATCTCTCTCCTTCTCAGTGAAGGCAAGCCCTTTGTTGTGGTGCGGATCCCTCAACAAAGTGTAACCACTAAGGACAAAGAATGCTTATGTTAACCAGATGCCAAGCAAAGCACATTCATGACAGGTTCATCAAAAATGTCAAAGATGTTGTAACCAAAGAAAGTGTCAAAGAAGAAATTTTGCATCACTATTTATCACGATTTTCACTTCCATCCATACCGATATTTGTAGTAAGGATACACAAACGATCAAGAACTTACAGATTGGGCCGACAACAATAATTGTTACAATTGTTGGCTTAGGAGGTATATTAATCAGTAACCAAGCAAAAACAGATGGCCCTAATCCTAAACACTTGCAACCAGAGGCTTAAAAGAAACACAAACACCATTCAACGGATTGAGTTTGCTAAAAATATGAAGACAATAATCATCAATTTGTAATAGAAAAAGGGATAAAAATAAAAATTCAACAAAAAGCGCAAGTTCACCATTTCTTTAACTTATTTTAAAGAATGAAAAGTAACTTTCAGACAGAGTAAAATGATATTAAAAACTAAAAGAAAGGAACAGAACGGGGAGAAAATCGGACACCCGGTTCACGTTTCCTACAACTTCCAGCGACCTTGCACGACTAGCATTAGATAAGTTCATCCAGAAAAGGCATGCCAGACAAGTAAACTAATTCCAAATTATGTTTAATTAAGCAAAGAACACGAAAAATTAAACTTTCCACACGGAAAGTTAGACCTGCCTACCTCTATCAACACCATATACGGTCACTTCATAAGTAATCCATTTTAAGAGAAAAGAAAAAAGGAAATGAACTAAATAAGCAATGAGCCAAAAAGAATTGGTATCAAAACCCAGACAAATTCAATGAATTTTGGAGAGAAGGAATTACAGAAAATGGGCAAGAACCATTAAAATAATATCGAGACCCCAGTCAAAACCAGTGAATCCGGTTCAAGAAAGCAACAGCAAAAGGCCATAGCATTTCCTCGATCATATCGACGAGATCATCAAACACGTTTGAGAACTCAGAAAACGGTCAAATTAAGAGAATGCAAACAAAATCAACCGAAAGATTCAAGGAAAACACGCAAGAAGAGAGAAATGAAAGAATCGACAGTATAAATTCAAAAACCGTCAAAATTCAGCGAAACCTAACAAAATCACCGCGAAAAAATCAAGAAAAGCACGATGAATAGAAAAAAGAAAGAACCGATGGTACCGACGAAGATCAGGTCAGACCTGGCGACAGATAGGGTCCAGGGGGTAACGAGCTGCTCCTCCGTGGCCCGATCCTCGCCGTAGACGTCCTCCACGCCGCCGCCGACGGTGGACTCGGGATCCATATCGAGCACCGACGGCTTGTCCCCTCTGATCTCCTTCAGCGTGCTCTCCATCGCCACTCCTCTCACCTTCCCGTCTCCTCTTCCTCTTCCGCAGCACCGCACCACCACCCCCGCCGCCGAGCTCCGCCGCTGCGAGTGATACAAGCGGTCTCGATTTCCGCACCTCTGAGACAAAAGAAAGGCGAAAACAAGAACAACCGATAAGCACAGAAATGTCACCGCCTCTGCTTATATACCAAAAAAAATCCATAAAGAGGGGAAATAATCACTAAAAATATTTTTTTATTAGATCCCCAAAGTCAAAGACGGGGGAGACCCACAACTTAAAGAAAAATAAAGACTTGGACGATAGCGAACGAGAACAATGATAGATTTAGGTTATGAATAAAGAATGAATCAGGAGAAATACTACCAGGAAATGGCTTCTACCAACGGAGATCATGGCGACGAGTTGTCAATTTAAATGGGCGTGGCTTTTGTCTTCCTCCGGTGAGAGAGATGCGGAGGACTCTTTGGAAGAAGATGTGCTTCGTATCCTTCTTTCCCTCTCTTTCTTCCGGCTCGGAGACCGTGAGAGAGAGAGAGAGAGAGTGAGAAACAGGAAAGAAGGAGACATCGAGCGCGATGGGCTCGCTTTGTGGTCACCCGTGGAGATAATTTGTACCGCGGATGAGTATAAGATTAGATTGTTCGAGCACCCATCCGGAACTTGACGATGAAAATTAATGTAAGACCGTGCGATGGGGAAGTAGGCTGCTTGGCCGCCGCGGTTAACAGGATTTTCTTGTCAATCCGCGAGTAACTGTAACGAGATTTCCTTTGTTTTATGAAGGTCTATCTTTGAACGCAAATGTTTTGGTGGCCCAAACTTAGCACCCAAACACTAGTTACCGCCACGTCTCTTTTTATTTAGTTATTTAATTACTACTAAGAGAAAGATTCTTTGCATATAGATGTTTCGTCGCCCAACCGCAGCGTCCAAATGCCGCTTCCTGCCACCGCCACGGCAACTCGTTATTCTCATCAAAGGCACAGGGTACATGACACCGCATTCATTGCATGAACCTTCTCTTGCCGCATGGCATGGATTTCATTTTGGTAGCATTGTTGGGTTCCGTAGCATTACTTGTCTTTTACATGGAGCGGCCACCCGGGTGGATTAACCCGGAGCAGCGGGTAAGGAGGCCCAAATCTGGAACCAATTCCTTTCTCAGCTGACACGCAGGCCACGTGGCAAATGGAATGTATTGCCACGTCATCGACCCCAAAAAAGCCAGCTAATCACTTGTTCCCACGAGGCCGGATATGGTACAGGGGCACGTGTTGCGAAGTTAATTGGGGCACGTGGCGAGACAACGCTTGGGGAGGATCGGTGCATCGGGGTGAGTGATTCGCTACTCTCTTTTACCGTACGCTACGAGAAGACGCAACGGATTTTACAGTAGCGCAACGAGGACGATGGGTCGTTCAAAGTTGGCGGCGAGGGCTGGAGCCCGCATCACGGGCCGTCCAGTCAGAAAGCAATGGCTTGATGTGGCGCACCCGTTTGGCATGAACCACATGATTTGCGGGCTCCAACGCGCACAATGATTTAAGGTGTCTGAGGCATGAATACACGTAATAAGCGTGCTGACTTGTAAAAGGAATCTAATTAGAGATGAATTGAGTGCCTCACAACCAATTTGGCAATTATCCCGCAAGATTAGGTATCATAAGCATTTTCTCACAATTTTTTTAAAGATGAGAAAGGCACAATTGACAAAGTGACGTCACTCACGTAGCAGGTTGGCAACGGCTAATTGCTTTAATTTGTGCTCGTTTATGGTTGCTGGTTCACATCAGAACGGCCGTCGGTTGTATCCCTCATGCCCTTTGCGAGGGATAAAAGAACTCCTTAAACATGATTAAGGGAGGGGGTTGTATCTTTCGCACCAAAGAAGAATTCATTTTCTTTTGCATGAATCTACTATCAGATCGTACAATGGTAGCTTCAAGATCTATGCAAGCCGGTGAATGAAGAAGTGCGAAGTGCTTTGAGATCTGTGTGTGATTCAATAGTTGACGTTATAAAAGAAGATCAATCATTTTTTCTCGCGAAAGATATAACCCAAACCCTATGGTAAGCTCGTATAGTTCTTTTTGTCTCGGATTTTTGGTGTACTGATCAAGAGATTATCTCTATTCATGGGAATGTAAAACCTATTCCAGTTTTGGTACGAGGACTCGCTCTTTCCTATTTTTCTTTCTTTTTTTCTTCTTTTTGCTCATTTTTCAATTATTTTGTGATCTTTATTGTTATCTTTATCAAGTGGCAGTATTTAGGCACGATTTTTCTTAGTCAGAAAATGTACAACCTATACAAGCATCTAATTGCAAATTAATACAGTGCTTTCACCAAAATATACATTTATACAGCAATGGGTGCTAGTGTAACAAATGTGGCATCAGCAATGAAGCTCTATATTTACTTGGAGAAGTTTTTATCTGACTTTGATGTTATCAGAAGTCTTCGTATTTGTAATTTCTTTCGCTTTTGTTTTTTGAAATCTTTAGAACTATCATGATTTCTGGCTTCAATAAATTAATTAATAGGGAAGAACATTATACTCAGAGAAAAATATTAAAAAGAATGTGGTGTGAAAGCAAGGAAAAATAGTCTTCTGAGAATGCAACTATATTATCAAGGATCCCTTATCTTTAGTCATAGTGTATTTGTTCTACGAAGAGAACAATTCCCATTCTTTATTTGGCTTTATCAAGGAATGCACTTTGGCTTCTTCAAATTATTGTTGAATTGGATATTGGATTTCAATTTAACATGTCTATGCTCATATAAGCACTTTGTGCATACGCATGACATGACACAATGCGCATACCATGCCTTGCCACGTGTGTAGTATGATTAGCTGAGCCGAGTGAGCGAGCAAGTGCATTCATGGTCACCAGCTTGAAATCCACAATATCTAATTGAATCTAGAGCACTTGGACTTCAGCAAATGTAGGTATGCTTAAATTTAAACGTCCAACGTGGGATTATTAAATATAAAAAGTTAAAATTTGAAAATTTTTAAATCGTAAAATAATAAAAAATTCTAATGTTTCCTTAGAAAAGTTTTAAATTTTTAAAGTTAATAAAATTGTAAAGAAAAAAAAAATCTAGGCAACTTATATTATACAACAGATGAGGTGATCAATGGACTTGAACTCTACTTGATATTGATTGTATCTATATGAGAGGGCCATAGTAGGTAAAATCTTGAGCTAAGTCACTGTCTCAGATTTTTTACATATCACAGTTTTGTATATGGTTAGCAGGGGCGGCCCAAGCCTTAGGCGACCTAGGCGGTCGCCCAAGGCCCCGGCTTGAAGGAAGGCCCCCGCCAGACCGGCAGATGCCGTCATGCCGCAGACCACGACTCCTAATCCTAGCGTCCCAGGCTCCAGCTCCCACACCCAGTCCCACTCGGCAGTCTCGGCCACTCCTAGCTACACTGCTACAGCCTATAGTGTACAGTACAGGGCCGCAGGACGGCAGGAGGCAACGGCTACCTCGACGACAAGACGCCTGAGGCCTGAGCTACTGAGGGAGTGAGGGTGTCTCGCCGCGACGCCATTCCGTGAACGGTGACTCCTGTCCCAATCCCATCGGCCATCGCTCATCATTTTTTTTCTTTAAAATCCTCATCATCCTCCTCCACAGCTCCACTCCTCCTCATTCCTCAATCCTCTGCAACATCGGCCCAAGCCTTTAAACTTTAAAATCCTCTTCGCTGCCTCGTCGGCGAGGTCATCTCCTCCGCCTCCCCGCCCCGCCTCCCCGGCATCCCGCGAGGCCGCGACCTCCTCGCCTCCCTCCCGGCTGCCTGCAAGTCTTCGCCGCACCTGCGAGCCGGCGAGGTCGTCTCCTCTGCGGCTCTGCCTCCCCGTCGTCCCCGCCTCCCTGGCATCCGGCGACCTCCTCGCCTCCCTCCAGGCTCCCGTCCGGCCGTCCCCTGACTCACGTCTGTGAGATTGCGACGGACGACGGTGCGACACTGCGACCCCATCTTTTTGATTTCTTCACGTCAGGTGATCAGCAGATCAGGTCGTCAACCCGCTCGGCGCTCGCTGCTGCAGCCTGCACTGCATTTGAGTTGTAACTTGTAAGTCTCTCTCTGGCTTAAAGATGTTTGATGAAATGCCTAAACTAGTAAACCATATGTTATTTCTTTCTGTTTTTTAGGCAAAGGATGGGAAAGTCCGAAAGTCCATTGGATTCATCTATCATGTAATCTATCATGTAATTTTAATCATTTTCTCTTTATAAAATTGGTCAGCTTGGAGAGCTCATGGGATCCTTCTTATGATCGATATGCCTTGCAGCCTTGGCACCTCGAGCAAATAGGTTATTTGTTAGTAGAAGCTGTTAATAGTTAGTAGGAGAATTTGATGAAAAACAGCATGAACATTCTTATGCTTTGCAACTATTGACTTATCATCTCATGTATGGCCTCCACAACTTACATAGAATTATAACTAACGAAAACAATCTTCTGGAGCAGTGAAGGGAGAATTTCTGATTGAATGGGCTCCAGGTGCTGTTATACTAGGATAGTTTGATCCCCTTTTTATTCCAATAAAATTTCCTTCACTATTTTTTGTTTCTAAAGAAACATACTTTTTTAATTTATAATCTCCTGCTTCTAATTCATCTAATTTTGTTACAATTCTTATAATTTTTCTCTTCTTAAAAATTTATTATTATTATTATTATTATTTTTAAAAAGGCCTCTCTTAGTGAGTTCGCCTTAGGCCCCAAAATACATTGGGCCGCCCCTGATGGTTAGTGCATATTAAAGGCTAGTGCTTAGTATCTTGATTTTTTATAAAAATTTATCAGGATTAGCTCAATTCTCTACTTGTCACCTTATGACGATTCTCATAGAGGTGTGCCCTCTAAGCGTATCGATGACTTAATATCCTACAGATGCCTAGGACTCATTAAGAATATAACTCAATCTTTAGTTTATTTTGTCTCTGATTAAGTCCTCACCATAGGGATGGAAGGAGATATTCTCCAAATTATATCCTCTTGTATGATCACTTAGTCAACTTTGTTTCTACCGCATTGAACATCTCTCATGGAATCATAAAGTTTAGGTATCTTTTATCGGTAACAAATAGTCGGCTTAAGTTCCATCCTCCTTGATGACTCTATGATTCTAATCTAAATAAACCCTTGGTTAATTGTTGCCCAAGGTGACAAGCCAAGAGGGGGGGGTGAATTGGTTTCTCTTAATTTTAACTATCTTACTTATGTTAATTGATGAGTTAGTGAAATAAACAAATCACAATACAAACAACAAGAAGTATAGTGGTTCGGTGCTCTCCTTAGCACCTACGTCCACTCCCCAAGCGACCCCTTGGGAATTCACTATAATCCCGCGGATTACAGTTGGATTGTTTTCCGGGCTCACAATCCAAAAACCTTTACACTTTGGTTTTCCGGGTTCACCAAAAACCTATGTTGGTTTTACGGGTTCACCAACGAACCTATGTTGGTTTTCCGGACTCACCAACGAACCTTTACAATTGGTTTTACGGGTTCACCAATCAACCTATTCCGTTGGTTTTGCGGGCTTACAAACTAACCTTTACAATGAGTTTAATAAACAAAGAAAGAAGATTTAAACTCCTAGATGAGCAAATATAACAATATAATCTACAAAGAAGAGTTTAGAGAATAGTTATCGCTTGATGTGACTTCTCTCTTCTTTGTCAAGGATGCTTCACTCTTCAAGGGTGGATGGAGCTCTTAATGACTCTTGGAATTTGCTCAACCACTTTCTTTTGACTCTTGAATGAAGCACTTGGATGAAGAAGATTAGGGCACTTTGTCTTTCTTGTGTACTCTTTGATATTCTTGCAAAAGGATGTTCTCTCTGATGAATAGTGCCACTTTAAATAGTTTTCTTCATCCATTGGACAAGCCCCAATGGTTAGAATTCAAAAACTAGCCGTTACTCACTGTTGGAAGGACAAAAAGTACTTCTGCAGAACTAGCCGTTATGCTTCTGCCCGTGCTTGGGTCGGCTCAACCTGTCCTTGGGTCGACCCAACTTTCACTTGGGTTGACTCAACCTTTCCTTGGGTCGACCCTCTCAGAACCACAGAAACTTGCAATTCAGCCTTCCTTCACTTGGGTCAACTCAACATTTCTTTGGGTCGACTCAAGGTTCAGTTGGGTCGACTCAACTTCTTCTTGGGTCGACCCTCTCAGGATTTCCAGAGAACCTTTTCTGTCATCTGTTCTGTCTTGCCTTTGGGTCGACCCTCTCAGGGTTTGGGTCGACTCAAGCTTGGGTCGACTCAACTTCATCTTGGGTCGACCCTCTCAGTATTTCCAGAGAACCATTTTCTGAGTTGTTGAGAAGCTTGAAGTTTGGGTCGACTCATGCTTTCCTTGGGTCGACCCAACTTACTGTTCATCTGTGTCATTTTTGCAGAAGTGTGCCAAATGCTTTCTTGATGTGCCGGGGTCGACCCAATCAACCTTGGGGTCGACTCAATCCACACTTTGCTGCAACTCAAGGTTAGATTCATCCAAGTAAACAATGAAATGCATCTTTAACTTGTTATACAAATATATTGAGAGTAACAGACTTATAAATGAAGTATCGAATTAACTTATAACATACTCTCGATTATTGCTTGTTAATCATCAAAATAACACTATCATCCTCAATCTCCCCCTTTTTGATGATTACAAAATATAGAGTATGAGCCTATTGATACTTGTCTTAAAATCAGTTTTAAAAGGGCTCAAGTTGCTGAATTTCAGCTTTTCAAATATGAGAGTGAAGTCTCCCCCTATATCATTCAAATGTTTCCAATTTAACTTTTTGAATTGCTCCCCCTTTCATTTATATTTCATTAAAGATGAAACTCCAAAAATTTGAGATAAAGCATGAGTTTCAGGTTATGTATCGAGGTGTGAAAGATGCGTGCCAAATTCTAAAATTCTATGTGCCAAATTCTAAAATTTAATAGAAATTTTAGATTTGATCATTTTCATTGTTACAAATTGCTCCCCCTAAAATATATATGCTTTTTCATTATAATTTTCAATTTGTTTTACAACTTATTTCTCTTTTCTTACGCAACTTATTTCTCTTTCTTTACTTCTCCCCCTTTTTGTTATCATCAAATAGGTGCATGGGAATAGACACAATAAATAACAAATATTCAAACTTCATTGATCAAAATAGGAACATTTTAGTACAATCATGCCAAAAACAAAAGCAAATACAATGTTCCTCAATCAAAGTTCAAAATACATGATAAACACAAAATACATATGAGAACTAGATACCTATCCTAGGCTCTAAACAGAAATACTAATATCAGCCTAGGGAGTATCTAATGGCTGGGATCTAGTCCTCATCCTCCTAGTGTACGTGGCGAGGGGAGGTCGAGCCTGATGAAACTGAGTCTGGCGTGGAGCACGGTGAGCTGGATGACTCTGTGCCGAAATCTCTGACTCAGCAGCCTGTGGCACAGATGGTCCATGAGTCTCTCTCTCTCTCCGTAGAGCTCCTATCTGCTCCCTCAGATCACTGATCTCAGCAGACATGATATCTAGTCGGCTCGTCAGCCCATCAATAATAGTCCTCGCCTAAGCTGACATAAGCTCAGTCATCCTACTCCAGAACTCATCTGTATATCCCGCAGGAACAGATGATGATGGTCCAGCCTCAAAAGGTGTAGTAGGATGATCCATATGCTCCTCATCCTCAGGGATCGGGTCTCCAATATCTGGTGCATCACCCTCTGGTGCATCACCCTGAATCCCTGCTCCAGTGTGAATCCACTGCCCGTTCACTTTCTCATAGCCCATGCGGATAAGTGATCATGCAGTGTATGTATCAGTAAAAAGTAGATGCCTGGATACCTCCCCCTCGACAGATATGTCGTGCTGTCGGAAGATCAAGGTGAGTATCATACCATAAGGCAGGGATACTCTGGAGTTGCAGATCACCTTCCTCATCTGCCTCAGGATTATGGCTGGGAGATTCAGGAGAATACCCTGAATTATATGCTCCATCACTACTAGATCTTGCTCTGTGATGAGATCGAATCTCCCGCTCTTCGGAAATAGAATCCTATTTATGATGCTGAGCAATAACCTCATTTCTGCAGAAAGAGAGCTTGCTATTACCTTCTCGGAAAAGTCGAAGTCTTCATTCTCCATTATCAACTACAGGGTCTCATCTTGTTTTCTGGCTTTTCTGGAGTTGCTCCTTCGCAGGAAAGATGAAGCAACTCACTCAAACTCTCCTCGAAAACTCGAACCCTAACTCCTCGAACTTCCGAAATGAGCCCTCCCATTCCAGTTTTGAGGAAGGCATAGAACTCCCGAACTAGTCCGGGGTAGATCATCACATCTAGGGAGCAAAGATACTCCCAACCTTGCCTTCGGATCCATTCCCCCAAACGGAACCCTTCTTGATCAAAGAACTCGGAATGGATCCTTCTCCCCGTTGTAACCGGTCTCCCCGCAAACTTTGCAAGTTGTACTGAGGGGGAAGGAGGAGGAGGTGGCTCTGCACGTGCCTCATGTTGTGGAGACACTGTAGATGGCTCCGTAGCTTCTCTTTCCTCACGTTGGATCCGTGAGACTCTCCCGGATCTCTTGGCTACGGCTCTTTTGGGTCCCATTTCTCCAAGATCTTGAAGTAATCAAGCGTTTGGAGTTGATTGGAGGAGTTTGGAGAGTGGGGAATAGAGTTTTCAGAAGAGGACAAGGGCAAACAGTGCCCTAAAAAAGCTCACGGGTCCCCCTTTTAACAGTGGGGTCCCGACGTTGGGTCGACTCAACGTTGGGTCGACCCTATTCCGAGTTGGGTCGACCCAAGTTCAGAATTTTTTCCTTTCTCTTCCTTTTTGCTTCTAAAAATTTTTCTTGGTTTCAATCCTTACAAATTCTTTCTGGGACAATGATACATGAGTAAGGAATCTATATATGACAATTTTGACTCATGTTTCATGGGTTTTTAGAAATGGAAGGAATGTATCATGAGACTGCTTGCTCCCTTTTATATCTATTCAATAGAAAGGATCACATATACCTAATTCCCTTCTTAGCGTGCAGAATCTATCTTCACTCAAGGGTTTTGTGAATATGTCGGCTAATTGTTTTTCAGTGCATATATGCTCAATACATATGTTTCCATTTTGCACATGATCCCTAATAAAATGATATCTTATTTCTATGTGTTTGGCTTTAGAATGCTGAACCGGATTTTTAGTAAGGTTGATGGCACTAGTATTATCACACTTAATAGGAATATTATCTAGTTTAACTCCATAGTCCTCTAGTTGTTGCTTAAGTCATAGTACTTGAGCACAACAACTGCCAGCAGCTATATATTCAGCTTCAGCTGTTGACAGTGCCACTGAATTCTGCTTTTTGCTAAACCATGATACTAAGTTGTTTCCTAAGAATTGACATGTTCCACTAGTGCTCTTCCTATCTAATTTGCATCCAGCAAAATCAGCATCTGAATATGCAAGCAAATTTAGACAGGAGTCTCTTGAGTACCATAATCCTATGTTCGTAGTTCCTCTTAAATATCTAAGGATTCTTTTAACAGCACTTAAATGTGACTCCTTAGGATCTGATTGGTATCTAGCACATATTCCTACACTAAATACGATGTCTAGTCTACTAGCAGTAAGATAGAGCAAGGATCCAATTAGTCCTCTATAAAGCTTAATATCAATACTCTTTCCTTTTTCATCTTTGTCTAGCTTACTAGTAGGATTCATTGGAGTGCCTACTCCCTTATGATTTTCATTCCCAAACTTCTTTAGTATTTCCTTTGGATACTTAGTTTGATGAATGAAAATACCTTCTTTAGTTTGTTTGATTTGTAATCCTAGAAAGAAACTTAGTTCTCCCATCAAACTCATTTCGAATTCTCCATGCATTAGATCAGCAAATTCTTTGCAAAGAGTATCATTTGTGGCACCAAAGATTATGTCATCTACATATATTTGTACCACTAATAGATTTTCGTCCTTTCTTTTGAAAAACAGTGTTTTATCTACATTTCCTCTACTAAAGTCATTATTAAGCAGAAATTTGCTTAATCGATCATACCAAGCCCTAGGTGCTTGCTTCAATCCATATAATGCCTTATGTAATCTAAACACATGATTTGGCAATTCATGATTCTCAAAACCAGGAGGTTGCTCTACATATACTTCTTCCTCTATAAAACCATTTAAGAATGCACTTTTTACATCCATTTGATACAATTTGAAATCCATGAAACATGCAAATGCTAGAAGTAATCTAATAGCCTCTAATCTAGCTACAGGAGCAAATGTTTCATCAAAATCTATCCCTTCTTCTTGATTGTATCCCTTAGCTACAAGTCTAGCTTTATTTCTTATAACTAACCCATTTTCATTTAATTTATTTCTAAAGATCCATTTTGTTCCAATTACAGAGTTATGCTTTGGTCTTTCAGTTAATGTCCATACATTACTTCTTTTGAATTGATTTAATTCTTCTTGCATGGCATTTATCCAATTAGTATCTTTTTCAGCTTCTTCATAAGTCTTAGGTTCTAATTGTGAAACAAAATCAAGATAATCATTTAAATTTCCGAGAGGATCGAGTTCTTACCCCTTGAGATGGATCGCCAATGATTAAGTCTTTAGGGTGTCCAGATGTATACCTCCATTCCTTTGGCAAGTTTTGAGATTGTGGTGGCACGCAATCATCTCCCTTATCTTGAATTGGCACGTCATCAATATTCAACTTTTCAAAGTTAATAATTCCTGTATCATCATCAAGAATATTTTCTTTCCTAGCAGACTCACTATCAGACTCATCAAATATGATATTAACTGACTCTTCGACTACAAGGGTTCTTTTATTGAATACTCTGTATGCCCTGCTAGATGTGGAGTATCCTAAGAAGATACCTTCATCTGACTTGGCATCAAATTTACTTAGATCCTCTTTGCCATTGTTTAAGATGAAACATCTACATCCAAATACTCTAAGATATTTAGCAGTTGGTTTCTTATTCTTTCAAAGTTCATAAGGAGTTTTCTTGGTTATTGGTCGTATTAAAACTCGATTTAGAATATGGCAAGCAGTGCTTATAGCTTCAGCCCAAAAGTACTTTGGAAGATTTGACTCACACAACATCGTGCGTGCCATTTCTGCCAATGTCCTGTTTTTCCTTTCAACAACCCCATTTTGTTGAGGCGTTCTAGGTGCTGAAAATTGATGTGAAATACCATTTTTATTACAAAATTCTTCAAAGTGTTGATTTTCAAATTCAGTACCATGATCACTTCGAATTGCTACTAAGGTGAGCTTCTTTTCATTTGTGATATTATTATAAAGTTTCAAGAATTCTGAAAATGCTTCATTCTTATGTGCCAAAAATGAAACCCATGTATATCTTGAAAAATCATCTACAATAACTAGTCCATACTTCTTCTCTCCTAGACTCGCAGTTCTAGTGGGTCCAAATAGATCCATGTGTATGAGTTCAAAAGGCCTAGTTGTTGATACTATATTCTTTGATTTGAATGATGATTTAGTTTGTTTTCCTAATGAGCATGGTCCACAGATTTTGTCCTTTTCAAAAATCAACTTTGACACATCTTTTATTAATTCCTTATTGACTAGTTTTGATATTAATTCCATACTAGCATGTTCTAGTCTACGATGCCAAAGCCAACTTGTTTCATTTTTCTTTTCTTCATTAGTAATTAAGCATAATCCATTTTTCTTGCCTAAATCATGAAGATCTACCATGTAAATATTTTTTTGCCTTTGTCCTACAAGTACAATGCTATTATCTTTAGGATTTGTGATTATGCATACTGATGCTTCAAATGTGACTTTAAATCCTTTATCACAAAATTGACTTATGCTAAGTAGGTTATGTTTCAAACCCTTAACTAATAAGACATTTTCCATGAAAATAGATAGAGTAATGAAAATTTTACCCTTTCCAATGATATACCCTTTACCATTGTCTCCATAGGTTACTACTCCACCCTTCTTAGATTCCAAGGTGACAAATTGGTCTACGTCACCGGTCATGTGTCTTGAACAGCCACTATCTAGATACCATCGTTTTTTCACTTTATTAGCTGCAAGACACCCCTGCAATAAAGATCAAGAAAGAGCTTTAGGTACACAAACTATGTTGGGTCCTTTAGGGTTAGTACTTGATGTTCCTTTTGGAACCCAAACTTTCTTGAATTTAATCTTATGATTATTACTCAATTTGTTTTGACTGAACTTTCTATAGTTACATTCATATGCTTTATGTCCTAATTTATTGCAGCAATGACAAGTAATATTTTCATTTTTAGCTTTAACAAAAATATTCTTTAAGTATTTTTGTTTCCTATTTGTTTTATAACCTAATCCAGCCTTATCATATACAGCTTTTTGACTATCAAGAATGTGGTGTGATTGATTATAACCCTATTTGATTTTGATGAGCTCAAAGCATTTGAGTATATCTTATGTTTACTAATGAATTCAATCTAGTGTTTCAGTGAAAATCTTGTAAATTTATGGTTAAGTGTCCCTAGATTTGGTTCAAGACATTTTGGATAAGTTAAGAAGTGAATCTGAACCAAAGTCTGAGACTCGAGTCGACTCCGGGATATTACGAGTCGACTCCAAACGTATCAGAAGCATTGGCACAGGCTCGAGTCGACTCCGAAACGTTTCGAGTCGACTCCGACTGAGAACTGACAGACAAACAGAAAGATCCAACTCAAAACCTGTCAGCGAGTCGACTCCTGAAGACGCGAGTCGACTCCGATGCTTGCCGAGTCGACTCCGGAGTAGTATGAGTCGACTCCAGGGAGTTACAGACAGAAAGACAGAGAAGGTATTTTGGTCCCTGAGAGCCGAGTCGACTCCTGAGGAACGCGAGTCGACTCCGATGGTTGGCAGGTCGACTCCAAAGAAAGCGAGAGTCGACTCTCAGTGTAATACAAGGCAAAAGTCAGAGAGCAACTTTCGGACACTGAGAGCCGAGTCGACTCCCGCAAAGCCCGAGTCGACTCCGAGACAGCGCGACCCCAAAAAAGATAGAAGACAGTATTGTTGTCTCTGAGACGCGAGTCGACTCCAGGACAGTTCGAGTCGACTCCAAGGCAGCGCTACTCCAAAAAGACAGAAGACTGTTTTTCGGATACTGAGAGCCGAGTCGACTCCGAAACAGTCCGAGTCGACTCCAAGACTACACGAGCCAAAAGACAGAAGATCGGGAGTTCGGGCTCTGAGCGCCGAGTCGACTCCCAGAATTTTCGAGTCGACTCGAGTGAGCAAAGTTGAAGAATACCTCTATGGATTCCTTGGAATGAGTCGACTCCAAAAGTGCAAGGTCAGCTCCAGTTTTTGGAGAATCGACTCCGGGTTAAGTCGAGTCGACTCCCAGTCGAGAAGACCACTTTAATTCAAATCCGGAACAGTTGTCGAGCCGACTCCAGAAAAGCATGAGTCGACTCCTGCTACAGCCGAGTCGACTCCAGATCGCGCGAGTCGACTCCGATCCCAACGGACACATTGTCAGGATGTGCAGAATATGCAGAACGGCTAGTAAAGTGTGTCTAACGGCTAGTTTCCGTAGGGAATGGCTTAAATAGCCACAGAGGACTGTAGCAAAGCAGAGAAGTGACATTCCTTACAAAGAAAACACATAATCTTCATCTGCCAAAAAGGATTTCAACGAAAAGAAGGAAGAGGGCCATTAACTCCATTCAACCAACTCTTCCCAGCATTAAAGAAGTCTCCTTCAGCCTTCAAGTCTTCAAGACATTCAAGAGGAGACCCAGAGTTCAAGAAGCCCTCCTCTACATCATCATAAACTTGTTTGAGGGCTCTTAACTTTTCTCTTATTTATATCGCTGTATATCTGCTTTTTAGAAGCTCTATTTTTCTGTTTGTCTTTGTTCAAACCGTTTGTTCCTTACTTGATTCAATCAGGGGATTGAATCAAGGGCGTAAAGGTTTATTGGTGAGCCTAGGTTGAAACCAACGGTGTAAGGGTTCGATTGTGATCCCGAAAAAACAATCGGGTGGTTCTAGTCAGTGAGCCTGGAAAAACCGACCGAGTTCGTTGTGATCTCGTAAAACAACAAGTTGGGTTGTGAGCTTGTAAAACAACCGGCTGTAATCCGAGGGGTTATAGTGAATTTCCAAGTGAGGCTTGGGGAGTAGACATAGGAGCAAGGGTTAGCTCCGAACCACTATAAATTCCTTGTGTTTGTGATTGCTCTGTTGTTCTTTATCTTCATTTCATTCACAGCACATAGCATCTAATTAATCAACTTGCAAAAGGTGTTAATTAGTATTTCATAAATCAAATAATTGTAATAATTATTATAAAACCCAATTCACCCCCCCTCTTGGGTTGTCTATCTGGACAACAAGTGGTATCAGAGCCCGAACTCTTTTACCCAAAGAGTAAAAGATCAAAATAACAACCCCATTTGGATCTTCCCACATTGAGGGCCAGTCCACTCAAAGACCCCCATTCTTTAATGGATCCGACTACTCATATTGGAAGGCTAGGATGAGAATATTTATCCAAGCCCAAGACTATGAGATGTGGACCATCATAATAAATGGACCATACATCCCATCCATTTATCTAGAGAGTGTCACTGTACCCAAACTTGAAAAGGATTGGGATGACAATGATATTAGGAAGGCACAACTCAATGCCAAAGCAATGAATGTGCTTTACTGTGCATTAGATAGAAATGAATTCAATAGAGTCTCTACTTGCAATTCTGCAAAAGAGATTTGGGATAGACTTGAAGTGACCCACGAGGGCACGAATCAAGTCAAAGAATCCAAAATAAATATATTAGTTCATAAGTATGAATTATTTAAGATGGATTCTAATGAAACAATCACTTGCATGTTCACTAGATTTACTGACATTGTCAATAGCCTAAAAAGCCTTGGCAAAAATTATACTAACAGTGAGCTTGTCAGGAAGATTCTTCGCTGTCTACCAAGGTCATGGAAAGCCAAGGTGACGACAATCCAAGAAGCCAAGGACTTGAACAAGCTTCCACTTGAGGAGTTTCTTGGATCCCTAATGATGCACGAGCTCACAATGAAACAACACAGCGAAGAAGAGTCCTCCCACAAGAAAAAGATAATAGCCCTCAAATCTGTTTCTACTAACAAAGACTTATCTTGCAGAAGCAGCTGTGAAGAGGAAGACAATGAGGGAGATGATGATGAGGCTCTTCTCGTGCGTAAGTTCAGAAAATTCATCAACCGTAAGAAGACCTTTCATCAAAGGAGAGGCCCCTCAAGTTCCTATCACAAGGATAAAGTTAAGGAAAGAGAAAATGAGAGAATCGGATGTTACGAATGTAAGAAACCGGGACACTTCAGAGCAGACTGTCCTTTGCTCAAGAAGGCCAGCAAGTACAAGAAAAAGAAGGTCCTCGTCTCCACCCTATCGGACTCCGATACATCTTCATCATCATCGGATGAGGAACAAGAAGAAAAGGCCAATCTATGCTTTATGGCAAACGAAAATGAGGTAACATCTGAAACGCATTTAGATTTTACCTTTGATGAGTTATATGATGCGTTTAATGAATTAATGGATGAATATAAGACAATAAGCCTTAAGAATAAAGAGCTAAAACTAACCAATCAATCTCACCTCCATAAATACGATAAATTAGTTAAGGATAAGGATTTTATCACTAAAGAAAATTTAGAACTTAAGACAAGCAACCAAATGTTAATTCAAAAAACTAATACCTTGAGTAAAGATAACGAAAAACTAGCCAAGAAAATTTCTGAACTTAAAAAGGATAAACAAACTATTGGAGGTAATTTCACAAAAGACTTAGATGCACTAAAAACAGAAAAACAAAAGTTGGCACTAGAACTTGAGAAGTATAAGCCTTTTGTAGAAAAATTTACTTATAGCTCAGAAAAATTAGAGATGATACTTAATAGTCAACGAGCTGTATTCAATAGAGCTGGTTTAGGGTATAAACCTAAAAATAAGCAAAAACTCCTTAGTAATTTCTTTGTTAAAGCAGGGGAAAGTAAAACTAAGAAAATAACATGTTTTTGCTGTGGAACATTAGGACATAAAGCAAATGTGTGTGATTATAGAAAAGAAAAAACTAAAAGAAAAATTAAAAGGGTTTGGGTTCCAAAAGGAACCAACATTACTAACCATGAAGGACTCAAGAAAACTTGGGTACCTAAAATTGTATGATTTGCTTGTGTAGGAGTGTCTTGCAGCCAAGGTCGACAAAAATTATTGGTACTTGGATAGTGGCTGCTCAAGACACATGACGGGTGACAAGGATCAATTCTTCACCCTTGAAGCTAAGAAGGGAGGTGCTGTGACTTTTGGAGACAATAACCAAGGTCACATCATTGGTATAGGTAAAGTACAAATTACCCCTTCAACTTTTATTGATAATGTTCGATATGTTGATGGTCTTAAGCATAATCTACTTAGCATTAGTCAATTGTGTGATAGAGGTTTTGATGTTTTGTTCAAACCATCTCGATGCATCATAACCAACTCAAATGACAATAGTTTAGTTTTTAAAGGAATAAGACGTGGGAATGTGTATGTAGTAGACCTTGAGGATCTTGCCAAACATAACCCATGTTTAGTTGTTAATGAAACTAAGGATAATGATGCTAGTTGGTTATGGCACCGTAAGTTAGGTCATGCAAGCATGGACACAATATCAAAACTAGTTAAAAGAGATTCCGTGATAGGTTTGCCAAAACTAAAGTTTGAAAAGAATAAAATATGTGAAGCTTGTCAATATGGCAAACAATCAAGGAACTCCTTTAAATCCATTAATTGTGTCTCTACCTCTAGACCTCTAGAAATACTACACATGGATCTATTCGGACCAACTAGAACCACAAGTCTAGGTGGAAATAAATATGGTCTAGTTATTGTAGATAATTTTTCTAGATACACTTGGGTCATGTTCTTAGCTCATAAAGATCAAGCATTTTTAGTTTTTAAGAAATTTCATAGGGAAGTAACAAATGCTAGAGATACTTCAGTCATAGCTATTAGGAGTGACCATGGAACCGAATTTGAAAATCATTTATTTGATGAGTTTTGTAGTAAAAAGGGGATAACTCATAATTTTTTTGCACCTAGGACACCACAACAAAATGGAGTTGTAGAAAGGAAAAATAGAACTCTAGAGAAAATGGCTAGAACTATGTTATGCGAAAGTAACCTCCCTAAGTACTTTTGGGGAGAAGCCATTAATACCTCGTGTCATATTTTAAATAGAGTTTTATTGAGACCCATTATAAAGAAAATACCTTATGAACTTTGGAAAAACAGAAAACCAAAAGTAAACTATTTTCATGTCTTTGGTTGTAGGTGTTTTGTTCATAATAATGGAAAAGATAATATAGGAAAATTTGACTCTAAATCTGATGAGGGTATATTTTTAGGGTACTCTACAACTAGTAAAGCCTATAGAGTTTTTAATAAAAGAACCCTAGTTATAGAAGAATCTATACATGTAGTTTTTGATGATTCTAGTGATATCTCTTCTAGCAAGAGAGTTAACCTTGATGATGATGCTGAAATTCTTGAAGAAAAGATTGATGAGATGACATTACAAGATGATGAACAAAAATTAATTGGAAATGCATCATCAAGCCAAGAGGCTATTGTGGATCATGGGATGGATAAGGCTTGGAGGTATGCTCACGGGCATCCTAAGGAACTGATTTTAGATGATCCATCTCAACCTGTTAGGACTAGAGCATCTCTTAGGAACTTAAATAATCATCTAGCTTTTGTCTCACATTTTGAACCCAAACACGTAAAAGAAGCTGAAAAGGATGTAAATTGGATAAATGCAATGCAAGAGGAATTAAACCAATTTACTAGAAACAAGGTATGGAACCTAGTTGAACGACCCTCTGAATATTCAATTATAGGTACCAAATGGATATATAAAAATAAGCTTGATGAAAATGGAATTGTAATTAGGAATAAGGCTAGACTAGTAGCAAAGGGCTATAATCAAGAAGAAGGCATAGATTTTGATGAAACCTTTGCTCCTGTAGCTAGACTTGAGGCAATTAGATTATTACTAGCATTTGCATGCTCTAAGGAGTTCAAATTATTTCAAATGGATGTAAAAAGTGTATTTTTGAATGGGTATATTAATGAGGAGGTATATGTAGAACAACCTCCTGGTTTTGAAAATCATCAATACCCCAATCATGTGTATAAATTGAACAAAGCACTTTATGGTTTGAAACAAGCACCTAGAGCATGGTATGAAAGACTTAGCAAATTTCTACTAGAACATGAGTTCTCTAGGGGAAATGTAGATACAACACTATTTCTAAAGAAGAAAAACAAAGATATGCTAGTAGTGCAGATTTATGTTGATGATATTATTTTCGGTGCTACTAACAATCGCCTCTGCGAAGAATTTGCTGACTTGATGCAGAGTGAGTTTGAGATGAGCATGATGGGAGAACTGAACTATTTCCTCGGGCTTCAAATCAAACAATCTAAAGAAGGGATCTTCATCAATCAAGCTAAATACATCAAGGAGATGCTTAAGAAGTTTGATATGGAGGGAAACAAGTCAATCAGCACACCCATGAGCTCATAATGCAAATTAGACCAAGATGAATCGGATAAATCTGTAGATCAAAAGATGTATAGAGGTATGATAGGATCTTTATTGTATCTCACTGCAAGTAGACCTGATATCATGTTTAGTGTATGCATGTGTGCTAGATATCAGTCTAATCCTAAGGAATCTCATCTAATTGCAGTCAAGAGAATCTTTAAATACCTAATAGGAACAAAAAATATAGGTTTATGGTATTCTAAAGAATCTAGCCTGAACTTAATAGGATACACAGACTCAGACTTTGCTGGTTGTAAACTTGATAGAAAAAGCACCAGCGGGTCGTGTCAATTCTTAGGAGAAAATTTAATCTCATGGTTTAGCATCAAACAAAACTCGGTTGCATTATCTACTGCTGAAGCTGAATATGTTGCAGCCGGGAGCTGTTGTGCTCAAATCATGTGGATCAAACAACAATTGGAAGATTATGGAATAAAACAAGATAAAATTCCCATTAATTGTGACAACACAAGTGCTATTAACTTAACTAAGAATCCAATTCAGCACTCAAGAACCAAACACATTGAAATAAGACATCACTTCATAAGAGATCATGTATTGAATGGTGATGTTACACTTCAATTTATTTGCACAGATGATCAACTAGCAGACATCTTCACAAAACCCTTGAGTGAAGAGAGATTTAGTGTGCTTAGGAGAGGATTAGGAGTGATTGATCCATCCTAGTGATATTCTCCTCTAGTTCATTGATTTTGATGATTAACTTGTGTTAAATATGGAGTTTCTCATATATAATCATCAAATCAGATCATAACTTAGTGATTGTCCCTTGTTTGGTACGAAAATAGCATAATTTTTAGGTGCGTGCCAGAGTTCGAGTCGACTCGGATACGTTTCAGAGTCGGCTCATGACGGGGAGTCGACTCGCACATAGACGGGAGTCGACTCGAGGTCGATGGCAGCATAAGGGGAGTCGACTCGCACATTGACGGGAGTCGACTCGAGGCCGATGGAAGCATAAGGGGAGTCGACTCGCGCATATTTTGGAGTCGACTCGAGGTCGAGTCGACTCGCGACTTACAGGAGTCGACTCGAGGTCGGGATTCGAGTTTTTAACCCTAATCCAAGCGTTTAATCAACACTTCTATTTACCGCCTCCACTGTTCACAAACCCTAGAGCCGTCTCCGACAACGTCTCCGACCGTCGTTAGGGCTTTTCCGTCGACCTTCTTCCGTCCCTTAGGTTTTTACCCCATCCCTAGGTCAAGGATGCCTCGGAAAATGGTTGTCCCAAGCCGGAAGAGGCCCCAACCCGCGACCGGTGCCGAGCGACGGTCCAAGGCTCGGAACGATCCCGTGAGGCCACAACCTCCGGTTCGTTCCCCGCCGAGGCCGGTTCCCTCGCGACCATGCGCCGGGAAGGCGGTCTCCACCGGGAGATACGTCAACTTCGACTATCTCTCCCGGGAGGGCTTCACCATAGGAGATAGGTTGAGGGGCCAAGGTTTAGAGTTCTTTTGTTCATTAGATCTCCCCACATACCCAGGTCTTGTTAGGGAGTTCTATGGAACAGTGCATAGGGGCAATGGGGGGATACAGGGAACCGTAGCGGGTGTCCCTCTATTCATTTCTGAGGATTTCATAGCACAAATCCTACATCTTCCCCAAGTTGGGGTATTTCCTACACACCCAGAGGATAGGACTGAGGCCCTTACGGCCATTTTAGGGAGTCCACCCCAGTCCCCACTCGATGAGGTGTCCGCTAGTTCACTGTCAGTTGAAATGCGGCTCCTCCTGAGCATTATTTCTAGGACACTATTCCCTAAAACCGGCCGTTTTGACTTTGTGTCCGAGAGGGACCTAGCCCTCATGTACTACATTCTCCAAGACACCCCTATTAACTTTCCCAAACTGATCTACAAATACCTATGTGAGCCACTAGATAAACCTAGGCTCACCCTTCCATATGGGATGCTATACACCCTTATCTTTAGGGAGTCTGAGATCCCCATTCCTGAGGGGGAACCCTCTCGCGCACTGCGATGGACAGATCGCATGGGTGAGAAAACCCTACACAGGATGGGATTTCATAAGGTAGAGGGAACCTGGGTCAGGACACCATCCTCCTCCACACCTACCACTAGACGCTCCCCCAGTCCTGATCCAGATTCTGACTATCCTACCTTTCCCTCCACCTCAGCACCATTCACCTCAGCCGGACCCTCCTCCTCAGCTCCACCCACTCAGCCGATGGAGGTCCGGATTTCTCCTGAGCAGCTCCGGGAGTTGCAGCAGGAGATTGTACGGGATCTTCGGGACGACCTGCTGAGGGAGCTCCGAGGTCCAGCCACTGCCCCTTCTTCTGCGTTAGTTCCCTCCTTATCAGCCGTGACCGAGATGACGGCTCATCTGAGGGAGGAGATCTTCAACGTCAGGAGCCTGATACAAGCCCAATTCTCCAACATGAGCGATGTCACAAGCAACACAAGACAGATGCGAGATGACATCCGACACGACATGGGCAGCCTGAATCAGGGGGCCGAGCGCTTGGCGAATGTGTTGATCGCCAAGCTGGATACACTTCAGGAGACTCTGACTGAGCTCTCCACGACGCACAGTCGGGCCACCTCGGCCATTATCACCCAGCTAGGGAACGTCACGGATGGAATCAGTCTCCTAATGGAACAATCAAGACTGAGCAGAGGAGCCACATCCTCGAGGAAGCCCTAGCTTATTTTGTGTATTTTCACATGTATTTACTGCTTTACTCTTTGTATTCACAAATGTACCTACACATACATCAATACAATGAGTAGACAATTTTCTTCAATACTGTGCAATTTAATCTCTAACTGCTTTACTTCCTTTTTGCTATGATGACAAAAAGGGGGAGAAATATATTGAATAGACATGTAAAGGAAATCAATGAAAATCAATAAAAAGAAAACTTTTATAACACATAAGAATTTGTTCTTAGTGGATTCGATACCTCGAGGCTCATTATCTCTCTGTTGGGGCTCCTAATGGAGTAATCTCCAGAATCTATTCAAGGGATATTCGGAGATTAGTTGAATCATACTTAAGAACAAATTGGCAGATTTTCCCTCTAAAAACCAAAAATTTAAGTTCAAAAGCTTCAATGCACTAAAAGAAAATTCAGAGAATCGAAACAAAGTTGAATGCATATGTTGAGGCGGAGAATCTGAATTTTTTAAGAAAGCAAAATCATTAAATATATATAAGCCAAACAATTGATTGCATGACATGAAGGCTTATATAATTCCAAATGAAAGGGAGAGCTTTAACTCCAAAATTTATTGTTTCACACCTTTCAAGTTTGGATAAATTAAATAACCAGACACTTGAATTTATTTTAAAATTTTATTATAAATTTTCTTGTTTGTTGAGCAATTCACTTTACACATACTCAATGTTTTGTCATCATCAAAAAGGGAAAGATTGTGGTGTGATTGATTATAACCCTATTTGATTTTGATGAGCTCAAAGTATTTGAGTATATCTTATGTTTACTAATGAATTCAATCTAGTGTTTCAGTGAAAATCTTGTAAATTTATGGTTAAGTGTCTCTAGATTTGGTTCAAGACATTTTGGATAAGTTAAGAAGTGAATTTGAACCAAAGTCTGAGACTCGAGTCGACTCCGGGATATTACGAGTCGACTCCAAGCGTATCAGAAGCATTGGCACAGGCTCGAGTCGACTCTGAAACGTTTCGAGTCGACTCCGACTAAGAACTGACAGACAAACAGAAAGACCCAACTCAAAACCTGTCAGCGAGTCGACTCCTGAAGACGTGAGTCGACTCCGATGCTTGCCGAGTCGACTCCGGAGTAGTATGAGTCGACTCCAGGGAGTTACAGACAGAAAGACAGAGAAGGTATTTTGGTCCCTGAGAGCCGAGTCGACTCCTGAGGAACGCGAGTCGACTCCGATGGTTGGCAGGTCGACTCCAAAGAAAGCGAGAGTCGACTCTCAGTGTAATACAAGGCAAAAATCAGAGAGCAACTTTCGGACACTGAGAGCCGAGTCGACTCCCGCAAAGCCCGAGTCGACTCCGAGACAGCGCGACCCCAAAAAAGACAGAAGACAGTATTGTTGTCTCTGAGACGCGAGTCGACTCCAGGACAGTTCGAGTCGACTCCAAGGCAGCGCTACTCCAAAAAGACAGAAGACTGTTTTTCGAATACTGAGAGCCGAGTCGACTCCGAAACAGTCCGAGTCGACTCCAAGACTGCACGAGCCAAAAGACAGAAGATCGGGAGTTCGGGCTCTGAGCGCCGAGTCGACTCCCAGAATTTTCGAGTCGACTCGAGTGAGCAAAGTTGAAGAATACCTCTATGGATTCCTTGGAATGGTCGACACTAAAAGTGCAAGGTCAGCTCCAGTTTTTGGAGAATCGACTCCGGGTTAAGTCGAGTCGACTTCCAGTCGAGAAGACCACTTTAATTCAAATCCGGAACAGTTGTCGAGCCGACTCTAGAAAAGCATGAGTCGACTCCTGCTACAGCCGAGTCGACTCCAGATCGCGCGAGTCGACTCCGATCCCAACGGACACATTGTCAGGATGTGCAGAATGTGCAGAACGACTAGTAAAGTGTGTCTAACGGCTAGTTTCCGTAGGAAATGGCTTAAATAGCCACAGAGGACTGTAGCAAAGCAGAGAAGTGACATTCCTTACAAAGAAAACACATAATCTTCATCTGCCAAAAAGGATTTCAACGAAAAGAAGGAAGAGGGCCATTAACTCCATTCAACCAACTCTTCCCAGCATTAAAGAAGTCTCCTTCAGCCTTCAAGTCTTCAAGACATTCAAGAGGAGACCCAGAGTTCAAGAAGCCCTCCTCTACATCATCATAAACTTGTTCGAGGGCTCTTAACTTTTCTCTTATTTATATCGCTGTATATCTGCTTTTTAGAAGCTCTATTTTTCTGTTTGTCTTTGTTCAAACCGTTTGTTCCTTACTTGATTCAATCAGGGGATTGAATCAAGGGTGTAAAGGTTTGTTGGTGAGCCTAGTTTGAAACCATCGGTGTAAGGGTTCGATTGTGATCCCAGAAAAACAATCGGGTGGTTCTAGTCGGTGAGCCTGGAAAAACCGACCGAGTTCGTTGTGATCTCGTAAAACAACAAGTTGGGTTGTGAGCTTGTAAAACAACCGGCTGTAATCCGAGGGGTTATAGTGAATTCCCAAGTGAGGCTTGGGGAGTGGACGTAGGAGCAAGGGTTAGCTCCGAACCACTATAAATTCCTTATGTTTGTGATTGCTCTGTTGTTCTTTATCTTCATTTCATTCACAGCACATAGCATCTAATTAATCAACTTGCAAAAGGTGTTAATTAGTATTTCATAAATCAAATAATTGTAATAATTATTTTAAAATCCAATTCACCCCCCCTCTTGGGTTGTCTATCTGGGCAACAAGTGGTATCAGAGCCGGAACTCTTTTACCCAAAGAGTAAAAGATCAAAATAACAACCCCATTTGGATCTTCCCACATTGAGGGCCAGTCCACTCAAAGACCCCCATTCTTTAATGGATCCGACTACTCATATTGGAAGGCTAGGATGAGAATATTTATCCAAGCCCAAGACTATGAGATGTGGACCATCATAATAAATGGACCATACATCCCATCCATTTATCTAGAGAGTGTCACTGTACCCAAACTTGAAAAGGATTGGGATGACAATGATATTAGGAAGGCACAACTCAATGCCAAAGCAATGAATGTGCTTTACTGTGCATTAGATAGAAATGAATTCAATAGAGTCTCTACTTGCAATTCTGCAAAAGAGATTTGGGATAGACTTGAAGTGACCCACGAGGGCACGAATCAAGTCAAAGAATCCAAAATAAATATATTAGTTCATAAGTATGAATTATTTAAGATGGATTCTAATGAAACAATCACTTGCATGTTCACTAGATTTACTGACATTGTCAATAGCCTAAAAAGCCTTGGCAAAAATTATACTAACAGTGAGCTTGTCAGGAAGATTCTTCGCTGTCTACCAAGGTCATGGAAAGCCAAGGTGACGACAATCCAAGAAGCCAAGGACTTGAACAAGCTTCCACTTGAGGAGTTTCTTGGATCCCTAATGATGCACGAGCTCACAATGAAACAACACAGCGAAGAAGAGTCCTCCCACAAGAAAAAGATAATAGCCCTCAAATCTGTTTCTACTAACAAAGACTTATCTTGCAGAAGCAGCTGTGAAGAGGAAGACAATGAGGGAGATGATGATGAGGCTCTTCTCGTGCGTAAGTTCAGAAAATTCATCAACCGTAAGAAGACCTTTCATCAAAGGAGAGGCCCCTCAAGTTCCTATCACAAGGATAAAGTTAAGAAAAGAGAAAATGAGAGAATCGGATGTTACGAATGTAAGAAATCGGGACACTTCAGAGCAGACTGTCCTTTGCTCAAGAAGGCCAGCAAGTACAAGAAAAAGAAGGTCCTCGTCTCCACCCTATCGGACTCCGATACATCTTCATCATCATCGGATGAGGAACAAGAAGAAAAGGCCAATCTATGCTTTATGGCAAACGAAAATGAGGTAACATCTGAAACGCATTTAGATTTTACCTTTGATGAGTTATATGATGCGTTTAATGAATTAATGGATGAATATAAGACAATAAGCCTTAAGAATAAAGAGCTAAAACTAACCAATCAATCTCACCTCCATAAATACGATAAATTAGTTAAGGATAAGGATTTTATCACTAAAGAAAATTTAGAACTTAAGACAAGCAACCAAATGTTAATTCAAAAAACTAATACCTTGAGTAAAGATAACGAAAAACTAGCCAAGAAAATTTCTGAACTTAAAAAGGATAAACAAACTATTGGAGGTAATTTCACAAAAGACTTAGATGCACTAAAAACAGAAAAACAAAAGTTGGCACTAGAACTTGAGAAGTATAAGCCTTTTGTAGAAAAATTTACTTATAGCTCAGAAAAATTAGAGATGATACTTAATAGTCAACGAGCTGTATTCAATAGAGCTGGTTTAGGGTATAAACCTAAAAATAAGCAAAAACTCCTTAGTAATTTCTTTGTTAAAGCAGGGGAAAGTAAAACTAAGAAAATAACATATTTTTGCTGTGGAACATTAGGACATAAAGCAAATGTGTGTGATTATAGAAAAGAAAAAACTAAAAGAAAAATTAAAAGGGTTTGGGTTCCAAAAGGAACCAACATTACTAACCATGAAGGACTCAAGAAAACTTGGGTACCTAAAATTGTATGATTTGCTTGTGTAGGAGTGTCTTGCAGCCAAGGTCGACAAAAATTATTGGTACTTGGATAGTGGCTGCTCAAGACACATGACGGGTGACAAGGATCAATTCTTCACCCTTGAAGCTAAGAAGGGAGGTGCTGTGACTTTTGGAGACAATAACCAAGGTCACATCATTGGTATAGGTAAAGTACAAATTACCCCTTCAACTTTTATTGATAATGTTCGATATGTTGATGGTCTTAAGCATAATCTACTTAGCATTAGTCAATTGTGTGATAGAGGTTTTGATGTTTTGTTCAAACCATCTCGATGCATCATAACCAACTCAAATGACAATAGTTTAGTTTTTAAAGGAATAAGACGTGGGAATGTGTATGTAGTAGACCTTGAGGATCTTGCCAAACATAACCCATGTTTAGTTGTTAATGAAACTAAGGATAATGATGCTAGTTGGTTATGGCACCGTAAGTTAGGTCATGCAAGCATGGACACAATATCAAAACTAGTTAAAAGAGATTCCGTGATAAGTTTGCCAAAACTAAAGTTTGAAAAGAATAAAATATGTGAAGCTTGTCAATATGGCAAACAATCAAGGAACTCCTTTAAATCCATTAATTGTGTCTCTACCTCTAGACCTCTAGAAATACTACACATGGATCTATTCGGACCAACTAGAACCACAAGTCTAGGTGGAAATAAATATGGTCTAGTTATTGTAGATGATTTTTCTAGATACACTTGGGTCATGTTCTTAGCTCATAAAGATCAAGCATTTTCAGTTTTTAAGAAATTTCATAAGGAAGTAACAAATGCTAGAGATACTTCAGTCATAGCTATTAGGGGTGACCATGGAACCGAATTTGAAAATCATTTATTTGATGAGTTTTGTAGTAAAAAGGGGATAACTCATAATTTTTCTGCACCTAGGACATCACAACAAAATGGAGTTGTAGAAAGAAAAAATAGAACTCTAGAGGAAATGGCTAGAACTATGTTATGCGAAAGTAACCTCCCTAAGTACTTTTGGGGAGAAGCCATTAATACCTCGTGTCATATTTTAAATAGAGTTTTATTGAGACCCATTATAAAGAAAATACCTTATGAACTTTGGAAAAACAGAAAACCAAAAGTAAACTATTTTCATGTCTTTGGTTGTAGGTGTTTTGTTCATAATAATGGGAAAGATAATCTAGAAAAATTTGACTCTAAATCTGATGAGGGTATATTTTTAGGGTACTCTACAACTAGTAAAGCCTATAGAGTTTTTAATAAAAGAACCCTAGTTATAGAAGAATCTATACATGTAGTTTTTGATGATTCTAGTGATATCTCTTCTAGCAAGAGAGTTAACCTTGATGATGATGCTGAAATTCTTGAAGAAAAGATTGATGAGATGACATTACAAGATGATGAACAAAAATTAATTGGAAATGCATCATCAAGCCAAGAGGCTATTGTGGATCATGGGATGGATAAGGCTTGGAGGTATGCTCACGGGCATCCTAAGGAACTGATTTTAGATGATCCATCTCAACCTGTTAGGACTAGAGCATCTCTTAGGAACTTAAATAATCATCTAGCTTTTGTCTCACATTTTGAACCCAAACACGTAGAAGAAGCTGAAAAGGATGTAAATTGGATAAATGCAATGCAAGAGGAATTAAACCAATTTACTAGAAACAAGGTATGGAACCTAGTTGAACGACCCTCTGAATATTCAATTATAGGTACCAAATGGATATATAAAAATAAGCTTGATGAAAATGGAATTGTAATTAGGAATAAGGCTAGACTAGTAGCAAAGGGCTATAATCAAGAAGAAGGTATAGATTTTGATTAAACCTTTGCTCCTGTAGCTAGACTTGAGGCAATTAGATTATTACTAGCATTTGCATGCTCTAAGGAGTTCAAATTATTTCAAATGGATGTAAAAAGTGCATTTTTGAATGGGTATATTAATGAGGAGGTATATGTAGAACAACCTCCTGGTTTTGAAAATCATCAATACCCCAATCATGTGTATAAATTGAACAAAGCACTTTATGGTTTGAAACATGCACCTAGAGCATGGTATGAAAGACTTAGCAAATTTCTACTAGAACATGAGTTCTCTAGGGAAAATGTAGATACAACACTATTTCTAAAGAAGAAAAACAAAGATATGCTAGTAGTGCAGATTTATGTTGATGATATTATTTTCGGTGTTACTAACAATCGCCTCTGCGAAGAATTTGCTGACTTGATGCAGAGTGAGTTTGAGATGAGCATGATGGGAGAACTGAACTATTTCCTCGGGCTTCAAATCAAACAATCTAAAGAAGGGATCTTCATCAATCAAGCTAAATACATCAAGGAGATGCTTAAGAAGTTTGATATGGAGGGAAACAAGTCAATCAGCACACCCATGAGCTCATCATGCAAATTAGACCAAGATGAATCAGGTAAATCTGTAGATCAAAAGATGTATAGAGGTATGATAGGATCTTTATTGTATCTCACTGCAAGTAGACCTGATATCATGTTTAGTGTATGCATGTGTGCTAGATATCAGTCTAATCCTAAGGAATCTCATCTAATTGCAGTCAAGAGAATCTTTAAATACCTAATAGGAACAAAAAATATAGGCTTATGGTATTCTAAAGAATCTAGCCTGAACTTAATAGGATACACAGACTCAGACTTTGCTGGTTGTAAACTTGATAGAAAAAGCACCAGCGGGTCGTGTCAATTCTTAGGAGAAAATTTAATCTCATGGTTTAGCAACAAACAAAACTCGGTTGCATTATCTACTGCTGAAGCTGAATATGTTGCAGCCGGGAGCTGTTGTGCTCAAATCATGTGGATCAAACAACAATTGGAAGATTATGGAATTAAACAAGATAAAATTCTCATTAATTGTGACAACACAAGTGCTATTAACTTAACTAAGAATCCAATTCAGCACTCAAGAACCAAACACATTGAAATAAGACATCACTTCATAAGAGATCATGTATTGAATGGTGATGTTACACTTCAATTTATTTGCACAGATGATCAACTAGCAGACATCTTCACAAAACCCTTGAGTGAAGAGAGATTTAGTGTGCTTAGGAGAGGATTAGGAGTGATTGATCCATCCTAGTGATATTCTCCTCTAGTTCATTGATTTTGATGATTAACTTGTGTTAAATATGGAGTTTCTCATATATAATCATCAAATCAGATCATAACTTAGTGATTGTCCCTTGTTTGGTATGAAAATAGCATAATTTTTAGGTGCGTGCCAGAGTTCGAGTCGACTCGGATACGTTTCAGAGTCGGCTCATGACGGGGAGTCGACTCGCACATAGACGGGTGTCGACTCGAGGTCGACGGCAGCATAAGGGGAGTCGACTCGCACATTGACGGGAGTCGACTCGAGGCCGATGGAAGCATAAGGGGAGTCGACTCGCGCATATTTTGGAGTCGACTCGAGGTCGAGTCGACTCGCGACTTATAGGAGTCGACTCGAGGTCGGGATTCGAGTTTTTAACCCTAATCCAAGCGTTTAATCAACACTTCTATTCACCGCCTCCACTGTTCACAAACCCTAGAGCCGTCTCCGACAACGTCTCCGACCGTCGTTAGGGCTTTTCCGTCGACCTTCTTCCGTCCCTTAGGTTTTTACCCCATCCCTAGGTCAAGGATGCCTCGGAAAATGGTTGTCCCAAGCCGGAAGAGGCCCCAACCCGCGACCGGTGCCGAGCGACGGTCCAAGGCTCGGAACGATCCCGTGAGGCCACAACCTCCGGTTCGTTCCCCGCCGAGGCCGGTTCCCTCGCGACCGTGCGCCGGTAAGGCGGTCTCCACCGGGAGATACGTCAACTTCGACTATCTCTCCCGGGAGGGCTTCACCATAGGAGATAGGTTGAGGGGCCAAGGTTTAGAGTTCTTTTGTTCATTAGATCTCCCCACATACCCAGGTCTTGTTAGGGAGTTCTATGGAACAGTGCATAGGGGCAATGGGGGGATACAGGGAACCGTAGAAGGTGTCCCTCTATTCATTTCTGAGGATTTCATAGCACAAATCCTACATCTTCCCCAAGTTGGGGTATTTCCTACACACCCAGAGGATAGGACTGAGGCCCTTACGGCCATTTTAGGGAGTCCACCCCAGTCCCCACTCGATGAGGTGTCCGCTAGTTCACTGTCAGTTGAAATGCGGCTCCTCCTGAGCATTATTTCTAGGACACTATTCCCTAAAACCGGCCGTTTTGACTTTGTGTCCGAGAGGGACCTAGCCCTCATGTACTATATTCTCCAAGACACCCCTATTAACTTTCCCAAACTGATCTACAAATACCTATGTGAGCCACTAGATAAACCTAGGCTCACCCTTCCATATGGGATGCTATACACCCTTATCTTTAGGGAGTCTGAGATCCCCATTCCTGAGAGGGAACCCTCTCGCGCACTGCGATGGACAGATCGCATGGGTGAGGAAACCCTACACAGGATGGGATTTCATAAGGTAGAGGGAACCTGGGTCAGGAAACCATCCTCCTCCACACCTACCACTAGACGCTCCCCCAGTCCTGATCCAGATTCTGACTATCCTACCTTTCCCTCCACCTCAGCACCATTCACCTCAGCCGGACCCTCCTCCTCAGCTCCACCCACTCAGCCGATGGAGGTCCGGATTTCTCCTGAGCAGCTCCGGGAGTTGCGGCAGGAGATTGTACGGGATCTTCGGGACGACCTGCTGAGGGAGCTCCGAGGTCCAGCCACTGCCTCTTCTTCTGCGTTAGTTCCCTCCTTATCAGCCGTGACCGAGATGACGGCTCATCTGAGGGAGGAGATCTTCAACGTCAGGAGCCTGATACAAGCCCAATTCTCCAACATGAGCGATGTCACAAGCAACACAAGACAAATACGAGATGACATCCGACACGACATGGGCAGCCTGAATCAGGGGGCCGAGCGCTTGGCGAATGTGTTGATCGCCAAGCTGGATACACTTCAGGAGACTCTGACTGAGCTCTTCACGACGCACAGTCGGGCCACCTCGGCCATTATCACCCAGCTAGGGAACGTCACGGATGGAGTCAGTCTCCTAATGGAACAATCAAGACTGAGCAGAGGAGCCACATCCTCGAGGAAGCCCTAGCTTATTTTGTGTATTTTGACATGTATTTACTGCTTTACTCTTTGTATTCACAAATGTACCTACACATACATCAATACAATGAGTAGACAATTTTCTTCAATACTGTGCAATTTAATCTCTAACTGCTTTACTTCCTTTTTGCTATGATGACAGAAAGGGGGAGAAATATATTGAATAGACATATAAAGGGAATCAATGAAAATCAATAAAAAGAAAACTTTTATAACACACAAGAATTTGTTCTTAGTGGATTCGATACCTCGAGGCTCATTATCTCTCTGTTGGGGCTCCTAATGGAGTAATCTCCAGAATCTATTCAATATTCGGAGATTAGTTGAATCATACTTAAAAAAAAATTGGCAGATTTTCCCTCTAAAAACCAAAAATTTAAGTTCAAAAGCTTCAATGCACTAAAAGAAAATTCAGAGAATCGAAACAAAGTTGAATGCATATGTTGAGGGAGAGAATCTGAATTTTTTAAGAAAGCAAAATCATTAAATATATATAAGCCAAACAATTGATTGCATGACATGAAGGCTTATATAATTCCAAATGAAAGGGGGAGCTTTAACTCCAAAATTTATTGTTTCACACCTTTCAAGTTTAGATAAATTAAATAACCAGACACTTGAATTCATTTTAAAATTTTATTATAAATTTCCTTGTTTGTTGAGCAATTCACTTTACATATACTCAATGTTTTGTCATCATCAAAAAGGGGGAGATTGTGGTGTGATTGATTATAACCCTATTTGATTTTGATGAGCTCAAAGCATTTGAGTATATCTTATGTTTACTAATGAATTCAATCTAGTGTTTCAGTGAAAATCTTGTAAATTTATGGTTAAGTGTCTCTAGATTTGGTTCAAGACAGTTTGGATAAGTTAAGAAGTGAATCTGAACCAAAGTCTGAGACTCGAGTCGACTCCGGGATATTACGAGTCGACTCCAAGCGTATCAGAAGCATTGGCACAGGCTCGAGTCGACTCCGGAACGTTTCGAGTCGACTCCGACTGAGAACTGACAGACAAACAGAAAGACCCAACTCAAAACCTGTCAGCGAGTCGACTCCTGAAGACGCGAGTCGACTCCGATGCTTGCCGAGTCGACTCCGGAGTAGTATGAGTCGACTCCAGGGAGTTACAGACAGAAAGACAGAGAAGGTATTTTGGTCCTTGAGAGCCGAGTCGACTCCTGAGGAACGCGAGTCGACTCCGATGGTTGGCAGGTCGACTCCAAAGAAAGCGAGAGTCGACTCTCAGTGTAATACAAGGCAAAAGTCAGAGAGCAACTTTCGGACACTGAGAGCCGAGTCGACTCCCGCAAAGCCCGAGTCGACTCTGAGACAGCGCGACCCCAAAAAAGACAGAAGACAGTATTGTTGTCTCTAAGACGCGAGTCGACTCCAGGACAGTTCGAGTCGACTCCAAGGCAGCGCTACTCCAAAAAGACAGAAGACTGTTTTTCGGATACTGAGAGCCGAGTCAACTCCGAAATAGTCCGAGTCGACTCCAAGACTGCACGAGCCAAAAGACAGAAGATCGGGAGTTCGGGCTCTGAGCGCCGAGTCGACTTCCAGAATTTTCGAGTCGACTCGAGTGAGCAAAGTTGAAGAATACCTCTATGGATTCCTTGGAATGGTCGACTCCAAAAGTGCAAGGTCAGCTCCAGTTTTTGGAGAGTCGACTCCGGGTTAAGTCGAGTCGACTCCCAGTCGAGAAGACCACTTTAATTCAAATCCGGAACAGTTGTCGAGCCGACTCCAGAAAAGCATGAGTCGACTCCTGCTACAGCCGAGTCGACTCCAAATCGCGCGAGTCGACTCCGATCCCAACAGACACATTGTCAGGATGTGCAGAATGTGCAGAACGGCTAGTAAAGTGTGTCTAACGGCTAGTTTCCGTAGGAAATGGCTTAAATAGCCACAGAGGACTGTAGCAAAGCAGAGAAGTGACATTCCTTACAAAGAAAACACATAATCTTCATCTGCCAAAAAGAATTTCAACGAAAAGAAGGAAGAGGGCCATTAACTCCATTCAACCAACTCTTCCCAGCATTAAAGAAGTCTCCTTCAGCCTTCAAGTCTTCAAGACATTCAAGAGGAGACCCAGAGTTCAAGAAGCCCTCCTCTACATCATCATAAACTTGTTTGAGGGCTCTTAACTTTTCTCTTATTTATATCGCTGTATATCTGCTTTTTAGAAGCTCTATTTTTCTGTTTGTCTTTGTTCAAACCGTTTGTTCCTTACTTGATTCAATCAGGGGATTGAATCAAGGGTGTAAAGGTTTGTTGGTGAGCCTAGGTTGAAACCAACGGTGTAAGGGTTCGATTGTGATCCTGAGAAAACAATCGGGTGGTTCTAGTCGGTGAGCCTGGAAAAACCGACCGAGTTCGTTATGATCTCGTGAAACAACAAGTTGGGTTGTGAGCTTGTAAATCAACCGGCTGTAATCCGAGGGGTTATAGTGAATTTCCAAGTGAGGCTTGGGGAGTGGACGTAGGAGCAAGGGTTAGCTCCGAACCACTATAAATTCCTTGTGTTTGTGATTGCTCTGTTGTTCTTTATCTTCATTTCATTCATAGCACATAGCATCTAATTAATCAACTTGCAAAAGGTGTTAATTTGTATTTCATAAATCAAATAATTGTAATAATTATTTTAAAACCCAATTCACCCCCCCTCTTGGGTTGTCTATCTGGGCAACAAAGAATCATATTTAATTTGGTTGAACTAAGTGTAAACTTATCTACTAAGGATTTATATTTTTCAGCATCTTCTTTTAACTTGACAATTTCAGCAATTAGATTCTTGGTTTCATTTGTGAGTTTCCTACTTAATATTTCATAGTTATGAGATAGTTTTAACTTATCTTTGATAAGAGATTGATTTTCTTCTTTTAGAACTTTATTTT
This sequence comes from Phoenix dactylifera, assembly GCF_051530095.1. NCBI lineage: Eukaryota > Viridiplantae > Streptophyta > Magnoliopsida > Arecales > Arecaceae > Phoenix > Phoenix dactylifera. Next base: position 56,848,150 of record NC_143190.1, on the reverse strand, counting down.
TATTGATTAGTTTTTTATGTTCTTCCATTAGTTCTAAAAATGCATCATGTAATTCATCAACAGTAAAATCACATTCAAGTTCAGAATCTACCTCATCGTCATTGGCCATATGACACATTTGGGCCGTCTCTTGATGATCTTCCTCTTCTGAACTTGACTCCTCACTTTCACTCCATTCAGCCATGAAGTTCTTCTTTTTCAGTTTTCTTGCCATCCATTTCAATTCTGGGCAATCTATCTTATAATGCCCGGGTTTGTTACACTCATAACAAATAGGAGTTTCTTTTTCCTTTTCTTTGTCCTTACCCTTTTTTTTGCTTGAGCTACCTTTGAAGAAGGGTTTCTTTTTATGAAATCTATTCTTACCTCTAATAAACTTTCTGAATTTTCTTCCAAACATAGCCATTCCTTCTTCATCCAATTCATCATCATCATCTGAATCTTCCGACTCAGTTTGTTGTTTAGGGGTGGTAGACTTTAGGGCAATGGGCTTTCTTCTCTTGACCTCATCTTCTGAATTTTGCCTCATGGTCAACTCATGGGTCATGAGTTGTTGCTGGAAATTGGACCCGGGGGCAATCTTCGATCGAGGGAGAGGGAGCTGCGGGTCACCACGGCGGGGCGGCGACCAGTCGGCGGGCGGCGTCCTTCGTCTGGGGTGGCCGGAGAGAGGGAGCTGGGGGTCCTCACGGCGGGGCGGCGATCCGTCAGCGGGCGGCGTCCTCCGTCTGGGTGCCTGCAGACAAACCGGTGGCCGGGTTTTCCGGCGCCGGCCCTCCGACGCTCAAGTCAGGGAGGGGGCAGATAGTGTAAGGAGGAGATGAACAGTACTTGTAAGGCGCGGAATTTCCTCCAACCCCCTCCTGAGAAGCTAAGTCTCCCTTTTATAGGTGGGGGTCGGTTTACCTGTGATGTAACAGGGCGAGGCCATAGTACGGCTCGGCATGTGGCTCAGGTCGGCGCACGGTCAGGCGAATCATTGTGCTGATGTCGGCGGTGACGGCGTCGTACGACCCGAACCAGTACGCTACCAGGCGAATCATTGCATTGGTGTCGGAGGTATGGCCGAGATCAGAGACTTATCATGGTTGACCAGACTCTGCTGGGCTAACTTGCCGTGGAGAGCCGAGGATCCGTAGATGTCAGGAGCCATGCGCATTAATTGTGGAGTGAGCCGGAGATCCGCATTAATGGTGGAGTAAGCCGGAGATCCGCATTAATGGTGGAGTAAGCCGGAGATCCACATTAATTGTAGAGTGAACCGGAGGGTTACAGCGGCCATGCGCAATAAATGCTGAAGCAGTGGCAGGGTATGGTCCTCAGTTGGACCTCGGAGGAGTACGGCCGTAGTAGGTGGCTGACAAGGGTAGACCTTGAGCGTCAGGATTTTCCTAGGTCGGAGGTCTCGAGGTCGGATGTCTTGAGGTCGGGCGTTCCGAGGTCGGACGTCTTGAGGTCGGGCGTTCCGAGGTCGGACGCCGACTTCGGCTGTTCAGGGTCGGCGATTGTGCGGCTTCTTGGGGGCATTTGTGTCACTTGGGGGAAAAAATCTTATTCCCCCAACATGAGTGATCCTAGAAGTTCCTTTAATTGCAGTGTGTTGAGGTCCTTAGCTTCCTGAATTGCAGTTACCTTGGCCTCCCAAACTCTTGGTAGAGACCTGAGAATTTTTCGCACCAATTCAGAGTTAGTATAAGACTTTCCTAAACTCTTAAGCCCATTTATAATTTCAGTAAAACGAGTAAACATATCAGTTATGGACTCAGTGGATTCCATTTTAAATAACTCATACTTATGTACTAATATGTTTATTTTTGACTCCTTAACTTGATTAGTCCCTTCATGAGTGACCTCAAGTTTGTCCCAAATTTCTTTAGCAGAGATGCAAGTAGATATTCTATTAAATTCACTTACATCTAATGAGCAATAAAGTACATTAATTGCTTTTGCATTTAACTGTGCCAATCTTCTATCACTTTCATTCCAATCCATTTCTGGTTTGGGTATGATAGTGCCTTCTATATTAAGTGTGGGTGTGTGAGGTCCTCTAGTAATGATGTACCATAATTCATAGTCTAAAGCTTGAATGAATATCCTCATCCTAGCTTTTCAGTATGTGTAATTTGTGTCATTAAATAGAGGAGGTCTATTTGTGGATTGCCCCTCACTCATAGAACATCCCACTTGGGTTATCATGATCTTTAACTCTTGATTGTGAGATCAATAAGTACTATTGGAGCACCTTGCTCTGATACCACTTGTTGCCCAAGGTGACAAGCCAAGAGGGGGGGTGAATTGGTTTCTCTTAATTTTAACTATCTTACTTATGTTAATTGATGAGTTAGTGAAATAAACAAATCACAATACAAACAACAAGAAGTATAGTGGTTCGGTGCTCTCCTTAGCACCTACGTCCACTCCCCAAGCGACCCCTTGGGAATTCACTATAATCCCGCGGATTACAGTTGGATTGTTTTCCGGGCTCACAATCCAAAAACCTTTACACTTTGGTTTTCCGGGTTCACCAAAAACCTATGTTGGTTTTACGGGCTCACCAACGAACCTATGTTGGTTTTTCGGGCTCACCAACGAACTTTTACAATTGGTTTTACGGGTTCACCAATCAACCTATTCCGTTGGTTTTGCGGACTTACCAACTAACCTTTACAATGAGTTTAATAAACAAAGAAAGAAGATTTAAACTCCTAGATGAGCAAATATAACAATATAATCTACAAAGAAGAGTTTAGAGAATAGTTATTGCTTGATGTGACTTCTCTCTTCTTTGTCAAGGATGCTTCACTCTTCAAGGGTGGATGGAGCTCTTAATGACTCTTGGAATCTGCTCAACCACTTTCTTTTGACTCTTGAATGAAGCACTTGGATGAAGAAGATTAGGGCACTTTGTCTTTCTTGTGTACTCTTTGATATTCTTGCAAAAGGATGTTCTCTCTGATGAATAGTGCCACTTTAAATAGTTTTCTTCATCATTGGACAAGCCCCAATGGTTAGAATTCAAAAACTAGCCGTTACTCACTGTTGGAAGGATAAAAAGTACTTCTGTAGAACTAGCCGTTATGCTTCTGCCCGTGCTTGGGTCGGCTCAACCTGTCCTTGGGTCGACCCAACTTTCACTTGGGTTGACTCAACCTTTTTTTAGGTCGACCCTCTCAGAACCACAGAAACTTGCAATTCAGCCTTCCTTCACTTGGGTCGACTCAACATTTCTTTGGGTCGACTCAAGGTTCAGTTGGGTCGACTCAACTTCTTCTCGGGTCGACCCTCTCAGGGTTTCCAGAGAACCTTTTCTATCATCTGTTCTGTCTTGCCTTTGGGTCGACCCTCTCAGGGTTTGGGTCGACTCAAGCTTGGGTCGACTCAACTTCATCTTGGGTCGACCCTCTCAGTATTTCCAGAGAACCATTTTCTGAGTTGTTGAGAAGCTTGAAGTTTGGGTCGACTCATGCTTTCCTTGGGTCGACCCAACTTACTGTTCATCTGTGCCATTTTTGCAGAAGTGTGCCAAATGCTTTCTTGATGTGCCGGGGTCGACCCAATCAACCTTGGGGTCGACTCAATCCATACTTTGCTGCAACTCAATATTAGATTCATCCAAGTAAACAATAAAATGCATCTTTAACTTGTTATACAAATATACTGAGAGTAACAGACTTATAAATGAAGTATCGAATTAACTTATAACATACTCTCGATTATTGCTTGTTAATCATCAAAATAACACTATCATCCTCATTAATGAATTTGCTGAATTTTTCTATGCTCAGTATATTCCAAAAAAACTATATTGCTCTCTCTCTCTCTCTCCCTCTCCCTCTCTCTCTCTCTCTCTCTCTCTCTCTCTCTCTCTCTCTCTATATATATATATATATATATATATATATATGTGTGTGTGTGTGTGTGTGATGAAGCTAGGTATGTCCATTTATCTTTTTGCGGGTATCTTTTTAATCTACTAGTTCAATTACATCTTTATTGTCACAATAGATTGATATGGCCATAACCTGTTTTAGTACTAGATGAAGTTTAGATATATAATTTTTAAATAACTCTACCTTGGTTAGGGTGGGGTATCCGAAGCAATCAACTAAGCCTCAATAATGCTTCGAGCAACAATTATTTGTTTGGAAGATATTCAAGCTATGGGGCCACAGCCACAAAAAAAAAAAAAAAGAAAAAAAGCAAGCAGCTGATTTGAGTCTAAGCAATCAGTAACCCAATTTGTATTATTATAATCCTCAACCACTTTAGGGTATTTAATGCAAAGAATAGAAAGATCAAGGGTTTCATTTAGATATTGAAGCACTCTTTCTAGACGAATCTAATGAGATTGATCTGGTTATGAGTAGATCTACTTAACCTCCCTACAACATGGGCAACATTAGCTATTGTCCCATTTGCTGTGTATAGGAGATATCCAATGATTTGAAAATATCTAGTTTAGTCAATGGGTTCATCTAGTTTGATGATGATAAAGGAAGAGAGTTAGTTAAGCCTTAAATCTTATAACTCTTGAAGAATTTGCATTAGGTCAATTAGGTTTTTCAGAGGAGATCTTGGAAACAATTTAAATAAAGTAATAAAAATGCAATAAAATGTTTTAAAATAAAGAGAAACAATTTTGATACCCAAATTACTAAAGTTAGACTTCTGCACAGCTCAGGGTAGCTGAAATGATTGATTTTAATTTGAAGACCTATTTTAAAAGTTTTTGCACTATTTCTAGAGCAATATATTTCAAAAATTTTATTTGAAAAGCTGAATTAATTTTTTTTGCATAAATTTAGATCAATGGAATTTTGTGGTTTTCTGGAAAAAAAGCTAGGAAAATTTTCCAATAATCTTTAAAATAGTAGAAACTCTACGACTAAAAATTATACTAGACTTCAAAGCAATGAAATATTAGCAATTACTTAGATATACAAAATTCATCCTTTGATTGTCAAAAATTATATGAAAAAATTGCTAACATTTTGTAATTGTATTTTTCAAGATAATATCATACAAATAAATAATTTTAAAAATATAAATAATGAAGAAAAATGTAGAAGAATTGGAGAGGCATGCTTGGAATGAGGTGTGTAAAAACACTGCCTTTAGAACAAATTTTCACCCCATACCTACAGGATCGTTCTCAAGATACAATATACTCGACTTAACCCAAAGCCTTTTGTCATGAGTATGATCGCGTGGAGGTGTAACCTAAAGGGCTCCTTTAGTTGCTTGGGGAGGAATGGAGAGTAGAGAAAAAAACTGAAAGGAAATATGAAAATTTAGAAAGGAGAAAGGAGTGCTTGGAATAGTAGACCAACTCTTGCATAAGGCATGATGTGTTCTGTATTGGAGGCATTGGAGCAACAACTATTAATATGGACATCCTCCATATAGACCATTAATAAGGGCATTAACAGTGTACTGTGAAATTAATCTAGACATCTGTCAAAATCTTTGAAATTTGCAAAGCTAACATTGCATATTTTAGAAATTGATCTGGTAGAGCATGTAAGGCTGGGGCAAACAAGCACATGGTCCCCAGTCCAAAATCCATATGGCCAAATTGGGCCTGGATCTTCAACCCTAATAAATGCAAGTGTATTTGTCGATAAGGGATCTAAAAATTTGACCCTCTGAAATTAAAAAGCAATAAAAATTTAGATTTTTTTATATGAATATCCTTCTAAATATTAAATTTTAAATAAATACACTCATAATATATATATATATATATATATATATATATATATATATATATATATATATATATATATATATATATATATATATATCCTTGTAAAATACTTGTTTTGTTATTCTACCTATTTTTTATCTTTGTTTTCGCATATGTATCCATACTATCTAACACCGTTAAAAAATTAACGATTTCAAATTAAAATGACTATAATCCCCTTATTGGATAGATGTGCAAAAAGGAAAATCTATAAGATGATCACGATGGAAGGCAAAAAAGTAATTTAAAATTTTATTTTATTTTTAATTAGAATAAATATAGTTTTTATTAATGTTGTAGAACTGTTATATTAGGAGTATTTGTTTTTGATATAGAAATAAATATAAATTTTAAGAAAATATTTATGCAAATTTGAATTTTTAATAGGGTATTCATACACAAAAAAAAAAAAAAACTCTAAAAATTTCTGCATTACCAAGCAAAAAGAGAAGACTGATTGTAATAGGATGCATGTCCTGCATTCAATACATGACCGAACCAACCGCTACAAATATAGGTGATGGTTGAACGAATTTTAACAAGATTATGATGGATCCCAAACTGAACTATTATTCGGTTATTCAAGCCTTATAAAGTGTCCAGGCTTCGTCCAGTTATCGAGCGGAGCCCGAGCTCTCCATTACAACCTGGTTCATTCGAAGCCCCGTGCACGGAAACAATCGAAGTCCGTAAAGTCCTAATTCCAAATTGCTCTCCAGGCTCGATGCAGTTTCTGGGCCCAAAGTCCACCAGTCCAAAAATATAAGTTCCGCTCCTTGCGTTATTCCAGAGCAAGGGTTTTTCAGGGTTCGCTTCTTCTCGCTGCTCTCGCGCCGCCTCCGCCCCCCCGGATCTCGTCGTCAGAGCGAAGAAGGGAAAAATAATGGCGGAGAAGGCCGTGACGATCAGAACTCGGAAGTTCATGACGAATCGTCTTCTCTCCCGCAAGCAATTCGTGAGCCCAGAAACCCTTGATCTCTTCCTGCCTTCTGATCTCGTGTAGCAAAACCCTAACTCCAAAATTCGCTTATTTGCTTGTAGGTCATCGATGTCCTTCACCCTGGAAGAGCTAATGTCTCCAAGGTACCATCTTTCTTCATTTCCAGTTGTTTTTTCTTTCCCGTTTTATGGAAATTTGGGGGGAACGGAAGTTAAATCGCTTTTATTGTAGAGTTTTGTTGAAGTTTAGCTGTTGATTTTTTGAAGGCGGAGTTGAAGGAGAAGTTGGCGAACCTTTACGAGGTGAAGGATCCGAACTCGATCTTTGTTTTCAAGTTCCGGACTCACTTTGGAGGGGGAAAATCTACCGGTTTTGGGTTGATTTACGACTCGGTGGATAGCGCCAAGAAGTATGAGCCCAAGTATCGGCTCATCAGGGTGTGTTTCCATCCCAATCTCTCCTTACTTGACATAGTTTTCCTGCATTTTATTTGTATTTGTCTGATGGGATTCGTACATCAGTTTTTATTTCTAGAAGTATGGTGTGGAAATTTTTAGTTCTGATTGCTATGTCTGACTGGATCTTTGGTCTATATCTTGACCTTGTGTGTTCTGTATCTGTAGTTGAATTTCAGTGGCACAAATTGTTAATGCGGCTTATGTTTGTGGTATCGTTAAATAAAACATAATCTCTGTGTGTTATGTAGTGGCTGTTGCAATCTGGTTTACATGTAATTGACTCTTCTATTTTTATTTGATAGTTACTTCTGCTCCTGTGTATCCATGTTGGTTGTAATGTGTGTTCATGAAAGCAATTCTATTACTGCTATTTTTCTTCTTTTTCTATAAATTTCTTCTGAGCTGTTTTGAGTGTCTTTTCATTGTGGAGACAAAATTGTTCATAGCTGAAATGTCCTTAAGTATATCATTGTTTAAACAAAAGTAGGGTATTTTATAATTCATAATGCTACTTCACCTGCACTTGGTGCTATTTTTGCACATTCAAGTCAATTTACTAGCTGTTAATGACTTACAATTTGAGGCTTCTTGCTTGTTGCTATGGTACTATATGTTGGCATCACTAAATTTATGCCCCTATAGATGTTTCAATACATAATTCCTCTTTAATGAGAATAGTTATTGCAATCGCATTTGGCTTTTTGAGTTATTTCAATCAGTATTAGTCAAAAAGTCAAAATGAGAGGATGGTCCATTTTTTGTTTTACTGTCTGTTCGGAAATAATAAGGAGAAGAGAAAAGAAGAGGAAGGAGGGAAGACGAGAGTAAAGAAACAAAAATGTGTCTCTCTCCTTCTTAGGACGTATAAAGGAGGGAGGGAGGTGGAGGGGGGAGAGAGGAAACGAGGTTAACCCTGTTTGGTTAGCTACTTAGCTGTTGATAGAGAAGAGAAATTGCTAATTTCTCTATCTCAATCATGTGGGCAAAATTCAAAGTTAAAACATTGAAGGGGAAGAGTTCATTCATTTTCTCTTCATATCTACCCACTTTTGGTGAGAAGCCATAAGCAGGTAATTGCTGTCCTCATTTTCTCTTATCTTCTCTCCATTTCTGTCCTCATTTCTGTTATCCAAACAGGGAGTTCAGTCTTCTCCATCTCTTCTCCCCAAATGTCAATCTACGGACTGTTAGAATATATCAACCAAGCACTTTCTCCATCTCTTCTCTCCAAATTTGTCTTCATGGTTTGATACTATCAGAGGAGTTTACTGCTGCCCATTTTTTTTCAAATATTGTAGTTTCTCAGAAAAATTCTATGCTATCAGAGAATGGGTGTATTCTTACTCCAAAAAAAGAGTGTGGACGTATCTATGGTTGTGCACATACAAGTTAATTAAATCAAATAATCTGTGGCACACAGTGCAATTATTTAAGCACACTTTGTTAGTCTTGTTTACATGGTTGGTAGAAGGAAATGCCAATGAAGACATGTAAAATCAAATAGGAGGTCAAGAAATATGGAGAACTTTGTTCCAAGGTGTTATACAGTGAAAATTTGACTTGCAGGGTGAACTAAAACCTGACAACATATGGTGCCAGAATGATGCCTAGATCTTCAATGTCATCCAAGTCTTCGAGATTTCTGCCATTCTTGTGCTTTTCTTATCTGATGTTACTCTTCTTCAAGATTGACCGCATGCAAAGTAGTAAACAAGCCCAACATTTTTCTTTCACCTTTACTATGATGAATGTGCTCACTTCCAGTTAAAAGTAGATTGTCACTTTAACCGAGAAAAGGCACATTCTGAAGCCTTTGTGCTTTCGTAAATGGGGTGCTAAAATTTTGTTGGCTTTCTAACATGACTAAACTTTTAACCCGCACGAAATAAGACAGGAATACCATTGAACCCCTGACCTTTCTAGTAGGAAATGTTTCAGGTGACAAATTATATCATCCTGGCTTCTGGATATCCTGTTATTATGATAGCAATTCGTGTGGATTACTATAATCATTACAATAATTCCAGTTTGATGTTTCTGCTTGCTATCGTTTGGGGACAATATGGGCATTGATAGTTTTTGAGAAATCCTCTAAATGTTCACTTTGCATGCACAGTTCCTTCTCTTTGTAACTTGGAAGAATCCTTTGGGTATATGACATGAATAGGGATGTTGGAATTGTATTTCCAAGTTGATAGTTAGCCTTTTGGTGTCTATGGATACACAAGGTGGTTTGATGGTTGGTTTCAATATTGTCTAAACAGTGATGTAAACTGATATGTTAGATGTCCAAACAGTGTGAATCAAATTTTCTGTGTCACTTCATTGGTAGATGCCCAGTTCTGTTTCTCGTTTGTTTGTTCTTGTAAGTGTTTATATGGTGTTGAACTTATTACTGACAAACCCACTTCCCTTCTACTATCTCACTGGTAACTTACTGTATAAAAAGTTAATATATTCAAGTTTATTTTCTCTTATGCCTGTTTCAATGAGGTCAATGCTTCGATGGGTTCATTTTAAGATTGGTGCACATGGTGTCTCTTTTTCTTGATGCTTCTTATGTTAATTGAAAAATGATAATGTTTTGGCAGAATGGGCTCGCCACAAAGGTTGAGAAGTCGAGGAAGCAAATGAAGGAAAGGAAAAACAGAGCAAAGAAAATCCGAGGTGTCAACAAGGTGAGGCAGGAACCACTTGTATTATGATTTTTTCCCTTCGTATGAGAAATGTCTAATCTCGGAACTATTTTCTGCCACTTGTGACTCTCAATTAGATGGTTGCTTTCCAATTTAGACTAGACAATTTGTGGCAGTTGCCAAAGTAACTGTAGGTAATAGAGTGAGGTGTGCATTGCATAATAAGACCTTTGTGTGGAGCTCCTCTACTTTTTTTTGACAGTCAAAGGAGAGGAGGGTGCTATAGTTACCAAGATTTGCCATACTAAAATGTACTGTCCTATATCGGGCATACCATACCATATTGGTATCAAACTGATGCTCAATGTGGGGGTGTACAGACTTTTAGTACACCAAACTGACCTATATTAATATGGTACCAACATGGTATTGATATGGGTCCGGAAATTGGTATTGCAAATCTTGATAGTTACCATCTTAATAATTGAAGTGTAACATTTTAAATCCAACATCATTAAAGGTGCTTATCCTTCTAGCAAATGCCATCCTTTATATCCCCGTTGAACTGCTCTTGAATTGGTTGTGGCACTTCGAAGCCCTTCACCCTCTAGGCTTGTTGTACCACCGCTAGACATGTTAAAATTCTTAGGTGCTGAGTAAATCTCTCTCTGGGTGCTGACTACTTTTATTATTTTCAGACCAAAGCTGGAGATGCTGCTAAGGCTGGGAAGAAGAAGTGAATGGATTCTTCACTTGTTTTTATTGCATTGCCATCTTGTGTTTGTGACTTGGTAGAATTAAAATTTTAGAGGTTATTAATTTTGCTGATTTTGGAATTTGAGTTTGGTTGGAGTCTCGTAAGTATGCAGTGGATTAGCAAAATTCAAACTCTATTAAGTAACCTTTGACATCTGTTCAGGTTAAGTTTTTTCAAAGATGCTCTACATGTTTTGGTCCAAACCGGTTATTCCAAGTATTGTTGTCACTACATTCTTTTCTGTAAGTTCCTACAACTTGTGCTGTTGAGGTTGCTGAATGGGTCTTCTAGCAAAAAAAAAATAAAAATAAAGCAGCAGCTGGGGTGAGTCAGGCTCCATCAGCGGTTTGTGGTTTAGATTCGCCTTTATGATCACTAACACTGTGATTATGCTCTGAAAAGTTTAATTGGGAAAAGAAAATCGTGCCCTAGAAGGCAGTCTGGTTATTTGGTTTTCTTGCCCTGCAAAAAGAAATCATGCAATCACTTTCACAATTTCACCTATCACATTGATCCGTGTCCTCCAAGAAAAAAAAAATCTGTGATTATTGAACAGGAGCCCCGTCTGACAAAAAGGTTAAAAAAACGCAGCGTCACTTTGAGATCATTTGACCGAGCGCCTCAGAGCGGTGTTTTCTGTGAACATTATGGTCATGAACGCTGAACTCTGGTCTCTTGAGTTCTAGATTCATGGTTCAACTGTGGGTTGAGTGATTTTTGTTTTTGTATTCTTCGTCTCAAGGTTCATCCTTCCATCTCGATCTCTAGTCTACTACCTTCACTCCTAGAAAAGGTGATGGTGATAAAAAATGGAGAACTGCATGGGTTGGTGAATTTAACAAGTTTAGGGATATTTTAAGTTTTTCAGTGAGCTAGCGGATGATTGCTAGGGTGGTGGGGCTACTCGGGTTTCGATTCACTATCTTAAAGTTTACGGGCCGGAAGTACTCGATGACAGGAAAAAAATAAAAGAGTGGATGTTGCTTATTTACAAATTATAATCTTTTGCCGAATTGACTCAAGTTGGTTTTTATTCCTTTGAAGAGTCTTGGCCGTTAAAAAAGTGTCATTTTAGATGAACGTGACTTCAGAATTTAAAAGATTTTTCTAATTCTGTCACGAGACCTTCACATCTTGCGCTTGTGTTGAGTACATCTACTTCATATACGAGAAAGCAGGGAAAGATCGCGTACAGCAAGTATTAATGGCTGCGAACCTGAAACCATGATCCCTGTAACATCACTGGTGTTCTGCAATTTCTTGATTTGGAAGTGTAAATGAGTTGAGCTGAACTGAGTAATAGTTGTGTTTTTCTTTTTCAATTAACCGGATGGTATGTACTTGCTTAATATAAATAAATCCAATAGAGTCGGGAAATAAAATATTTCTAAACTAAACAAAAATGCTAGAAAAAAGTTGTCCATAAAATTTTACCAGTGTTTGACAACAAAAGTAGTCACTATGTCAGCTGCACTGTTTGCGTTTCGATAGACATGAATTATGGTAAACAATGTACAAGTATCGACGACTCTCCGAATGTTCAATAATATGGGATGATCAGTGGTAGATCTGGAGAGTTTCGAAATCCAATTCAATCGACCATTACTATTAAGTCGTCTTTAAGGAGCATATGATTAGCCTTCAAAGAAACAGTAGCATATCGCATCTCCTCCCAAGCAGCTTGCAACTCTGCCCCGAAATAGATGGGTCAAAAAGCTGTCTCCCACTCACTGAAATAAATTGAGAATTCGGACCTTTGATCACAGAACATGCACCTCCTCTATAGGCTCTATCACTGATACTACCATCAAAATTAACCTTTATGAAGCTTGGGGGTGGGGGCTCCTAGATAATGAATACCGTTCTGGTGAGAGATAATGATGTGGGGGAGTCCAAGTATGATGTGGGGGAGTCCAAGTGTCCGTATCAGCCTCTTCACTCTGAATCACTTCAGTAGCTTGCATGAAAGCTGTTTCTAGTTAGAATCTTGATGAAGAAGATAATTTTTCAAAGATTCATTTATTCCTTGTAAGCCACATATGAAAGGCAACATAAGCAGAGTAGATGCAATCTGTCCTGCTTTCAGGTTTATAACCATATATTTTCGGATGCTGTAAAAAAACCTCCAATGCGGATGGTGATGCGTAAAATACAGCTGGGACATTGGATAATTGCCAAACCTACGGTGCCTTTGGGCATTGAAAAAGAACACAGAGTCGTAGACTCCTCCACATTTGGGCAAAGGTCACAATTAGATGCAACATTTAACCCCTTATGCATCAACACTCCACCACAGGGGTGCACGCCCAGCTTCCATATCCAAGCACTATCCTTTCTACCATCGAGGACATTCCTAAATAATTTATAGATATCCTTGGCCCTGACTTTAGATGTACATGATATCCGCCATACCAATCTATCCGGCAAATCACCATCACAAATAGACTTTTTCACTTCTTCAATTTTCCTAAAGATATTTGCCCACACAATCCCGATCCCATTTCCACAGTATGCGCTTGGTGATTTCAAGTTTTTGAGTAACTTGATACATATCATCCCCCTTGACAAGAACTCTCTAGGTGGTCTTCACAACATTATAAGATTGAGGATAGAAAATTCAAATTTTCTCAAACTAAATGGGGAGCGACACTGAATAGCAATAATAGTAGAAACCATAATAGCACAATGATCCGAGGCAATGCAAGAAAGGTAGCACACCTGATAATTAGAAAATCATTGAGTCCAATTTGTAGTAGCTAAGGCCTCAATTTTTTTTTACACTCTGGCCTGTCCCAGCCGGTTGTTGCACCATATGAATCTAGGGCCACTAAATCTGTGGTCAAGCAACTCATTAATACTAATAAAATTCTAGAACTCTCTCATCCTTTGGGCCCTCAATGCAATTAAAGCCTCTAGCCACAATACAAAAGAGTCCCTACTATATCTCATCCCATAAAACCCTCCATCGTCTATAATCTGTACTCGCATAGCCTGTAGATAGAATAGAGATAACACACACCACTTGCTGGTTATTCAGTAATAGTTGTTTAGGCTTGGCTCATTTGAGCTGAGTTTGATGGACTATGATTATGATTGTCTCATTTATCAATAAAATTTAGAATGGCCGAGCTTTTTATTTAGCCAAGTAGAATTTTTATGTATTTTCTCTTTTCCAATTTAAGATGTTTAGACTCAGCTCTTTTATAAGCCTTTTTCAATAAGCCAAGTCTTTTTTTTTAATAAAAAAGAGCCAAGTTTTTAAAATGCTTGGGTTTCACTTTTCCTAATCCAACGAAGCTCAAAAGAGTCTATTAAAGAGTCAAGCCAGCATTATAAAAAAATAAAATAAAAATAAAAACAAAACGAAGAAGCCCGGATATACTTTGTCTTGTTATTATGAAGTGATGCTTCTTATGGTGGGTTGTAGAGTTATCTGCCCATAAATATTGGAAAAGGTGGATTACCCGGAAACCGTTTGAAACTCCCACCTCTCCCTTGCTACCGATAGGGATGGAAATAAGCCTGGGTAGCCTCGAGGCCCGTCAGGCTGGACTGGTTTTGGATCGGGTCTTGAGCAGAACCAAAACTATTCGGATCGGGCTTGGACCTTAAAAATAGGGCCAGAATAAATTTCAGGCTACACTCGAGCAGATGCTTGGCCCAACCCATCCTGTCTGGAGCTCGAGCTCAACTTTTGGCTCGATGCTCATGCTCTGAACTCAACCAGGTCCTAAGCCGAATTTGATATTCTACAGGAGCCCCTAGGGTTAGCCCGAGCATCTTGGGCCACTTTGGAAATAATTATCAGGCCAATTCGGGCCGAACCTAGCCTTTCAACCTAAACAAGCTTACTTAGATTAGGCCCGATAGGCCTTCAAACCAAGCCTGGGCTCAAGCTGAAAATTTTTCAGGTTGGCCTTGGGCAAGTGCGCTGCCTAGCCTAGCCCGATTCTAGGCACCTCACCACACATGCGTAATAAAGAAAAATAAAATAAAATTGACTTTTGTTGAAAGTTTTTTTCTTAAAATTATATTTATGTTTGCATAGGCATGGCATCGCACGTGATCATTAGTATGAATTATTTTGTCGAAGGAAGCATGACTCAGGAACCATTGAATCAACTCTTCAGCGCCCTCAAGGTAGGTATGGTTCAGAGGATGCATTACATCTTGTACGCGTAAATTACTTTGGTAGTGTTCGATAACATAAATGGGATCTCCAAAATGATCTTAGATCACTAATGATCTTTATCTCGAAATAACACGATCTCCAACAGAGCCGATCATGAGCCAGAACTGGTCATAGAAAATATCAATTTTTAAATATATCTAGACCAAAGCCAGACTAAAAATGAGGTTTAGTCCATGATTAGTTCTAATATGCTATGATCTAAAATCATCACATTTGGTATATTACATTCTATTGATTATAGATCCGCATGTAACCATGTGTAACATGTCCAGTATTCCATGAGAATCCAACATTTTTGACTATATAATACCAAAACTACCCCTAATATATTCTATAAATATATTTATTAATCTTATAAAATATATTATAATAAATTTAATATTAGTTATATATTAACTAACAATATCTTTTATGAAAAATATTTTTTTATTAATTCTATGAAGATATATTAATTATTATTAATGGATTATTATTTCTATTTATACTTATAATGTATTATTATTTTAATACAAAATTTTATTTTGATTAGAAAAATAATAAAAAGAGAAGTAATATATTAAATAAATTTATAAATATAAATAGGAAATATAATAATATACTTATATTATAATTTAAAAAATTTAAAAACAAATTTTTATTTCTAGATCAAATGATTGTTTAAAAAATTAAAATAATTTGTTCTGCGTGATATTACCTGGAAACATCGTTGGAAAGCATATCCCAGGTCCTTCGCGATCAAAGACGGAGACTGAGATCGTTAATGGCCCAATGTCCCTTTGGTGGATCTTTAGCGTGCTCGCCTTGCCATCTTCAACCCAATCTCAGGCTCTCAGGTGGATAAACCCTCCGAGACCGCATGGACCTCCCCTGTATCGCGACACGAGGCTCCTCTCTTTCCCTCCATGGGCCCGTGCTGTCACGACCACATTGATCGCTCCAATTTACACGCAGACACCCCCCCCCCCCCCCCCCCCCCCCCCCACCGAAAGCGATCTCGCCCTGTCACTCTCCTCCACTCGACACGTATCCCCGCATGACCTAAATTGATGCTCTCGCGCGAAGCGGCATCAATTACGCCATCGGGTCTACTGATGTCATCTTCCCACGTGTCATCCCTCCGTTGGTTTCGGTCTCCCCTCACGACCCCTTTTATCCTGAAACCCCTCCACCTTCCTCTTCTCTGCTCTCCGCTCCTCCCCACCCATCTCTCCGCCATGGAGTCCGATCCCACTGATCCTGATCCCAGCGCCGCTGCCTTCATCCTCGGATCCGACGACGGCATCAGCAGCGCCGCCAGCTCCGGCGAGATACCCGCTCTTCCGGGTGCCCTGGCGGCCCCGGCGGCGGCGCCGGATGAAGTGGCCGCCAGTGCGGCGGAGGTGGAGGCGAGGGGGAGGCGGAGGTGCGTGGGGAGGAGGGGGGCGGAGATGTGGGGCGCGGCGGCGACGGTGGGGAGGCGGGGGGAGATGGAGGACGCCGTGGCGGTGATGCCGGAGTTCATGGATCTCAGGTGCGAGGAGGTGGGCGGGTGCGAGGCGGCCCCGGGCTCGGGCAGGATCTCGCACGTGCGGTTCTTCGGTGTGTACGATGGGCATGGAGGCTGCCAGGTACGTTGACTTGCCGCTTTTATTTATTTATCTTTTTTTGTATAAGTGACTTGCCGTCTTCGCGAACTCTCGTACGGTGTACCCCACATAAAAAATGGAAAAGAAAATTATAATGACACTGACTTTGGACGCATCCCAACTTTAAAATGTTGCAAATCGAGTCTTCAAATTTCTATCATTCCCAAATGATTCTCCGGCTTCACAACCAGAGGCTATTAGCCTGCCATTATAGATAACCCAAGTCCCCCTACCTTCTTCAAACATTTACAAATATCTTTTGATGGTGCGGATGAATGGAGTTCAAAACACTTCAGAACTGCGCGCTGAATGATCTTTAACTGAGAGTGCTTTGAGATCTGTGCAGAAGGATAGAGGAAGGATTTTGGAGTGCTTTAAGACCTATACAATGGGTTATCCTTAACATGGGCTATATAATAAGCATGCTTTGAGATCTGTGCAAGAGACGAATGAAGGGGTTTGGAGTGCTTTGAGATTTATGTCGTGGATGGTCCTTACCTATGGATTATATATTGTAACAATATAGGAACTCACTCAAAAAGGCTAACTATTTTTTTAGGTTTCTTAGTTCCGTATAAGTATTCAAGATCTTCTCGGCGATTAATTGATATGGAACTAAACATACATGTCCGCACGGGTTCTCATATATATTAAAGATATTTTTACATTTATGCAGGTGGATGAATGAAGCGGTTCATAGTACTTTAAGATTTGTGTTGCGAATGATTCTTAGCTATGAGTCATATACTAAAGATGCTTAGAGATCTATGCAAGCGGATGAATGAAGGAGTTCATAGTACTTTGAGATCTGTGCATTGGATGATTTTTAACTATGAGCTATATACTAAAAATGCATTGAGATCTATTTCACACGAAAGATTCTTTGGTACTCTACCCATTCACTATATATCAAGGGTATTTTGTCGTACAAGTGCTTGATGCTATAGTGTGATCATCATGTGCCAACACTCTATTAACGGAAATAAATGGAAGGGCCACTTTTAGAACAATTTGAAAATTTGAAGGGTTGGTTTGAAACTTTTTAAAGTTTAGGAGCTGTCTTTAGGACATGTTCTAAGTGTCACTATAATTTTCTCAAAAATCAAATATGAGTGAAAGGGCAACCATAACTATCAGCAAGAAAGAAGATAAGCAAAAGGGTGGGGGAAGCTATTGTAGCTGAGATCTTTTGGTGGCTATTATGAACTCGTTAGCCAGAGAAATAACTTTCCACCAGAAAAATTTAACCTGAGGAGCTAGAAGTTGTTGCCACCGTAAAGAACAAAACGGATTAATTTGGTCAGCATCATAATTGCAGATTAATCTATACATGTCCTTGAGAGAGACTTTATATCTTCTGTTTGGGTCCCAACAAGTCTGATCCTGCAACTGCTTCTACGAATAGGAGTTTTTTTTGAGAAGTCTATGCACAACATCTGAATGAAACAGAGAGAACAATTTATGGAGACATCATGTCCTCT
Organism: Phoenix dactylifera; assembly: GCF_051530095.1. NCBI lineage: Eukaryota > Viridiplantae > Streptophyta > Magnoliopsida > Arecales > Arecaceae > Phoenix > Phoenix dactylifera. The sequence goes on along the minus strand of NC_143190.1, from coordinate 56,830,315 downwards.
CTGAAGTAATAATATGAGCCACAGTAAGAGTGTCATCATAATTATAAAGGAAGCTTATAAAGATTGATATCCCTACCTGAACTGATAACCCATGTAGATTCTTCTTTAACAGAGGAAGCTTCATTGCGTATAGGCTTCCAAAGATTTGTGAGCACTTATTGTTGAGTTTATAGCCATCCCAGGTTTCATCGTATCTGTACCAAGCTATAATGACTTTGCTCTGAAGTATCTGCAGCCAAGAATAAGCCGACCGGCAGCCTTAGCCAAAAGAGCTGTCCTTCCAACTCTAACCAAGGCCACCATAGCATTTAGGTTTGCACGTCATTCCACCCAACAAAATGAAGCTTTCTCTCATCAGCTGTCTGACCCCATAAGGCTCTGTATGATCCCTTTTCTAATTTGTCAATTCCCTTTAATGTAGCAGAGCAACTTATCATGGTGTATATAGCAGTGGAGAAGAGGACTGATTGTAGCAGAATAGACCTACCAGAAAGAGATGATTCCTCCATTTGCAACTGTCTAACCTTATCTGTGTCTGCAATGTAGTCTAGAGCCTGATAAGGGGTGCCCAGATAGAACCAGACTCCCCTCTTTTGGAGGAATCCTGAGAAGACTAATGATCTCCTGTTTAACTGTAACTGGAGTGGAAGGACTCAATCTCATATGAGATTCTGCCAGATGAACAAGATGACCAGAGGACAAGCACTCTTCCACAAGCTGTTTGAGCCTTTGTCAGCAAGTCCCCTCCCTGTATGAAGTTACTACGCCATTCCTCAATGGCAAGTATTTGGCCAGTTACAACCCAAGCTCCTTTCTGCAAGACTAGCTCATTTTCGTCCTCTTGAAATTTGAATAACAGATAACCCTGGGAGAGAGGAAGCGTCAAAAAAATCTCTTCCCAAATCCCAAGTTTCACTGTTTCTTCAATGCTTGGATAGCAAGATCAAATGATATTCCTCCTCCCAAGCCGGCAGGCTCTTCATCATCAGAAAAAGAAATTGAAGACGTAAAATTCTCCTGCAATCTATCAGCTGCCTCCTCCATGATCCTATGCATCGCCCACTTGCACCGTTGAGCTCCTTGTTTGACGAAACAGAGGATTTGGGTGACGACACCCCAATGCAGGACCGTCAATCTCGTTCGCTCGAGAACTCGAAATTTCCACGGGGAAGCTCCTCAAGATGTTTAATTCTTTTTGCACTAGGATGGTGGGAGCAAATGTAGAATTAAACTCAGCTCTCCTGTATCAAAATAAAAGACTTCATCAGCTCAGCCAGTTAACACCCTCTAACCAAAATGTTTAATTGATGAATCCAATTGTTCGGTAAGGAGTCCAAAATATATTTTATGCAATGGACCTCATGTTGATGTTTAAAAAACAGAACCCGTCTTATGACCCCGGTGCTTAAATTGTTTGCAAAGAACAGTTAGGATCTTTTAACAAATATGGATCTAATTGAAATTATAAGCTAGTAATATTCTTTGCCATCACTTCCAAGCTTAACCCTCATGCCACCAGCTCTATTAAACTCAGGAGAAGATTTTTGTAGTTATCTCATGGAATGAACAGTTGCAGTTGTATATTGTGGAATATTAAACTTGCAAGATCACTCAATGTTTCTGCTTTTCTTCTTAACTGCAGATGATTGATGTTATTTTACTACATTTCTTTGGTGAAATCCAGGTGGCTGATTATTGTGCAAAACGGATTCATGAGGTTGTGGCAGAAGAGTGGGAGAGATTAAATGATGGACAAGGGTGGCAGAGGAGGTGGGAGATGGCATTTTGTGATGGCTTTGAGAGGGTTGATAATGAGGTCATAGCAGAGGCTGTAGCCCCAGATATAGTTGGATCAACTGCTGTAGTGGTTCTCGTGTCGGGATGTCAAATTATATCTTCTAATTGTGGTGACTCGAGGGCAATTCTTTGTCGTGGAAATCAAGCCATCCAGCTAACTGTTGATCATAAGGTTCCAGTAATGAACTTTTCCTGTCAACATAAGTTATCTTATATTTCCCTACACAAACAGATTTCACTGTCTCCATTTTTGTTGTTATTTAATGCACTTTCTCTGTGTTTCACTGTCCAGTGAACACCATCTCTTGGATGAAATGAGCTCAATAAGTCACAGTAACTGTGAGATCAAAGTTTCATCAGATCGCTTCCTTCAGATGGCTGATAAGTAGAATGAATTTCCATAGATGTCATTTTGTCTGCAAACAGTTATTAATTCATGTGATTTACTGAAAAATAAGCTTGATTGATATGACTAAACATTTGAGGGATCAGCATCTTTTGTTTAATGTTACACTTAAGCATACTCAGCTCCATCTGAGCAATGACATCCCGCTGGAAGTGGATGCCTTTTGTAGATTTATCTGAGCAATGTCATATCATTCTCTGTACCCTAGAGACAGCAAGACATTACCGCTTGTCATGAATGATGTTTCCACTTTCCCTTGTTTATACTGTTGTTTTTTTCTTGGATCAAGAGTTACTCTTATCTGTCAAAAACACATTGTCAAGAAATACTGTTGTTTCTGATTTGCTAAGTAGATGAATGTGGATCTCCTGACTATCTTGGAAATCAAAATCATGAGCACTGATTTGTTGATATCTCCCTCCTGGGTGACACCACCTGGGAAGGGACAATAGTGGGGTGCCTCCATCATGGCACAATCATGAGCACTGAGATCCTTCTCAATATTTGTTTTAATGTCTGACGTTTGTTCTTTTAAGAATTTCTAGCTATTAGAGCTCTTGCAACCTCTTCTTTCCCTCCCAATAGGCCTTGGGTCATTTGGTTGACACCCGTCTCATTAGCACATGCACCAGGGAGAGATTCCAGGTTTGGACCTGAATGGTGGCATTCCTACCATCACTCAGAGAAAAACAAGGAGATGTCAAGACCCGCTAGGAGAACTATCATAATAATTCGTAATTATTAATTCTGGTTCTGCAGCCAATGAGTTTGATATGAATGTACAATCATTTTTTCTTCTCTGGCACTCCCGTAGGCAGGTGTAAAGAATATGATCAATCCCCACTTTTATGAGCCATTTTCTCATTTGAGTCAAAGTACTTCTGCCCTTAGAGTGCTGCTTTAATTTTTTTTTCTTGGTGTATGAGCATTCGTCATTATGTATAATAATATTTAACTTCTATAGCTTGTGATTTGTTTATAATGCTAATTTCTATTGGACTTTGGTTGGATCGTAATCATGTTTGAATGCTGACTACTATGTTAAGGTTTTATTATCAAGGTGATATGTTTTATTTTGGCTTTATATGCTTGAACTCCCTTGTGGAATGAGTTGGTCAACTCTTGCCAAGGAATAACTCTGCTACTTGCTCTGCATCTGTGAGGGTGTACCTTGGCATAACGGTAAGTTTGCTCCATTATGTTCTAGAGTCACGGTTTTCAAACTCAGAAACAGACTCTCCGTATGCTGGGGCGAGATTGCGTACATCTAACTCTTCTCTGACCCTATAATGGTGGAAGTCTTATGCACTAGGCTGCTTTCTTAGTTGCCCTGCATCTGTGGTTGCCTGATTTCACTGAATTGTACATTTATATGATTACTTCATCTGAAAATGCTTAGCAGTCCAGAGAATCGTACATCAAATGGATCATCGGACTGGTCTGATTTATAATATAGGGCTATCCAAAAGATTGCTTGTCTCAAATGATGTCAGTCTATTAATATACTCAACAATGATCATAGAGATTTCATCGGCCTTATATTTCTTCCTCAAAGATGTGTATATCTCCATCATGCTATTTCCAACTTCCTATGCTCCCTTTTTTATTTCTTACAGTGTTTCATAACAGCCTGATATAGCGGATGAACTCGCGAGGATTGAAAATGGAGGAGGAAGAGTCATAAACTGGAATGGGCCTCGGGTATTGGGAGTTCTTGCCATGTCCAGAGCCATAGGTTTGTACTCTTTTCCTCTTTGCTTTATGTTTTTTCCCCCTCTGTTTTGGTCATTTAACTTTTTAGTGCCTATTGATTCTTGCATTGCATCCAAGTTCTATACAAATCTCATCAATAATGCTAGAAGAAAGCCGCTAATCTGTCATTTAGCTTACAGATATAGCAATCTTGGTTGTTGTATTGTCAGAACATTTGTGATTGGCACGGTTTAAACTAGTTGCTATTTAGTTACCATAAATTGTAAGTATTGAGTATTCAAACTGTTGACAACCTTTTCTTTGTGGTTTGCTGACTTACCATGATCAGCAGCAGTCAGTTTGCATTTGATCGTTGTAAATTGTTCCAATCCCCAAGTAAGCCAGGCACGCACATTAAAAAGGTTGATTTTGCTCTAGGGGCCATGAAACTGATTTACAGCAGGCCCGGGCCAGTTGCGAACTTATCAACACAGTATGTCAATTTAGTTGGTTAATTTTATGACCTTCAACTGCATTGGTAAATTTGCTGCACCAGAGGTTATATTCCTGGTGTGCAATCCATATGGGCCCTTACTTAACCTCCATCTCATCTATGTTGGTTTCCTAATGATAAGTACACCATAGAGCTTACAGTCTCCTAGCTAATTTGCAGAAGAAATTCTGGATTTCAGGTGATCGGTATATGAGACCTCACATAATTCCTGTACCAGAAGTCAGTTTTATGCCTCGAAGTGAAGATGATGAGTGCTTGATATTAGCAAGTGATGGACTTTGGGATGTGATGTCCAATGAAGAGGCCGGGGATGTGGCCTGTCGTCTTCTCAGGAGGCACCGCCGTAGTGGATTGGTGGACCAAGCATTGCCATCTCCTGCTCAGGCTGTTGCCGATCATCTCGTTAGAGTGGCTTATCATAATAACAGTTCCGATAACATCTCTGTAATTGTAGTGGACTTGAAATCCAGGAGCAGACGTAGGCTGAGACAGTGAGAGGAAGCTTTTCAGAAGTTGAGGCTCCAGACATCCTTTCCCGTTCATCCAGTAGCTGCATGGTCCAAGAATCATGCTGTTTAGTTTTCGGAATTCGGAAGCCAGGTTCTCTCCTGGAAGGCCATGAAGTTTCCAATTGAATGGCAACCTTTGCTTTTGATAGAATGAGAACATGATTTTATAAGAAATTGGTTTCCTCAAGCATCCGAATCATATGAATCTCAAGGATGTGCCTCTAGGCTGGCTCAGCAATTGCTAATGCTGTCCATCCTCAGGAAAAAGCATAGTAAAATTCTGGTTGCTGCTACCTATAGAAATATGAGAATGATGTCCCTGTCCCCAAGAGGATGGTCTTGGAGTTTATGCAGTGATGATACCTGATTCACCTGTTGCGACCACAGCCTCCAAAGCATTCTTCTATGAGGTGTGCAGAGATTTTCACTGGACTCCTGCTCTGTGGTTGTTCATCTGCCTTGTATGCAACAAAACTGCTCTTTTTTGTTGCTAGATTTTAGAAGTGACTCCTTGCCACCAATACAGGATCTGTGTTTGGAAAACCTTGACTCTGAGATTTTGGTTGGACAGCATGACTTGAATGCACACGTAAAGTTTGGCTGGGGCAGAACCCTGTTAGCGCATGGACTGTGACAACATTCTGCAATCGGTCCTCTGTTGGAGCAGGACTGAACAATATTGATGAAGCGTTTCTGCATCTGACCCAGAATTGGATTTTGCGGATACTCTAAATTGCCACATTCTTTTCTTTTCGGAACTATATGTACTGCGTAACAGACATCAGAAGCGTCGGAATCCAATGTCCGAATCCAATCTTGGGATCTGAAGCATTGGTGTTCCTTCAGATGTTTACAAGGTTTGTGACTCAGCCAAGCATCTTGCCACGGCCATCCGACTGACTCTCTGGAGGAGGTGGGCGCAAAATGCCTTCAGACGAGTAATTACCAAGTATCCACGTTTTGATTTGGAGATGCCTTGGGAATTTGGTCCGGTGGAATTCTGCTTGGTTGTCATAAAAGAAGTGGTCTATGATATGTAATACTGAATGCCATGTATTTAACTGAAAAATAGTTCTCCTAATCCAACATAAAGAGCAGCATATCGACAAGAAAGAGTTCTTGGCTTCTTGTTTGATGGTAAAAATATCATATGAAGCTCAAAAATTGCTCGCTTAGAATGATGTATTTTTAATGCCAAATAAATTAGCTATTGGCAAGGTTTTTATATTTCCTTGCGTAGGGTAAAGTAGATGTTCAACTTTCGTTGCAGCAATCAAATCCGCTAAAAAGAGGAGGCCTAAGTGTCCTTCAACAAAAGACATTCCAAGGGCTATCATACGGATCTTGAGCTTTAGATGGTTAGGTCTTCAAAAGATACAAGAGCACCTACTCTAATACTGTTTGTTGCTAAGATATGCAACCTAAGAGGGGGGCTTGGATTTTTCAAAAACTTTATCTAATAATGCAATGGAATAAGTGCTTGATAGAAGAATATAAACTTTAGCAGCAAACTAATAAATAAATAAACCGAAGATGAAAGCAAACAATAAATATACAAAATTTATAGTAGTTCGGTGCCAACCCTGTACCTATGTCCACTTTCCAAGACTTTCTTCTTAAAAATTTCACTGTAATATTTTGCATATTACAGTCCGATTGCTTTGAACGGGATCACAATCAATTCAGTTGATTTTTCTAGAAAATTAACCAAAATTTACACTGATTGTCTTACTTGGGCTCACAATCAACTCAATTAATTCTTTTAGAAAGTTAACCAAGACCTACACTGATTATTTTACTCAGGTTCCCAATCAACTCAATCAATTTTTCAGGATAATTGACCATAACCTAGATATTTCACGGGTATACTCAAACTTTACAAGCTAGCTGATTTTTACAATGTCAGCAACACTAAAAATCCCACACGAGATTTCCTAATCTTGTGTACTAAACAAAGATAGAAAAATACAAACACAATAGCCTCTGCAGAGGTTGGATTGATGCCGTTGAAGCTTAAGTGTGATTGCTTTGAAATTTGAGATCTTGATGAGTAGAATTTAACTTGTTCTCTTTTTTCTTTCTTACTCGCTCTTGATCTTGTAATAGAATTTAGTGATTAGCAGTCGAAGCTCTCTCTCTATGAATGTTTAGAAGCTCACTCTTGAAGCGGAAGGAGGCTTTGAATAGTCACTTCTTAGATTGATCCTCAAGATGAAGCACAAGAAGTGGTGTTCACTTATATTCCTTTTTGTTTACCCTATCTACTCAATCTTCTTAATCCATCGTATTCTCAAATTTAATTTGGAAGTATTTATAACTTGAAAAGTTGTTAGAAAGCAGTTTCTAGCAATTGAGAGTGAATATGATCACTTTGCTTTTGCAGAAAAACTAGCCATTACTATTGTCAGGCGCAGACGAGTAGACTCATAATCTTAGCGGTCGGCTAGTGAAAAGATTGTTTTTTACTGGTTTCATACCTCATGAATGCTTTATAAAATATTCAGATCAACCAAAGCTAATATATTCAATTAAGAACATACTTTATGAATGCTTTATAAAATATTCAATTGATCCAAGCTAATATGTTCAATTAAGCATATACTCAATGTACTATCTTCCTCTTTTTGACAGCATCAAAAAGTTGCATTTTAAAATTTAGAGAATTATAGCAATTGTTCCGATCAATATTTAGGGGATATGACAAGCTTAAAAAAATGATTCATAGCTTTTGACATTCAAAATTAACGTATCAGATTACTTGGAGTTCCAGAGTTTCAAAAATTTCAGACTTAACAATAGTTAACTTTCCCTCTCCCCATTTTTTGTTCAATTAGAGCTATTTAAGATCAATTTTAGTATTGCTAAAAACATCAAATATTAGAATTACAATTTGGCTCAATTAAGCACATAATATAACTACCAAATAGCAAGCTTTAGAATAAATTTCATATTTAAATTTCAGATGAGGCTTATTGAAGAAAATTAGGATTATTTTTTATTTCTTTATATGTTTAGCATTCTTTCTCTTCCTTTTTGTAGAAGCCTTTCATTTATGCTATTAAATTTTGTATGATCTCTCCCCCGTAAGTTTTCTTTCTCCCCCTTAATCAATCCTTTTAAAGTTTTGGAATTTGAGAAAAGTTTTCAATAAAGTTTTGAGATGTTTATCTTCTATGCATTGCAGCACATCTTAAGTCATTATAGAATATAGAGAACATATTAGAATATAGAGAACACATATTTTAAAGTATCAGATCATATCCATTTTAAACATATGAGAAGCTTTATAGAATCAAAATCAAATAAGGAGCTAATATTGATGAGTTTTTCAACAAGTATCAGTGCATTATAATATGTATAAAGGCGTTAAGTATAAGTACCATAGAATTAAAGCATGTTAGGCATCACAAAAAGTTATATCAAAATCAATCCACTCTACCTACTTTATAAAGTCAAATGCATTCATTTACTTTTGAGAATTTATTTTGTTCCCCATTTAGGTTGAATTATGTTTCTTTCAAATAAGTATAGTTATAATCTATTTTTCAACTTTAGAATCATTTATTCATTTTTAGGAATTCCTCTTCTTCCATCTTAGGGTTTTGTTTTTTTTAAGATATGCATGATTTAATTTCTAGCTTTTATAATAATTTCAAGTTCAAATCAGAATACCCTAGTATTGATTGATGTTTGATCTAATCAAATTTTAGCTTTGCATATTCAAATTCTTTTAGATCCTTGTTGACCGGTAATTATTGATCCTCTAGGGACCCATATTTTCTTATTTTTATCAGCAGGATTGTCTCTAAGTGAACATGAATGCGACAAATGACCCATTCTTCTAAAGTAATTACATTTTATGAACATGTGACTAGAATTATTAGAATCAGTTACTTCTATAATTAATTTCTTCTCTATATGTGTGGATTTTGAAAGCTTAGTATTTAAGTCTTTTACTTTTAATTTCAGATCATTATTTTCCATAGCTAATTGATCTTTTCCTTTTGAAATTAGTTCTTTTGCTTCAGATAATTTGTAGTTTAATATCCTAAGTTCTTTATGTTTCCTTTTTAATTGTTTTGACTAAAAAAAAAAAGAGATCTTCAAAAGTATTCTGCAATTTATCTAAAGTAAAATCAGAGTAGGATGCGGGTTTTACCTTATCTCTTTGTGCCATAAAGCACAAATTATTTATTTTTGTTTTTTTTTCTTTGGAGCTACTTCTTTTTCTTGGTTGGCTCCCCCTTAGGCAAAGATTTTTTTTTCTCCTTTTTTTTTCTTTTCTTTGTTCAGCTCTCCCTCAGCTGAAGCTTTACTTCTTCCTTCTAGCTTCTTCTTCTTCTTCTTCTTCATCTTCAAGAAATTCTTGAATTTTTTAGTGATTAAGGATAGGTCGTCATCTTCAGTACCAAATTTCACAAGTGTTGTGCTAGCTTCCTACTTGAAAGCTACGATTCTCTTCCCTTCATTGTTATCATCTTTTTGGTTCATGATGCTTAGCTCATGGGTCACAAGAAAACCCAAGAGCTCCTCCAAGGATAGCTCGTTTAGATTTCCCGTTTAGATTTCTTGTCTCTTGAATAGCTATTACTTTCGCTTTTCAAGATCTAGACAAAGATCTAAAAATCTTTCATTAGTATATAATTTTTTTAAAGTTTTCAAATCATTAATAATATTTAAAAATCTTAAAAATAGATTCATAAGATTGCATTTTAAACAATTCATAATTTGTGTTAGCATATTAATTTTTTATTCTTTCATATTATTAGTTCTTTCATAAATTATTTCTAATTTATTTCAATTTTTTTTAGCAGAACATGTGCAAATTTTATTAAATTTATTTTTATTAAAAGCGCAATAGAGCACATTCATTACTTTGGTATTTAGTTGAGCTAATTTCTTTTCATTATTTTACCATTCACTTTTATGTTTGGAAAACTGAATTCTACTTATGTTTTTAGTGGGTATGTGTGAGCCAAATACTATGATATTCCATAAATTATAGTTTTATGCTTGAATAAAATTTTATATTCTAGCCTTCCAATAAGTATAATCAAATCTAATAAAAAGAAAAATCCTAATGAAGGAGTGCCATTCAGCGAAAGATATTCCAAAGACTACCATATAGATCTAAAGCTTTAGACAGGTCTTTACAAGATACAAGAGCGCACTTGTTGCCCAGCAATGCAGCCCAAGAGGAACGATGAATTGAGTTTTTCAAAAATTTTATCTAACAATGAAACAAAATAAGTACTTGATAGAAGAATATAAATTTTACCAGCAAACTAATAAGTAAATAAGCCCAAGATGAAAGCAAACAAATCAAGCAATACAAACAAGATTTATAGTAGTTTGGTGCCTAACCCTACACCTACATCCACTCCCCAAAACTTCATTCTTAAAAATTTCACTATAATCTAACCATTGGAGAGACAAAAAAACTAATTATCACTATTGTCATATCACCAGTTGACTCGTGATATTTAAGAATCGAATCGACTCATGAAATGGGTGTCTTGACTACCTTCTATTTTCTGTCTGTGGCCATTTAGAGGTCGACTCGTTTGTGCTGGGTTGACTCATGATCTTCAGAAGCCGACTCAATATATCCTGAAACTCTACTACAGAAACCTCTAAAACTCTTCAAAAAACTTCTCCATGCTTCTCTAACTTTTTAACCTCACTGAGTTTTCTATAAAACAAATTTAACTTCTCTAAAAACACAAAATCATTAGTATTATACTCAAATATTTTGTACTCATCAAAATCAATCCATCAGGTAATACTAATAAACTCAATCCTAAAGACAATTGTTGTTGACAAAATACATGCATTAAATTACACATTTCCAACAAGTTCAGAGTGTGCTTCATACTTTGGCTAAGCGATGAATCTCAAAAGAGTCAAAAAAAAAAAAAAAGGCAATTTAAGTCCAGTAAAGTAAGAGAACAAAGAGATGCTTGCCCCAACAAAAATGCAAAAAAAAAAAATGATAATTACATCCCTGTGAATGCAAAACAAACTTTGCAATAGCAAAAGTATCAGGCTTCTATCTTGTCCTCCCTCTTAACTCTATGAGCAAGCTAAAGTGGCATTGCACATCCAGATCATTCCAGGGAGCCATATCACAACTTGAGTTGGTTCCTAGACATTAAAACACTTCAATTAGAAACAAATAAACCTGATAATAACAATTGAATGGGAATAATCACTTCCTAGTAATGAATAACAAAAGTTCCTAATTTTCCCAACTCGAGATTATGTTCATTGGAAAGATTGCTTTTGCAGTGAGTAGGCCAACAGTCTGTATCGTGGAAAGCAGAAGAAAAAGAAGTAACAAATTGATCTACTAGCTAAAAGAGGATGTGTCCACAAATTTCTACATTGGATCTTAGTAGTAAAGTCAATAAAAAGTTTAAAGAGAAAAGTACGATGTTTCAAATTCACTCTTCAGATGAGCAATTAGTGAATTATTGATGCCAAAATCTGATGTTAGAGAAGATTGTTGCATTATCTTTTCAATGATTGGGCTCTATATGAAGATTCTCCATGTCTTGAAATAGATATTCTAGCATAGCCCAGAACCTGTGTTTATGCATTAGCAATTTCCGCTGATCAGGCCCTTTGCATTATTGTTAAAAATTGTTGAGATTATTTGCAAATGATTGGTAGAAAGTAACAGGTCATTGAGAAAGTGAGAATTCAATCCAATTTTCACAAACTAGGTCAAGTTACCAAATCTACACACCCTTTGGGATATTCAATCTTGTGCCTGCCCTAATTCCTTGCTGTTGTCGTAATCACAGAGAGAACATATATGAGATCAGGCTCCTGAGGAATGATAGAATTGCAAATTGTAGGAGACAATAGGTTGCTTTAAAATAAAACATTGATTTCTTTTTTGGGGAAAAACCAAGAGAACCATACATGAAAGCTTATAGTTGTGAGAAAAGCAATATTAAGATGTCTTCACATAGCAACCCATCTGAAAATGCGATCTCTGAATTGTTAACCAGTTTGAACTTTTGCAATGGAAAATCTTCAGGGACTGATCCTTACGTCAACCTACAGAACCCAGGTTTTACAGTATCTCTTGGGTGATCCATCATAGAAAATTTTTCAAGACCTTGACACATACTAATAATGTTTTGTCTTCTAACTCATGCCTAAATTTCCGTCAATGCCAAAAAAAAAATAAAAGTCCACATGGGCACTAATAAATACTCTTATCCTTGCATTCCATGACAAGTGATCATCCACCAAACTCAAACATGTCGAGGAATAGCAAATTACAATCCTAAGAAACTGTTCCCATAAAACTTGGTGATCAAGTTTTTCTTTACCAAGCTATCACCATGATTTTGTGTTTTTCTCAGGAAATAATCTTGTAACTGCACAATTGCTTCATGTTTTTCTGTACTTTTATAAGATAAGAATACAAGGTTATAAATTATGCAGGAAAAAAAGCCACTGCGCTGGTCACTGGAAGGCAATTTTAAGTGAGTGTTTTGAATTCTGTATGTTTTGCTGTAGAGAACTCCATTTCATCAAGCTTTCAAGTGAAAAAATATGTGGTGTTGAATAATCTAAATCCAAAAGAAGAGCATATATACAGCTGTATGCAAGTACATATGGATGAGATTGACTGCGTAAATTACATCTGATTATAATTTCAACAATAGCCATCTCCATGGCTACTGCAGGTATGCTTCCCAGAAGTGGATTCGTCCAAACCATCTAAACGCCTTGATTGTCTAATTTTCTTTTTTATACTTTAGAATCTTATTTCATTAATTAATTCTCCCCCCACCCTGCAAAAAAAAAAAAAAAAAAAACTGCATTGAAAAATATATCTGCAAAACAAAAAGATAGCTTCTAAAATAGAGATTGAAAGAAGAAAAAAATTATTGCCTGGCCGAGACATGCAAGTTTAATACAGAGATTTGATACAGGGCAAGTCATGTAAGTGCAATCAATTCGCCACAGTTTGATCATCTTGTATTATCAAACTGCAATATGTAGAAAGCTGATTCTATATAATTATGATTTGGGTCATTCTTAATGGTAAAATCAAGAGCATAGTCATCATATTGGCACAGATGAATTCCAGATACCCATCAAATACCACAACAATGACACGTGTCTTCCGAATAATTGATACAGATTAGTGCTGATGTTTTAAAATTTGCTACTTGCACATTATTGTTACTGTTGATGATTTGATCTATTCAAGTTTTTGTCATGTACAGAACTGTCACTTGATCTGTTTTCTGAATTAGTTCAGTCCCATTTTCACGGTTGGTAACATGCATTTTCATGGCCAACAATGCATGCGCAAACTATATTGAGAAGAGTCATATACAAGGGGCATCCTGATTGGCTTTGAGGCCTGACCAACCATCACATCTTTATAGGGGTCGTGGATGAGACATCCAGATTGGGTTTTCAGCTCATGGGCCGTATTTCTCCTCTTTATTCATCTCTCTTCATTTTCTTTATTCGCCTTCAACCTTTTTCCCTAGGCCCCTATCAATTCTCTACTTTTCTCTTGTTTTGCAGGGATTTGTCACAATTTTCAGTGATCTCAATGGTTGAAAATCAGAATTATACCCTATAAAGACTTACACGTTAGATTTCTGATTCTATATTTGCAGGCTTGAGTCACATCAATTCTATCTAATCTTTACTTTCAATATTTTGACGAAAAAGACAAAAAGAGCAACATTTAAACTTTTGGCTGCAGGGATTTGCAGCAAACATTTGTATTGTAAGATCATATCATAAAGAAAAACCTGGTTTATGCCATTCTCAACCTTAGAACAGCTTTAAGTTCCAATTTCCTAAAAAACGCAGACTTCTTCATGCCATTGATACCCTGTGGTAGAATATATTGCAAATATTAACAATAAAAATCATGCATCAAGTTGTAAGCAAAAAGCCATAGATGAATGAAAACAACAAATGTATAAAGTCAAATTTCCAAACCATGCTTGACGACATCTCACAGCCTCTTGACGGACAGCCCTTTTCTGATCATCAAGAGCTTTTGATACAGCCCGTAGGACCTTAAAAAAAGTATTGGAGACATGTATATTATCAATTTTCATAGAAAAAGAAAAGAATATGTATGTATATATGCATGTAGCATGAATTAACACCTACAAACATGGTCTGACAAATGAAACAATAGCACGTAATATGAATAATCAAACCAACCTGAGGCCTCATGGGATAGATCCTTGCATGAGGAAGGCCTGACATGGCTACAAGACATTGAATTGCCGTCTCCCGAACAAGCTAAGACAATAAAAAGGAGTTTCAGACAATTCAGCTAAAACAATGGAGCAAGTTAAAAAGAAAGTAGTGCAACAAGAAAAGGATCTAATATGCCTCATCCTATAGCAAAAAAACTAAAAGGAAGAGTTTTGAGTAGTTTAATTCTATGCAAATAAAGGATTCCATACAGCATCCTCAAAAATTTAGCCAAGAAAATCCATAAAGTTTTTCATGCGTGCATGTGCTGGGTTTGAGTGGTAGGAAGGTTCAAGCAACATAAGTAAAAGGAAAAATAGAACTATTTGAAAATTTGAAATATTTGTAAAATATTTTGTCCTTATGAAACTGGCCTGCAAGATTATAAAATAATCAGTGTCAGAGTCACAGTTTACATCTTCAACTTAAAATTCCAAGGAATTGAATGATTGTCGAAGCTTACAAACTCTGGTGATCACAAGCATTTATGACATCGTTTTTAGAAGATTGACGAGTACATGGCAGTCCAAAAAAAATTATAAACCCCCCACCATCCCCTCCGGGGCCAAGTTTCCTTTTATCTGAAGACATCGCAATGCATCACTATGTTTCATAGAAGTCTTAAAATCACAATGTTAAACATCTTGTTTTATCAATGAAACCAGAAAAACTAAAAATGATCCACAACAAAAGAAAAACCAGAAATATGCGTATTGTCATCTCATTCCTCCATAGGAAGAAGGGTCAAACAGGTTTCCATGGCACTTACAGCCAAGCAAGAAACTGATAACAAATAGTGCCACAAGAGAAAATATGTGATATTAAGTGGTATAGTGTTGATGGTAATCAGAACATGTTTGCCCTACAGGAAAAGAGTAGGGATTCATTTTCAAAAACAAAAATATATTAAATACAGAGTAGACAATAATATCATATGTTATAAATTCATAAGTTTAAAGACAAGATATTACCATCATATGGGGATAGAAAATCAGTCTGATGAGGTGACTTATAACGGTATTGATGTTCTCTACGATGGCTTCTTTTCCTGTATTCACATGCAAAAACAACACAAAGATCACAAGAAAACCTAAGTGATAATTACATGCAAGTAGCAGTACCAAGAACCAAAGTAACTATTTGAGAATATGATTCATTGCTCAGATCTACAAAAACTCTCTCTAGTAATTTTATATTTGATAATTTATAAAGAAATCCATGTTTTTGTTTGATCAAACTACTGGTGATTTACCAAATCAATAATGACACACACCATTGTTTCGTGTCCTAAACTAAATACTTGTTCTTCATTACTGATGGCATAAAATGACATTCAAGATATGCAGTCATTAGGGCGTTCGCCTCATGTGATCATCTACAGCTTTTTCCTGTTAATTTCAGGAACCATAGCTATGCTAGTCTTTCCATAAAAAAATAATAACTGTTATGTCAAGTCAAATGGAATTTGATCAGAACCTGCCATTGCAGGTCGAGGGGAGTGCCTTGTCACAAATGGGGAGTGGAAATATAAGTAAAAAATATATAGACGATCAACAACGATATATTGACAAGCAAGTAGTAAAAACACACTTTACAGTCTTAAAAGATAGTCTGATCGACGTCGGAGTCCTGAACATTGTTTAAAGCAGTACAAGAAAAATGCAGCAATGTGTTCCAATATGTTAAGAATTTCAATAAACAATCTGGTTTATGATCTACTAAAACCTAGGTCTCTCATTCCATCATTAGGCTAATTTTCTTCATGTAGCATTCAGTTCAGACAGATGACTGTCAAATTCCTCAAAACCTCCACTTGTTGTGTGTACATTGGGGGTCTCTTGCTTTTACCCAAGCAGTCCCGATTACCAAGCTTAGCTTTAAATTTGCCTCACCAATATTTATTAGAGAAACCCCTTTGATTTTTTGATGTCTTATTTAATACAGGGGGTAGTAGATAGATGTACAAATCAAATATAGAGGCCCCACAAAAAACATGGTTTCAGATTTCCTCTCTTTCAAGATCAGACTTGTTGAGCATTTAGCGAGTAATTCACAATCACGTTTGTTATGAGAGTGCCAGATACTGTAGGCTCAGTGCGACTCATCTGCAGAGCAACCAAAGTTGCCGAAATAACCACTGGCCCATGTATGGTAGCATACATGTAACAGAAAATAAATTACAGAAACATAGGTATGCATACATATACGTAATGTACAAATCTAGCCACTGGCCCATGTATGCACCCACACAAACATGAAGAAATCTAGAAGTGTCTGGATTTATGAGATATCAAATTTAACATTATTGCTTTCTGCCTAAAGATATATCACCCTTTTTATTTTCATTATTAAGTTTTTTTGAGAATAGGATGGCTATTCACCACCACTCTGGTTTGAACGTGGGAACTCTCACTTGGAGTGGAAGGTACTAACCAGCTGAGCTAACAGCTGTTGGTAAGATGTGTCACAGCTTAAACAGCCACTGATAACCACAATACAAGAATGTGCTAGACTAATCTCACCATTATCATCCATCAGGATCCCAGATAGGACCAGCAGCAGGCTGTATATTAGATCTTTATTCAGAACATCCTCACTCAACATGGCAAAGCTATCCATTAATGAGGGCACGATCTGCAAAAAGATGAATGAAAAGTCTATTGATAACGAAATATTAGATAAATTTGTTATAAGAAAATCAAAGTTTTTGGTTTCCAAAGCAAACCTTCTTGGCTTCAGCAACCACTGCAGCTAGTGGAGCATCTGATATAACATGCGCAAAAGCTCGACACAATGCCACTCTGAAATTATGTTTCAGTTCAAGTAATTTCATTCCAACACTGGACAACTCATTGAGAATACAAGATTTTGTGTCCAAGTAAAAGGATCAACATTCCATGGCTTACTTGAAAGAAAACGAAAAATGTAATAGTCATGTCAGGCTATCAATAATGTGATTTTTTTTTCCTGAGTAAGTTAATCAAACTTCTAAAGAATAAATGATGCAGTCCAAAAGCAACTGGAATATTTTGTTCTTTGTTGTAGAAAACCAGATGCAGATTTAATGGTATTTGCAATAAAAAAAATGAGTTTCCATTGCTTCTGGAGCAACAGAGTTGGGATTTTTAACCAATATTATCCTAGCCAATAGCTAGATCATCCATATAAGCATGTAGCGAAGAGGATAATTGAACCAAATAACATTCTCTCACTTCTTATTTTCCTTTTTCTAATGTTAATGAATAGCTAATAGAGTAATAGTATCCATCATGACCCAAAGGTTCGCCGTACCGTTGTGTACCGTACTATACCGGTACTGAACTGAGATTTGGTACAGAAGGCATTATGCGTTGAGCCGATCCCCGTATAAGGTGAATCGACATTTTATTAGGATGTAAGTATAGAGACCGGTACCGAGACAACAAATTTTGCTTCAAACTAAGGCTCGCCATCTCGCTATTATATTGGTACCATGCTGCTGCAATGTTGATACGCCCGGTATGGAGGATGGTTCGGCATATTGAGACTAGGTACTCCTCCCATACTAAGTCTACTCTCAGTACCGGTATGGTACGATATGCTTGGTATGGGATACTACACATCAATATGGCAAACCTTGCTCCAAACAAAAAAAAATCAACTTGCCAATCATTAGCTACAGTTCTGCTTTTAGTCCAATCAGCTCCAGTAAAGAACATCTAAAGACTTATTTAGTCTGGGACTATGGTGATAGAAAGCAGAAAAATCTATCTGACATAATTGGCTCCAGTCACAAGCAATGAGACAAAATATTTTGAAACCCAAAAATGGTGGCATGTCTATAATTTATGAACGTATATGTATAGACATGTACATACCAAAAAAATGGTCTCATTAATAGACAACTCGGTATAATAGTTTAATAGTTTTCTAGAATTTATCCCCTCAAGAAAAATGCCAAGATTTAACATGGAACACGTTATCATGGATTCACATCTAGAAGTGTCATCCAGTGTCGAAGGGTCTAACACATACATATTTAAATTCTCCTGCAACATGGTTAGTATTCTCATAGTCTGATCAGAACCTACCAACACAACTTAACTTACCAATGGCCAACCTAAGAAGCATATGAAATGTGCGATTCTCACTATGTTTTTGTAAGGTTCTAATTTTAATGCTCAAGGGTCTTACCATACAAAAAACGCTACCGATCATGAAGCATTAAAGACATGCATGATCAAATTTTTATTTCTTAAAAACAACTGTATCCAGTTTTCACATCTGAAACTGAAGAATAGAGAGATCTAAACATAAGTGATCTTAAGGAATACCAGCATCACCTTTTACTATATTTGTCATACACCTATGTATTAGTCCATGCAACACTGGCCACATTCAAATTAATCTATTATATGCCGTAAATTGTTTTTCATGCCACATTTTGAACAACTTGAATTGACCAATATAGATTAACTCATATAAAATAGAAGAATAACGAAACTTTAACCCCATTAACAATCACAAGAAACATAACTAATATATCTACCGAAAATGAATTCAAAAGATCCAGAAACAAAAAATAAATAAATAGATAGATGAAGAGTTAGTGAAAAGGCTGATAATACCTCATACTCAACGAGCGAGATTGTTTGATTGATGAGAGCAGGACAGGCATCATGCTTGAGAAGAAACGTTGTTTATAAAGTGGTCTTATCGTTGCATGGAATTTTTTATTCAAGCAAACTTCTGAATCACTCAGAATTACATGGAATGCATCTGCGGCAGATGTTGCTAGAGAAGTATGCACATCCAGCCCATCACCACTTCCAGATACATCAGAGTGTAATTCCTTATATGGATTTGAAAGCAAATATTTTAACAAAAGCATTGCTATTTCCTTTACTTTTTCATGACCTCTCAGAAGCAGACCTTTTCCAATCCATGCTAGTCCAACCACTGCATTATTTTGAAAAGAACTGTTCTTGTTTAAGAGACATAAACAACTAAGCATTCTCTCACCACTGTTCAAAAGATCAGACTTTCCCAAATTACTACTGCTTTGGATACTCAATAAACTCCTCTCAAGAATCATTTCAATTGCTTCATCCAATGTATAAGCACTTGACACTTCTGATTTATCAATATTTACATGCCATTTGTTAACCATAGAAGCCAATGCTTGAGCTGCTGGCAGATGTCCTTTAAGTAGGAAAGTCGTAAGCATATTCGACAACAATTTTACATCTGGCAGAGGTGTTTGTGGAAGAAGCGCCATCACTACTGATGCAAAGAGAGATACAATCCATTCATCTCTCCATGACAGGTTAACTAAATCTGGAGTTAACTGTAACCCTTCTAACTTGGATGGAGAAAATGACAATGACTCCTCTGAAAGAAAGGTCGTAGATAAAAGAACGCTATAGGCTTTCCGCACTATCAAGGATTGACTTTCCTCAACACAACCCCAAACTAGAAGCTTCATTGTCATCATTACTCTATCAAGAAGATCCTGAAATTAAAGTATATCAATATTTTTTTGCCACATAAGTATATGTTGGTTCTCATGTTGGCCACATGGAAGTCAGATTTACTACTGAATAAAATATGGCAAATTTTGATAGCTTCAACAGCTTAAGGCTGACAACAGACAGCTGGGATAAGCTGGTTAAAAGTGAAAACAACTAGGAAATCAAAGCTATCCCAGCTACATATTGTGCCAGAAGGATTAACCTAAAAACAGATGCAAGTAAAATAGGTAAAACTAGCACCAGTTACCTTAAGTTTTACATCTTTGTCAAAAATAGTGATGCTTTCCATTTGGTCCCAGATACAGAGAGCAAACCGCATTGCAACTTCATCAAAATTACCAGAAGTGTAGCACCTGATCACATGCAGACAGGGTTATATCAACATATCAACTCCCTGAAGTTCTAAAGAATTCTTACATGAGATAGTATTTAAATGTAATCACAAGGGTACTACTTTCTTGATGACAAAACCATACAGGTATTACCGGAACTGCAAACACAGATATATGTATATCCAAGCATGCATGTATACACATGAAGGACAAGTCAGTGCTCAATGAAGTCCTCATAATTTTGCCACGTGTGAGATAGTTATTGAATTTATGGAATGTCAAAAGAGGATGTAAAAAGAAAAAATCATACCGGACTGGTGAGACACTTGATCAAAACAAGAAATCTTACTGGAAAGAGAATTATCAAAATATAAAACTATAAGACTCGGGATAATTAAGACTTTGAGAGACATGAGGTCAAATTAACATACCTATTCACAGCAAAGGTAAATTAGTCTAAAGAGAAAGTAAAGATAAAGAGAATTAAAGAGATTGTTGAGGTTTACAAAGCTTGGTAACTGCTTGCCTCTTTTTTCTTCCATATTCTTTGTGTTGTTATAAAGAGATCCTTTTTTTATTCCACATGAGGTCAAATTTATATTAGAGAATACGAACAGGTTATAGGTAGCTATTAATCTAAGATAATTTGAAGGAATGAGACTTCTCAAATAAGTACATAAGAGGAGTAGAATAGATGAATAGATGTTAAAAGTTTACTGGTTGAGGTACCAAAACAATACATGGATCAATAGTAGATATGGCCCTTCTGGTGACCTCTGAAACCCGCAATAAGAAAATCAATTGTACTTTAACATTTACTAAAGATTTTATGAAATTTAAATCCGGATGACTTCAGGTTCCAAAACTCTTTGTTTCTTAGTTGCTAGAAGCCAGATAAAGTGCAGAAGAAGACTTGGGGTCATGTGCAAAAAAAAGAGAGTAGATCTCCCAGAAGTGCTTAGAAAGAATGTGTAGGAGTGAATTTCTAGCGGAATTATGAAGTGGACATTGCTCCGAAGAAGTTCCAAGCTAGCATAGAGTTTGTTCAGCAGATATAATTCAAATGGGTGGCAAATTTTCAAAACTGAATGGTAAAACTGATGAGGGGAGGACTTCAACTTAAATATCTAGAGGAATTAAGAAAGTCAAATCAACAAATGTTTAGCTGCAGATAGAAATGAGTACCAAAATATGAGGCTAAGGGTAAGACTCAATTAGATGTGGCCACTAGCCAGCAACAGTGCTTATTAAATAGCCAGTATTGAAAACATATATGCAATCAGCTGCAAGAAGAGGCAAAAGGCTTCAGATGGGCCTAACATGGACTTCATCTTATAATGAAAATATATCTGCTCTTATAGCTGGCGAATTAAATTTGCATGTTTTTGGGGGATGGGGGTGGAGGGTGGAATTTGATTTGCTTTTTGGTGGACCTATGGGAACCTAAAGGATCACAACCTAAACTTAATATTTGCTCATAATCATTCTATGTTGGAATCCTAACTGGACTGACAGAGAGTAACACTGGGCAAACTATTTGAGGGGGAGCTGCCTGCACCAGTGATGATGATTGGTTGGGTTGAATGGCGGAATTTTTTCTTTTCTTTTTTGGTGGGGGGTAGTCAGTGGAAAAGAGGTCATATATGCGGCTAAATAAAGGGCGGCTGATGGAATTTTATAATAATTACCAAACTCGCCTTGAACTTATTTTGATTTGGCTTCTTGTTTTGAAGACTACTGAAATCAAAATCCCGCATAGGGTGTAATTAAATGTTGTAAACTTGTATTATAAATGATCGTCAATTTTTTCTTCTTAAGATTGTAGATGGAAATTCCATATAGCATATGATGTTTCAAAGATGACTATAATTACACAGAAATGTTCTATCCATTTCCCAAAACTAAGTATATGAAACCATGCATCTGAAGAGATGCTTTATGGAAATTCTTAAATCATGTAGGACATAATAGAGGATATATTAATTTCATACCACGCAAGCACCCGATTGGAGTAGCACTCAAGCAGAGGAACTAAAATCTCAGCAGCTTCAAGACATCCTTCAACCTAAATGAGAAGCATCAGTGAGTTTCTCTTCTGCCCTTTGGAGAAAGGCATTTAAAGATCACTAAAAGATACGCCTGTACAACTTACACAGACAGCTAAAAATTTGGAAAGAATAGCTTCTTCAAGCAATCTAATTACTCTTGACATGTAATCTACCCCAATAGTACCAATTTCAGAAATTGCATCCAGTTTTAGTGCAAGAGGCATGGTAGAATCATCATGTTGAAACAAAGAAACAATCCTTTCAACAACAATTCTGTTAAAGCTTATTCCTCTATAAGAATCATGATGCTTTTCAATAAATGAACCAATTTCGATCAATGCTTTCACCGATAATTTCCACAAGAATGTGTCTTCAAACCTTTCAGTGACCATTGACACGAGGATCACCAAGATATATTCATAAACATCCTCAGATATAGGCAAGTAGCATCCTGGAAACATTGCAAGTACCTGCAAGCCCTTTACTAAAAAAAGGAAAAAGAAAAAAAGACAAAACGCAACACGTATTATGATACAGAACAAATGTACCTGATTACACCACTATATAAGCAAAGAACGGCATAAATTGCACCCAAGCATCGTTCTGTAGCCATGAATTAGAACTAAATCACCAAAAACCCATAGCAGGAAAACCTCGTTTTTTCATTGTGCTGCCATGAACCCCAAATTTTTTAATTCTGTTGACCAGTACAAAGAGGAGGGTCAAAGCAATTATGAACTGAACTTTTTAAATCATGATAACTGATTTAGTATTTCCATTGCTCCAGTTAATAATGATAAAGTTCGGCATTTATATAAGGGCATATAGGAGTATCACCTATGGCGACTGTGCATATGTTACAGCATGTTCATCTTCTATTTCTTCATTTCACTTGTATGAATTCAAGAACATGCCATTTTCCAATTAATAATTTTTGTTTCAAAGGATTGATTAGTTGTATCACATGGAGAGACCTGCTGTACAATTGACATAAAAAGTGACGTGATTCGTTATTTGTTTTTGGTGTAACATGTCAGAAGTCAGAAAACTCAAATTAAGCTGCGTTACAAAATCGCGTAGCTTACCAAGTTAAATTTTCAGCAAAAATATATAAAATATTGATTAATGTGGCTTGAAAAGCAACTTGATATACCCTTACTTAAGGAGAACTTGGTGCTCTAAACAAAATAACATCTAAAGAGAAGTATTACATCTCTGGAAGAAAACTGCAATATCATCAATTTCAAAAGCATGCAAGCATATCATATACAAAATCAAGCCTACACCATAAAGGTCACAGATGAATAGGACATGTTCTTTCAGAAATTCTGTATATGGATACAAGCTTAAGCAAGCTGATCATCATACATATGATCAACCACTAAGAAATCCTTGAAGGTGTTATTGAAGCACGACCAACAATGAAAAGAAGATAGTTTTTACAAGCTTTTTATCTTCATGAAGCATGTACTGAAGTAAAGGATAGAACAAAAGAAAGTAAAAGTTTTACCCTCATAAATGGCATGTTCATGTCCAGTGTTGTTACTCACAAGTTCAGAGCTTCCAACTGCCACCAGGGCTGATCCAAGAGCATGAACTAATGGACCAGAGAAATGTTGAAGCATGGACCACCAGATGTCTTGCACTGTAGTAACTTGAGGTGAGAAGTCTTGAGAAGTCAATGTCAATTCCCTACATGAAGCAAGGAGTTGAATGCAGAGATACAGCGCTCCAAAATTCAAGCTACTAGTTCTATTTTTTGTATTGCAACCATAAGATGAGCTGCTAGCAGAAACTTCCAAAATATTCATCAAGTGAGGAAAAAATTTCTGAAACACTCTTGTGCAGCCAGACATGGAGGCTTTTGATGAGACTGATAAGATATTTCCAACAGCACTCAGTTGGCGCCGGCTTTCAATGGATATGCCTGTACACGTCCCTTCATTGCTCACAAGCCCAAACTTCATTTCAATATCTTCATCTTCAACAATCAAACTCAAAATAGGATCTTTCTCTAGAGAGTCTAAATGCAAAATAGCTGTTTGCAGACAAATTAGAGCTTCTTTTGCAATTTGATTTTCCTCAGATTCCGTATTTCCAGCTGCTTCTGAAGTCGAAGATAGAGTTTTGTGGGGCGAATGGTTAAAGATCGCATCTTTTAAATTAGACCAAATAGCTCCAGCATGCTTGATCATTCTATCAGTTCCATAGTGCTGTATGCAATTGTTAAGATACTTCAAAGAATCGAGCTGTAAACATTTGAACTCATCAAATTATATACTGGGCCATTAGCTCAAAATTACATAATACAAAAGGGAATTTATTGAGATCAGTTAACATCATGAATTATAAAATAATATTACAAACCTTAGCTAATGGAAGAGAGGAGGAAAGTTTCTCAAGCAGCAGCGGGATTGCAAATGGCTCAAAAAATGGAGTTGAACAGAAGGCATGCTGCAACATACACAGCCGGATAAAACACAAAGGAAAGTTGCCTATAAGCAAACCTTAATATTAGAAACACAAAACTTATGGCGACCGCGTACAATCTTAAAGTATAAATAACATGCCCAAAGCAGGGAGCAAATTTTAAAATAATTGCAACTCATAGCAAAGCATTTTGGTTTCTCTACTGCTCCCAGTCATTAAATTTGAAGTGAATATATTCATGGTATGCTATACCGGTCGGTACCGAGCGTACCGTACCCGTACCAATGGGTACCGGTATCGGTACGCCAGGCATACCGCGTACCATACCGTACTGACACTCGATATGCCTATACTAGTGCGGCACCGGTATGGGGTTCGGTACCGGTACGGTGAACCTTCAATACATTAATCGTAGAAGTAGAATACAAGGAATAACATATTCATTTTGGTAGTAAGACAAATATTAATATTTTACCATGATATGGTTCCACAGACTATGTACTTGCTTAATTAAATTTGTAAATAAGCACAGAGATGGCAACCATCATAATATCCAACTTTGCTTCTCTCTTAATCATCAATATAGAAAAGTCATATTCCCGGTAGGCAGCACAGGCAAGTACCTAATGCTTTGTTTTAAATGGCAAACAAGTAAAAGGTTATGATATGGGTCATTAAAGAAGCCTTCTCATATGAAGTTCAGTGGTAGAAATAAAACTAGTCACCACAGCATGCCAGCCAGTTGAGTTGGTAAAGTCATTGGGTGTTTAATATCAATACTGGGGTTTGATCCCACCCTCACCCTGATTTCGTTCAGGCTTCCTCCCATTCTCTCAGGAAAAAAAACACAAAATAATCACCAATGACAATAAAAATTAGGCACAAAAAGAGACTCAGATCTCTTAGAAAACTTGCTCCAGATTGTCAGTGTGGACCTTTTTACCCATTTCATATGTTGGATACTTATGTGCCCCAAAAGGTAGAGTGCTTTAATTGGAGCCACGACATGCATCATGCTTAAAATGGATAACCTCCTAGAATGCAATCCAAAAATGATAATAAAGCAACACCTTCAATAATGCATGAAACTCCAGCTATCTCTCTAGAAACACTAACACAAAACCAAACTAGGTGGCACCACCATTTTGGAATGGGTCAGCCTCAATCATAAATTAGCTCCATTGGGAAGATGCATCCAGTCTAGAGGATGTTAATAGACGTGCCACAAGATAACTTGTTCTGCTTTGTCTGCCAACTCTTCCCCCTTTGGAACAAAACTTTAAAAAGGGACAAGGCCTGTTAAAAAAAATATGCATACCTTGGCAAGAAGCCAGTTCAATTATTTTTGTGTACTTTCATCTGCTCAAGCGATATTATTAAATATTATTATTTTCTAAAATATTAAGTAAACTGAAATACATCAGTTACTCGTCTGTAGGTTCAGTTCTTATGTCAAATCAAAATTTAAAGGCCTTATCTTTGCCAGATTCAATTTTGTCAAGAGATATGCTAATCAGAGGTAGTATAAACATTACATGAGTTCCAACTCAAAAACTGAAAAGTCCAAAAAAATAAGGTAAAATAGAATAACAGCTATAGGTCTCCTCAAAAGAGAACTTGGAAATTGAAGACCTCCAAAAAGGGTTTAAATAGCAATCAAAGTCTAAGCAATTTGGGCACTTTTGTGTCGCAAAGTATTCATAATTTATCCACAAAGAAATTAGACATACAACTAAACAACTTATTTACTCAGAACAAAATGAAGAATTTA
This sequence comes from Phoenix dactylifera, assembly GCF_051530095.1. NCBI lineage: Eukaryota > Viridiplantae > Streptophyta > Magnoliopsida > Arecales > Arecaceae > Phoenix > Phoenix dactylifera. Next base: position 56,804,054 of record NC_143190.1, on the reverse strand, counting down.
TAACCCTTATAGCAAGGAAGTCCTTGAACCACCTATATAGAATAAACAACCTTGGCACAAACCAGCATAAGAGCTTTTAAAACAGTAGCAGGCATAGATCCAAAGTCAGAACAATTAATTCTAAAGAGAATAAGAAGAACAACTGCCTGAAGGCTTCTGCTAGGACTGACTTATAATAGCAGCAAAAATATAAGACAGATATAGATGGTACAGTTTATGGATGAAAAAAGACAAAAGAAGCTTTGGCTGAGGATGAATCTCATCAGACAGGAAGATAAGAGATAAACAACCATAATACACTACCTAAAAGGCCAAACAAGTTGGTCATGAGAGGAGGCAAGTCGGCAGCAGAGAAAACCACAAGAGGATGCGAGAAATGCAGTCATCCACTGTAGAAAAAGAAACTGCCTTTTCTTTAGAAAGCAAAAAAGAAAGAAGATATTCTTAAGGCATGGATCAACTATTCCATGGCAGGGGTTAAGAAAATTTGTACACAACCTCACATCAAACTCAAAAAGCCGCGCGCACAGAGAGAGAGAGAGAGAGAGAGAGAGAGTTACAGCAGAGGTGTCACCAAGTGAACCTGTGAATTAGAAGAAACAGAAGAGATAGACAAGCCAAATAGAGAGCAACTGGAGAAGAGCATTTTCTATCAATTTCTGTAGATGGATTATAGATATCATCGATAAATGATTGCAAACACAAAAAGTTTGGGATGATAAAGTAATTCAACATGAAGATAATGTACAACAGTGCCAACAATGCTGCATGGATCATAAGTAGGGTGATATCAAGGATCTATGCACATGAATATAAGTGTAATTACCATATTGAAGGGATATGATATGAAGCTAAATATATACATCTGCCGAAGAGGCACATATGAATTATTTAACAATAAATCACCAATTTAGATGGTATAGGCATGTGCAACAAAATCATGATGATGTCCTTGCACCAAGAGGGCCTTGGATTAATATAGGGTGTAACTCTCAATTCACAAAGTGTCTGAAAGAGGATCGTACTCCGGTTGTGATTCCCTTTTTCTTAGGAGGAAGAGGGAGGGAGGGAGAGGGGGGGGAGCAGTTACAGCAACAATACATATATACACTAAAACATCACCCTGACTTTTAAACAAAAATACATGTCATCAAGTAATTCGCAAAGTGTTGTTTCTAGAATTAAAAATTCGACTTGCAACTACTAAACCAATTTTCAAGTTTTTATTAAATCCGAATTCAGAACAACAGTGACCTATGATATACCACCCAACTGCACTACATATTGTCACCAAAGTGGTGTCACTGTTTTAGTCATAGAAGCATATCGATTATAATACTACCAAGCATGGACAATCATGAAATCTATCAAGTGATGGAGCTGTAACAATTACTTATGAAACATATTAATCTCCAACATATGGAGAAAGCACAATGCTTCTGCTAAAACCAGGGCTAGAAATGGCCCTGGGCCATGCTTTCGACTTAGTTTGAAGGGATTCAAGTCGTGCTTCGGCCTAGATATAAAGCCCAAATTAGTTTCAGTTTAAATTTAGGAAAGCCTTGGCTCAGCCCGAGCCCAGCCCGAGCCCAACCAATGCACAAACCAGAGCCTACACCCATACCCTAGCCCAGTTTCCTAACCCCCCAACCCCGTGGCATTCTATGGCCCATCCGCTCCTCCTCATCTTCCTCATTAGCCACCTTCCCCTCCATTGCCTCCACCCCCTCCAACTACTGCCACTCCTAAGCAGTCTCTGTCATCAATACCTCCTCCTCCACCAACCCCCTCCTCCTCCTCTCCCTCTGCTCCCTCTACTCACTCCTCTTCATCCACTCCACCCTCTTCTCCTTCCTTGTCTCCCTTCTCTCCTTCACCCTCTTTCCTATCACTGCCTTCCCCCAAACCCTAGCTCTCACCTTCTTTCTCTCAAAATCCTAACTTTAACCTCCTCCCCCTCCCTCCTCCGCACCCTCACCACTGAGTCCACCCTCCTCACCCTAGTCTTCCTCCTCTGCTTCCACCGCCTATGCTACTGTCGAACTAGCACCCCCACCCTCATTGACCTCTCCAGTGCCCCTCTTCCTAGGTTGCTCAATTTTTTTGGGTTAGGCCTATTTGGGCATCAAGCTAAGCTTGGATTCAGGGTCAAGTCAGACCAATATAGTTTTTCTGGGCTTAGGCCAAGCCTGAAGCTCGACAAAAATATCGGCCAAGCCTGAAGCTCGACAAAAATATCGGCCAAGCTCGAGCAAGGAGGTGGCCTAACCTGGCCCCGCCCATTTTAGCCCTAGTTCAAGCAAGGGAAAGCTCGCAAGGTAGTGAATTACAAGATCCATCTATGTGCCCCTATAATAATCATCTCGTGATGCTTCAAATATTATTCTAATAATGTAATGACTAATGAAGATGTCAGTGATTAAGTTATTGCCAATAAAAGTGAATAATTCAAGTTCATGCTTGTGAAGCAAAATTGATTATGAATGCTTTCTTAAAAACCATTTCTTAGTCAATTTCGAGGCAAATCGGGAAGGAAAGAAGCAAGTTGTCTGTGACATTGCCACTTTGCAGTGCTTTGCTTGAATACAAACTTTACTAGCTAAAATAACTTCTATTTACAGAATAATTGAAGAGCCACTACATAAGATTCAGCCAGAACAATGCAAATAAGAAGACGTACCATAAGTGCCCTAGAAAGGTCTTCCCTTGTAATGTCGAAATCATCACTTCTTGGCTGAACATGGTAACAATTATGGCAATTATGTTCAATAAACTTAGAGGAAATAAGTATTCAATCAATGGATGGAAACAAGAAAACAAATCACAATGCAATAGCAAGAAATTAAATCTTAGCATCCCATCACTACAATGACCAAATGAAGCCACATGCATACACGCCAGCATGCTAGCACACATGTACATGCATATGCATATTAATGGATATATGTAAATGCATGCCTATTTGCAAGTACATAGTATACATACACATATATGTACATATTCATGTATGCATGAAATATATGCTGTATGCACATATGAATATAGAATATATATAGCAAACCGCAGAGACAAAATGATAACAAGATTGCAAATGAGGGCAAATATCAATGAAATAAATTAACATATGACATAGAAATTTAAAAAAATGATGTTAAAGGAGGTCGCATTTTAATTGAAACTATGCTAAAATGCAGTCCAAAAGAGACAAATTACACAGTTAACTACTGTTGAGGTGATAATTTCATATTGATTGTCAAATAGGGAAAAAAAAGTAGCTTCAATGTAAACTGAAATACATAACAGCTCCAAAACACATTGATACATACAGCTGAAAAAAGTAAAAGAAAATTAATATCACAATCAAAAGTTTAAACTTTAAAGCATCTTTAAAGATTCATCACAAAGTGTACCACAACTCACAAGAAGCAGCATGAATCCTCATTTGGAATCCCAACCAGAATTTATGACATGTTGAAACTTTGAAGTTTGAACAATCAACATTAACATCACCAGTATCAAAAACTAATGACTGATATGTACAGCACCGTAATCAGACTGGACATCCATCTCGCTAGGGGAACAGGTTACCAGGTTACTGGTTCAACTGATGGATCAATTAAATAATAATTAAAATTTAGAATATCATAAAAATAGATAAATACTGGTAATATATTATGAAAAATAACATAGGAGATTTACAAATAAAAATATCTATCGAGAATATACTTAATAATTACATGAATACACGATAAAAATAACTGCACTTCACATTTTAAATTTTAATATAACATGTTCGCTTGAGCATGTGCTAATATAAAAATGACATAGCCCTAATATTTAAATTTGAAAATAATATATGCTCATCTTAGTTAAATACCTAAGTCTAGTCAAAATGAATGTTTGACCAAAAGTACATGATGCAAAAAACTATACCATAGGCATTCCAATGTGAAATAAAAATATTAAAAAAAATGAACTGGCTTTTTTTTTAATTACAAAATGATAAAAACTTCAACACTTCAGTATTAAGGCGATGATAAAATCTGACTTAGCTATCTCCCAAATTCTTGAGTCCTAAATTCTATTTTGTTATTTTGGAACAATTAGTTTTAGTTTTTACATAATTATATTACAAGTTGCATCAACCAATCTTACATGCCCTAGTGGTTAAGAGAATTGTAGATCAGAGGATAGGTCGGGAGTTCATCTGTCCTCCAATGTTTAATGTAAATATAATTTTTAATCAAAGGGGAGGAATCCAGGTTCCTGGAACCAGCCCGGTTTGGCTGGGTTGAGCAAAGCTTGCCTGTGTCTGGCAGGTTTCAGTAGGTCAACTGCTTATTCAGTCTTCTAACAGAACTAAACTGGAACAAGGGCCGGTGCACCGGTTTTCTGGTACCAGAGTCTAGTCTAGTACCCATAACACCGATCTATAGTTTGCATTGTGCCATCAAGAACAAAAGTAACCAATATTCTTTACCCATTGTCCACACACTAGTATCTGTTAAGGGGTATAATCGACTCATTTTAAAATATGATAACACTAGCACCAATATCATTGATTGAATATGACCAAATAACAAATTAAGCTTCCAATCTGGAAAGTTCTTAGGATGCAAGATCAGGAAACAGGCCAACAGAAGAGTGGAAAGACGGATGAAAAGAATTTGATCAATGCTTTCTTGGTTTGACTCTAAAAGACCGCAAATATAGAGGAATGAATGATTCAACCAAGTGAACCTGAATGTATAGATGGGCACAGGGTCTCCAATTAGACAAAATGACAGATCCTGAGGCAAATGAACCGATGGCACAGGTATTACTGATTAATATTAAAATTCAGTAAGTAGGAAGATCGAATTTTCAAGTTCTAACAAGCTTCCAGAAGAAAGCATTAGTGAAGAGCCCAAAATATACAGGCAAATAACTAAAGACTCTGTCAAATCCAGTAAAGCTGAATATCACCTGGCTGACTGCAAATGACCATTGGATCACAATTAGCAATATTGTGGATGCTAATATTAAGCATAACATAATGACAGCATGCTGTCAAACTTGACAACGATAAGCAAGAGATAGGAGTGAATAAGAGGAATGCAACATATATTAACAGAATCTGAGTACCCACGTATGTTAGTGGTCTTTTCATACCGATTACCACAATCTTCCAAACAAAGTAATTAGCCAAATCCCAATTTTTTCGGAATTGCAGGATCGTGGCCCATCCAATCTTTCCAACTTACCACTCCACCCTCTCCTTCTCTCAATTAGCCAGTAAAAGTTTGTCAAAGACCATCCTCCAATAGCATGGCAGAGCATCCAAACACACCATAGAAGTGGTGATACTCGACATATTCACTTAAACTAAACTAGATCTCTGACACAGAATGGACTCAATAAACAAATGAGAACATAACAAACAAATTCTATGAATGCTATCGAGCCAACATGTCAACAGGTCTAACAGATAGTGGTAATGTAAATTCATGAATACCGAAAAACATCAAAGTTCTTATAAGTGCTAAAAAAATATTGGCGTTGACCATTACTAAAATAAACTATCAAAATATTGGCATTTACCATTACTAAAATAAACTGTCCATTAATGAGGAATCCTGGAAGCAAATCTCACTCAGGGGGGCAAAATGGGATGATGAACTGTTTCCATAAAAAAAGTATGTAGTACAGCTATGAAATGAATAAATTTAGTGAATTTGATGTTAAACACAAATTATGTTAACCGTCTTATCAATGATAACAAAAGCAACTATTCAATAAAGAGAAAATATTCTTGAGACTCTAGATACAAAGAAAAAATTCTGCATATGCATTGGATGCTGTGTCCTAAGCAACTACAAGTGAACAATTTGTAACAAGAATAACTGAGTCTTTTTTCTGAACTTACATGTGTGAAATATATAGGAAAATATCTACTTAAAATATCAAAAAGATCCCCAGCAAAACTTGCTACTGCACCAGATGAATCAGGAAATACTCGTGCCAGGATTTCCACTAGATGAAAAGTTAGCATCAAGCATCGAGGATCTTTTTCTTCATCAATTGCTTCACATATTCCATAAACGAGGTCATCACCCTACATCATAAGAGCATTGTGTAATAAAAAAATTGATAATGAAGTAACACCGGCAATATCATCAAACTCCCAAAAAGAATGTTTCAGTTAACATGGGAGAGAAATAAACAAGTGTTCAGCAAGCACAGAAGCATAGAAGCTGGAAACAACTGCAAGCTGCTATATTAGACGAGTCAATATTACTAATTCAGACAAAAAAAGGTCAGCTTGATCCTTGTTTCAAGTACTTCATCAATATGGACTCTGACTTGCACCAGAGAAATCTATTTGCCACTTATGAACCCCAGAAGGAGAAGTTCAAGACTGAAAGAACCCTCTTCAACCTAAACTGAAAATTGCACACATTTTTCATGCAACCAACTTTCTAGAAAACACTTAATCTATAATCTGCATCTTAAGAAACTTATATCAAGGTTTTGAATAAACTCCAGTCATGCTTAACTTGATAATGGCATCAGATCCTTAAAATTCAGTAGGCGAAAAAAGAAGCAGAACGATTGCATGGATAATTCCATAAAAGATGTTCAAAGTGATCTGACCTTAAAATATACCTCAGGGTTACGAGTACATACAGAAGTTGGTACTCATAACCCAGCACCCTAAATAGAGCTCTAAGCTCATGTTATTATGGTCAAATTCATTTGCTTCACTGATACAAGAATGGCCAACCATATTCCCTTTTTTCGATAATGGCCAACTATATTTCCTAAATTTGTAGCATGCAAACTCAAAGTATTAAAGGGGCCAATATAAATGCCACAATCTACATTTTTGGCATGATGAACATGTCATTCTGTCCATTCTTTTGTATGACTTTTGAAATTCAGAAAAAACTAAAACGGCCCTTGTCAAACATAACATCAGAGATCTATCAGAACTGCTAGCTAATACCACCACATCAACTCATGCTATCAAATCTACCTAATAAGCAAAGAAAAGCCATGATTTATAGTGTATGAGATGAGGAAACAACATATGAAAAAAGAGACACCTTAATACCTTATCAATATCATATAGAACATGAGCCACACAAATGACATGAAAAAGTAATAGCATCTATTCATGTTAGAAAGTGAATATTTTAAAAATCCAGAAGGTCAATCTTTTGCGAGGAAATCCTCACATATAGCTTAACATCGTCTAGAATTTCATGCAACTAGATAAACAACAAAGACAAATATGAAAAGCATGAGAACCAAAAAGCTGCATGCCCGTCATCATCTAGCAAGATGGATTGAAACTACTAACTAAACAATGTTATAAAATCATGGCTTGCCATTATCCGATATTATCAATTAATCTTCAAACATAGAATAGTTGATATTCTCCATTCAATAATATCATTTATAACAATCACAAAATCAAAAGGCCTTTGTTTTTTGACCATAGTATATGCAGAGTAAACTACCATCCTTTCCTCCCTGTACATGGATACAATGATGGTGCATTTTGTGCCAATTAACATCAAAGATACCCAAGATACAGCAAGAATGTGCCTCTTTTTGCATCACTGTCCAACAAATATTGATCATATTTATTTGCTTTAGTACAGTATTAATATACCATAGTAAGCATTTATGCTTTGTCCAATATAAACTTCACCTTAGCAAAAATAGAAAAAAAATACATAGCAAACAAAAGTTACTTAAATCAAAAGATTCAAAAAAACATATAGCAAACATATTCAAATTATGGTATAGATTCACCTCTGAAAACACGTAAAATCATTTTCTTTTCCCTATTTAAAACTTAGAGTAACCTGTCACCAACTATCAATGCAGACAGCAAGCCTCATAATTTTTTTGGCATAATACCAATTTAGTTGATAAAAAGCTCATCATTTTCACATCTATGTTACATTATCCTTTTTATTAACTTTGTAACATGGCTCGTAATTTAAAATTTTATGAAAGTTTCCTGAACTCGAAATTTCTTTCAACAACCAAGTTTCTATTGAAGAGCTAATGAACCAGAGCAACCTACCTTTCATATGATTTCCTACGATTCAATCTTTATCTCATGCAATCCTGGTGCCCATAATTTATATGCATTTGTTTCTTAGCTTAAGGAGTCCATGAATTTTTCTAGCTGCATTTCAGTACACCTTGTCATAGATTGCCAATATCTCATCCAATTTACTTTTTCAATTCCACCTCCTAATCAAGGTTGTTGGATTCTTCACCATCAAATTCCACAACCAAAATCTTGAATTAAAATGGTTAAGTGCCAAATAAACCATACAGAAGAAGAAAAACAGTGGCAACATAAGTTTTGTCAGATAGCGATTAAAAAGAGCATTTTTCATGAAAAAAAACAAAATTAGGCTCTATATGCATCACATGGATCAAAGCCAGGACAAAACAAAGGCATGCATAAGCTACCTTACACATACATAAGCTATAAGTGTGCATGTACATGGCCTGAGTATAGAAGATACCTTACACATGCTGCATTATATCCAAATAAAGGTAGACTCGCATATGTATCTTTTAAGATTCTTCACAGATAATACTAATCTACAATGATACATCAAAGATGATCTCTTTTATGCAGATCATGAGTGCATCAGTTACACATTAAATTTCAAAAGTCTTGACCCTAGCAAAGTAGATATTACAAAATTCCACAATTCAACAGTCTAGTGTGATGTCATGATTGTGAAGATTTCCTGCCTTCGAGCAACCTGCTGAATTCAAGTAAATAAAAAGGCTAAGTACAACATTTGAAGATCAAAGCCAAGTGATAGTACCAGCATCTCAACAGCCTCTGGGTAGGCCTCCAATAGGCACTGAAGAACTTCGAAGCATAACTGCAAGTGCATGGCAAACAAGCATCAGCCAAATACATCTTTAACATTCGCCATGAATTACATGTAATAAACATATGCATGAATCCGTAAGACAATAAATGCTTGAGGTTTGACCTTACGATCATGCACTGCTAGTGACTGTACTTGTACGTTCGTTAAGTAAGACTCAGCAAGTGCCCTTGCTTCACTACTTTTAACCATACCGACATTTTTCTTCCTTCTCAAAAGAGCCAAGCAACCAATAAGTGCTCCATGTAAGACTTGCCAATCTGCCTGTTGTCAAAAGAAGCATCACACAGCATATCATGAAAGTAAGAACATATGACACCAACAAAAACATTGCCTGCAAATGAAGAATCTAATAAGAGATACAACTTTAAAAGGCCATGCACTCTCATGTAACAAGTTTGAAGTTGTTGGTATTTTGACATGTGATGATGCAAAATTACTTGTTAAATTGGATGTTTGCTTTTATGCTTTGTTTAGCATGCTAATGACAAGTATAGACCATGGTATATTAACTGTATAGACCATAGTATACGATACCATACCAAACCCGCATGGTTTGGTATTGACCAAACTATACCAAGTACCAACCATGAACTGGAACAGTCTGTGGTCTTGGTACGGTATTTAGCATGGACCAGTGCAAACCAGTCCTTACCAAGCCAAACTGTCTAGAACTACTAATTTCCAAGCGATTCAGCCCAGCAAGAGCCCTGCACCAGTTCGGAGCCTTGGTAATTGGGGGAGAAAAATCTTTTCTCCCTCATGTTTCGAGGTAAGAGAGGAGAAAGACATGAGAGAAAGAGGAGAGGAGAAAGAGAGGAAAAGAATGAAAGCACGAGCATGAGCTCCAATCCCTCTTCCTTTTTTTATTGTTACACCTCATCAATACGCACAAATATTCAAAATATATGGAAAAATCATGCCAAAAATTTTGTATTTTTGCACAATTTCATGATATATCACTGATCTTAGTCAAATCCCTACAATGGCATAACCTTTTTTTATTTTTTGATATTTATTTTATTTATTACTAAAAATATATCTTAGGATAAAAAATTAGTAAAAAATAAAAGAGATGTTAGCTTCCAAAAATTAGAATCATGCTCGGGATGTAGCATACTAACTACTGTCTTTTTCTAACAACAATTTGATTAATTTTATATATATTAAATTTTTCTCAAGTAAAAACCGAACTAAAAGCAATTCAGATTAAATAGGTTATTAATGTTTAATATGGACTAAAAGGCTCCAGTCTGGTTTAGAGTCGAAGACCTCCAATCTGAAATTTTGTAGAGAGATGTTTAAGAGAACACAGCACAGCACTTGGGCCAGCCAGGGAGGCAGAACCAATCAGAATAATCTGCCCATTCGGGCTAGCCAAAAGTCACGAAGGTTGATCAAGCAAGGGTAAGAAGCCGGTGCCTGGACATCCACTCAGATAAAGCAAAAGAAAGGAAAGAAGACAAATCCCTTAAAGAAAGTAGACGAGGAGAAAATTCATGGTGACTCTAAAACCATCAAGCCTTCCGATGATAGATTGTCCAAGTCATCTTGTGATACAAGCAATGATGACAATGACTCTTCGAGTGATGATGGAATCAACAATCAGGGTGGAGGGCAGTGGATAGTGAGGAGGTTGGAACGCAATTCTATATGCTTACTATATTCACTGATGAGTCCCAGTTTGACTAGAGCTAGGAAGGATACCATAGTATATGGGAGGAGACCCACAGATGGTGGATGTGGTACTGATTTGGCTGATGAGATGGTACATCCAATGAAAATCTTAGATGTATCGGAATTCCTGATGCTCAGGATCATCATCCTATACCAAATAATATCCTCTCATGCTGGGTTATGGCCCACATGGATATGTGCCCTCTGAGTCTTCATGTTCATGTGGCTATCATCCTCTCCATCCTCAATTAGACCAAGAATTAAACCTTTGCTTGATCCTTTTTTGCGATTTCCGCCGTTGTACCCATGAAGCAACAGTATCAGCATGGCTATCAGTCCAAACAAGCTACCAAGATCCTAGATGTGCACAGTACCAATGATGGAGTCAAGTCCCAAGGTGTGATCGCAAATATGATCTAGGCATGTATGAGGGACATCGACACTCAACTTGGAATATAATATATGCATGTATGTTGCATTTCCAAAGTATTTTACATTTTTAATGATATATTTGGTTAATTTAACATGTATTCTATAGTCACACCATTCTTTAGATATGTAATATAAAATAATAAAGTATCTTGCATTTAAATATCAAAAACGAACTCCCAAAGTCCTTTTTTCGCCTCAACAAAATAATGAAAGCTTAAAAACCCTAAACATAAAAAAAAAAGATGGTGTCCTAGTTCATACGATATTGGTACCATATCGATCATCTATCAGTACGTAGTCCCATACCGTTACAGCAAACATCAAGTTGAAATCAAGGTTACCTAGACACTCGACACAATTGCAAGCATCCATGCACCTCGTTTGTCAAACACGAAGCCTCCAAAAATCTAGGTTTGAGATATGACAAACACATACATATGTACAAATAAGCCACTACTTTGATAATTATCCAAGAAAGAGAGAAAAAAGGGGAAGGAGAAAAGACATAAGTTGCCTAACAAAACAAATAGTAGCATAAGGGTTTGAAAATTGTTTAGGTTCATTTAAGGGTACTTAGGATATGCTAAGATACTTAAATTGATGATTAACCATTTGACAACTATATGCTAAACAGAAGTTAATGAGACTTTCCTTAGGGTCCATGTAGTAACTTTGTAGTAAAAACATTATGACACCTAAGTGTCTAGCACTTGAAACTAAAAGTCTGCTGCATTGACACACACACGCACATATATGCAAAGTAATTGCTAAGATCAATAGGACAATTTAAATGGGATTGTGCTTCCATATGTTGAGTTGTGTCCTATCATGTCCAAGTATCAAAAGGTGTCAACACTTTAAGAAACCTTTAAATTAGAGGGCCCAAGTAATATCAGTTTTTATGAGGTATGGAAGCAACAAAAACACAGTTCAATTTCCCATTGATATATTCATCTAAGATGGACATAGAAAAATGAAAAGAAAGATGCTTACAGATTACTTAGGTTGTGTTTGGATGTCGAATAGCTAGCTAGCCCTTAAATAGGTTTAGCCATGCGTATCCACCCCCTAACCAGCTAGCGAATAAAGTTATTCTCTGTTTGGTTGGTGCCCCCTGGTTAATGGGATAAAGTTGTAAACAAGTGAAAAAAATAAAAGAAAGAGAGGAAGCTCTAGGTGGTTAACTCTATTTCACCCTGCCCCATCAAATAAGGTTACCCAAGTTAAGTACCTTTTTGAGCCTTTGACCAAACAAAGTTATCCACCATTTTTTGGGTGGTGTTTGGCTAGCTAAACAAATAAGTCTTCCTTACCCACTGCTTAACCAGCAGCCAAACACAGCCAAGGTGGAAAAGTATCAAAAATTAAATATCTCAATCTGCAAGGCTACATTAAATTGAACATGCTTCCTATGATTTATACCACCTTTTCTGCTACAGTATTGGTTGCTGTTTTTCGAATTTTGCTTCAATTATAACCACATAGAGAACAGTCACCATATTGATGAATGATGATCAATAAACCAATTGATCATTTTAAAACCACCCTTTTGACATGTTGCAGGACCCCTATGTTTCAGTGTAACTGTCCTATATACTGTCAAGTATTGTGGGAAAAGATATGTTATGAAATGTCCCTTCCACTTAAATTGTTTGCTTGTTTCAATGCAAAATCCAGTGATATTTGGTTAATACTTCATACAACTATAGAGAGGTATATTTCGTCAAACAACTTTTCATTTTTTTTTCAAAAGCTTCATATTAGAATTCTCTAGGCAAATACTACATCATCCAACAAGGCTACAATAAGAATAAAAATGTCTGATGTTTAATATGAAAAAGCTGTGTAAGCAACAAAGAAATACAAAATCCCCTATAACAGCCAAGGAGTCATGTGAGGACAGGAATATTAGAAAGAATGGACGAAAAGGAATCGAAGGCATCAAATTAAGGTTGAGCAAGCATAAATAAGATTATGCCTAACAACTTTAGTCTTTACTAAATGACTTCATATAAAAGAACATGATGACAATGATCTAAAGATAGAAGAAAAAAAAACATCGGGAGAAAGCATCCAAACTCACCAGCTTTGATGTAAAGAACTCTACCAAGCTACTTACAGTGGCACTGTCTAATGGTTTTGATATGAGACAGTTAAGAATTTCTGCTAAGAGAAGCATACCTTAAAAAAAAGAACACATTATTAAAAGAAGCAATTATATAAGATTCTTCTTCTTCATTAAAGATAAAAAAAAAAAGTTGTACATCCAGTATTGATGTGTATGTAACAAAAATATGCATCTATACATGGGTATATGTCTCCATCTATGTCCACATTTACATGCATATGCATGTGCGAGTGTGCATGTCTTTCTGCTCAAGCATGTATTGTTAAGGGGAAGTGTTTGACGCCAGCAGAATACAATTTAGCAAACTTCACTATTTCCTTTCATTCATAAATTGGGTTGCCTGAGAGACAACAGATGGCTTACATATGTACAGAATACAATTCAGCAAATAGCAAATTTTCAATAACTCCTTCCAACTATAAATAGAAAAGATAGGACATAAAAAAGAACCCAACATGGTTATATGCAATGTATCAACTTGGCTTCTATGTAAGAAACCTAACTTTAGTAGCCAATGTGGATACTGGTCCAATAATTCAATTGGAAATAGGTCAGTTCCACCTCGTAGCTTTATCAGACTTCAAGGGTTTTCATATTTACTGGCTCTTTACTTAAACATAACCAACATTTCTAACCAGTGAACTTGCAAAACTTAAACTAATTGCAAATCCATTTCTTTCATTCTCTCATGTTTTGCAAAATGATCTAAGTATCTAACAGCTCCATTCCTCCAATCTTCCGTTGTCTTTTTTTCTTAAAAAAAATGATGTAACAACTGCAATTCCTGAATCTATGAATACTTAATTTTTTCTACTGCATTTTGGATGCCATCTTTTATTTAACCATGGATAGCCACTACTTGCGCTTCCCAGCATGAACTTTTTCAAGATGATTCAGAAGATAATCCTAGACCTCTCCTTTCCTTCAGTCTAGTTACTAGCAATCAAATTTTGCTTAGACCTCTAGATGTTATCTATTCATTAAGTTGTGATTGTCAGCATTTCTCACATCCTGCAATCAGCAAATTTGTCACGACTTCTGGTAATGTTACAATTACGGAGCCAAATCCAGGGGCCCAAAAACTTATAAACCTAGTGGTTTAGATTGTTGCAATGCTCATTTAAATTTGAAGGGTACCAGTTGCTTTGCTATTGCCCAATTACCATCATTCTACAACACCACATGGCTTTGGCTTTCAGTATGCCACATATTCTATACATGTATGTGTTCTTGTAATGATAGACATATTCTCAACATTGAAAAAGATCAACAGCCCATATCATATATCTGGAATTAACTTGTTAAATCCTTCTTTGTATCAGATTCTAATTAAAGGATTGATTTCAGATCAAATCAGCCTCTTAACGCCTTTCCTAGATCTCCAATATAAACTCTTCACAGTCGACATTTAATGAATACAATCATAACATTTTTAACTAGCAATTTTGTTATAGCTGACAGATATGTATGCTTCCTCTACAGATATAACTTCTAACACTATCATTCCTAATCACAAGGCATCAGGTTTGTTCCATAACCAATGCAACCTCTTCGATTAACACCAATTAATCTATACATTTGGAAAAATGGAATATTTGCGAATCAAGCAGCATGTTATCTGGTGATTTTATTTATAAAAAAAAGTTGAATCAAGAAGTGTTACAGTTTAGTGATGCAAAAATTTTAAAAAATCATAACCGATGCAGTATTTCCAATCAATAAATATAAAACACCAGTTAACTGAATTCTGATATCCTATATGTGGTTGTGACCGGAGACTCTAATTCAATAATCATATAAGAATTACATACAACATATCATTTCAAGAACATCTCCTGTCCCAAACACAAGATATTCTATGGTTATAACGTGGCTGGGGAATAAAACAACTCCATATTATCATGGATTCCAACATAATTATGTAGACCAGCATAGTGGCATAGCTTCTCCGGCAAACCAGAACATCATTAAGAATCTCGCTAAAGAGTTAAGCATCAGAATTGGTCATATAAGCAGTATTATTCCTTAACAAAAAAGCACTAAACACATTAAAAAAAGGTATTTTGACTAGGAGAAAAGATACCTCTAGCACGAATAGAATGATCTGAGGTGGTTAGATACAGCTCCATCTCTCTTACCTATACACAAAAAAAGTAGCAGATAACAATAAAGATAAACCTAAAGAGAGAGAGACAAACAAAAGATGAATAGAAATCCCACCAATGCCTCAAGAGTTAAGAGGTCCTTCTTCACCAATGCAGCAATAGCATCAACACTTGCAGCCTATTACAAAGTAAATTCAACAGCGAAAAATCATAATAAATTAAGGGAATAAGGAAAAAATCCAAGAAATTTAAGAGAACGATCAAGCTTTAGTACAGAAATTAGAAAAAAAAAAGAGAGTAAATTAAACAGCTCAAAATTTTACAAAATTAACGTAATAAGAAGAATATTCAAATAAAATGAAGAGAAATCTCAAGATTTCGTGATAAAGCAAACAGAAAATAATGTGCTTTGAAAAAATTGAATACGGTAGATCAAAACCCTAAACTCAAGCTAAATAGGGCGATTAAAGAAGAAAACAAGAATTGAAGAACGATGCCAAGAAAACCATAGCACAGCACTAGAGAATCAAGAAACTCTTTTTCTAGCCATTCTTTACGGAAAGAAGAAAGAAAACAAGAAGAGAAGATAAGGGTAACCTGCTGTTTGGGAGCGCACGAGGAATCGACGAAGGCTTCGATGTGAGAAATCCATGAACTCGTCTTGTCCATTAGAGAGGAGGAGAGCAGAGACTAGGGTTTAGGGTTTTTGAGAGGTTCTACGAGAGGGTAGAAAGCGAGAGTTCTGGAATCAAGAAGCGACTCGCCGAGCGGAAACGAATGCCGCGAAAACAATGAGACTGGCTTTAAAAGGAGGTCCTGGCCGGGTAACTCGATTGCATGGTCTCGCCGCTTGTTGGAGCGCTTAATATAACGGCCGGTCCCGGCTGCGTTACTTTTGCGACATTTTCCTTCGACCTCTTTCGTTGGCGCTGGCAGCCAGGGAAACTCAAGAAATATGATTAACGAAAATAAAAAAAAAAATATTCAGTTAAAGTTTTTAGAGAAGAAAATAGAAAAGGTAGTATTTTTATAAAAATATTTTATATTTTGTAAAAAAAATATAGAAAATATAGAAAAACTATTTTCTTATCGATTGAAATTTTTTTAAAAAAATTATTGTCAAGCTGTCAAAATCCATAGATAAAGAGTTTAATAGATTTTCACACAACTTTTTTAAAAAAATATAAATTACTCAAAAATATACAACTTTTATATGGTCAACCAAACATGCCAAATTATTTTTTTATGCATCATATTCTCAAAAATCAACTTTCTAAAAAAATTATTTTAGTAAAAAAAATTTCTACAAGCTAAACGAGTCCTTAAATTTAAATCTTCAATAAAAGGACAATGAATATTATTTTATTATGTAAATTGAAAACATTATCAAACAACAATGTTGTTAAATTTTTTAGCCCGTTATTTCAACTAACTATAGCTATTAATTTTGAAAAGTTGAGTTCAAGTCGCTCCAGATGAGTAACAGTTATTGTTTTTGTTACAACGGTAAATAACGGTCTTAGAGAACCATTGCCATGCGTATAACCCTGATGGCTCCTACTTGTAATTTGGTTGACCAATATATATGGTGATAGTATGAGATGTTGCCTTTTGGATGCTGTCTGCCCCTCTAGATACAAAAATGTTACTAACTATCTATGATTGCAGGCAAATGCTAAAGAAGCTAGGTAGATCTAAACAATCACCATGTCTTCATGCAAGGTTATACAACAAGCAACTTTGACAAGCTCAACTTTCGAAAGGCTCGTATTTGAAAATAAAAAATTGAGTAAATTACAAAAATCTTATTAAGGTTTATATTTAATTCAATAATTTTTAAAACCTACACTTACACCTAGTTAAATTAACGGTATTAATGAAACCATTTATTTCATATGAAAAGTTGAAATTGTAAGAATGCATACATTTTCTTATATCGTCGAGCGTATGTTATATCACTTAAGGTTATTTTGGTTATTTTTAAAATTTTTCTGACATGATATTTGGATTCTATTTAAGGTTAACTATTTGACTAATATTCTGTTAAGTTATAGAATAAAGTATTGGATAAAAATAAATCTCACAGAGTAAACATAAATTTTTTAAACTATTGAATATAAATATAATTTATGCTTATTTTTGAGAATTTTGTGTAATTTACTTTAAAAAATAAAGCAAAACAGTTGAAGGCCAATTCTGCAACTTTCCTTAGAAGTTATAATATGCCTTCCTTCTAAGTTACCATAATCAGAGCCTGTTTGGAGTCCTCAGTTGAAGTCGCGCTGTAACTCGAAGTTTAGTTCCTATGCCTGGAGGAGAGTTTAAGAAAAAGTGAGGCGAAATGGAGGAGAAGAGGTGTGGCCAGGGAAAGGGAGGAACGTAGGGCTCGTTTGGTTCGCGGGAAGCATTTTTCTTCCTAGGAATATGATTCCTGGGAAACAAATTCCTAGGAAGAGGATGCCTAGGAAAGTACTTTTGGCATGTTTGGTTGACCATGGGAAAGTGACAAATTTCCAAGATGCTTATGTTTGGTTAGCCATCCACTTTCCTAGGAAAGTTATATATAATTCCTATTATGCCCTTAATAAAAATTAGGTTTTTAATGCCTCTTTAATGCTTCTTTAATGCTGAAGGGACTTTTTGGGAAAAAGTAAAAATGGAGTGATTCCCGCCTCATGGGAAAGTAACTTTCCCATGTTTCTCATGGGAAAGACTTTCCCATGAAATATGGGAATCACATTCCCATGGGAATACAACTTTCCCTTCTCTCTCCTTTGAAAACTCCAACCAAATAAGAGGCATCTCATTACTTTTCCGTTGACCACACTTTCCCTCCTTCTTTTCCCGCGAACCAAACGAGCCCGTAGAGGAAGAAAGGTCTGAGCCAAGGAGCTCCGTCTCTCTTTTCAGAACCCTTTTTTACTAGTCCCTTCCTCCTGATGCTGCTATATATCGCTCGCCCTCCTTCAATGACGATAACTATGACTCCCACCACCTTATTAAGGCCTTCCCCGCCCACTATTTGCGACCTCTGTACAGGCGAGGTCCTCTACTATACGTCTATACCTCCTAGGCCTCCTTCACCAGCCGCTCCCACCCTTCGATCCATACCAAGACTTTGCTCCTGCCTCACGAGCCCACTGTCCCTAACCACAACCATTAATGACGATAAAAAGTCCGGTCGGATCCCTCACTCCGGCCCACTCAAGTCTGGCATCCCCAGAAAGCTCGGGCCATCTATGATGAGGATGGAGAGGGAAGCGCAATGGGGAGGGGGTGCACTCTTGGAGGACGAGGGATGCTTGGAGAAGGGAGTGCAGAGGATTCCGGGGCGTGGAAGGGTCCAATGGAGGTGGCAACAAGGACAAGGGGTCCAAGGTGGGAGGCAGGGGAGAAGTGGGTGGCAGCGATGCGGGAGGGCGGTAAGAGGGTAGCAGGAGGTGGCTAATCTAGATGTTTTGGAGCCTGCACAACGCATGGCGAGATCACGGACACTGCAAGGGGGTACACAGAGGGGCGGGAGCCTGAAGTAGGACCACGACGAGGCTAGGAGGTGTGCATGCTTGGATGGGTCATTGAAGAGGAGCGCTAAGGAGTTGGAAGGTAATAAATTGGAGCAGTATAAAGAGCACAGTAAATGGTTTCTAAGATACATATGGATATGGTAAGGTAGTAAAAATACTACCAGGTGAAGTATTATGAAGTAACAGCCTATTTCGAAGGCAATAAAGAAAGTCAATTCCGTCATTCATATGGTAATGCAGCCAAAGAAATAGGTACCAGCGTACAAATGAGATCCTAATGCTCAAGAATTATGAAGAAAGAGTTATGAATTGCACCGACATAGATAAGCCAATAGAAACCCAAGAGGGGTCTCATCTAATCATCAGCAACTAGAAATAAGAATCAAAAATGGGAATGGCCCTGGGGAAGACCTGCATGAAAGAGAACTCTAAAAGGGCTCACTCTAGATAAGGAATTCAATCCCTAATAGTACATGATAAAATTTAAAAAGAAAAAAGAAACCAAACGAAGCAAGATGGATGAATATTTTTTTAATAGTTATTTTCTATTAAAAGCACTAGAGTCACATTACACACACCAGCCGGCAGCTGATTCTTGATCATGACTTCCCAAATGTCGATGACAAGCAACAAAAGAAGCAAAGCAAGAACAAATGGCAACAACTTATGGCCTAAGAATTGTATTCATTCATTAAGCTACTGAGTTAACAATACAACCAATGATAGCAAAATATTTTTCATAAGCCCCTCCAAAGGGGCTACAAGATATTGCACAAAATCACAATCTAGCGTTGAAGACTAGCACAACAGCTAGAAGGACGAAGCACCAAGCAAATCCTAGCAGTAACCCGCTGTTATCGAGGAACTCTGGAATCTGAATCAGTAGTTTCACATGAAGCCTCCTCAAGCATGTCTAGAAATCCTTTATGCAATTTTTTTTGAAAGACAGAAGCATCAAAATGTAGTCCATTCATAGACACAGCCTCAAACTTAGTCCAAAGCTCTCTCTTCAGTGTAGATTCTCCAGGCTGTCTACCTGTCAGGATTGTGCTCTGAAAGTCTTTCAACATAGGTGTACCAACCAAAAGATCATTGTTAACAGGAGTTGGAGGTGGCTTTTCATCTGATGGCTCCATCAAAATGCAAGTCTTTGGGGGTGACAAAAACCAGTCAAGTTCATCAACTTCCTTTCTTCGGCTTGTAACTTTAGGAGCAGGCTGCAGCCCTAAAAGCTCCTGGTACCTTGATGCCAAAGTGTCCGACACTTCTTCACCAACAAGGTCATCAGCAAGCTTGGAATCATTGTTATCTTGAGTTGGCATGTCATCTGACTGAAAGCGCTCAGAAATTGTATAAAGCAAGGCACAACTCTTTAGTGGTGATGTCTTTAAGCATGGAGTTAATAGGTAGGAGTTTCTCCTGCACTTGTTGTTTGAAAAATTCCAAGGAGAAACATACACACTTTCCAAGGTATTGTTCTTTGTTTCAATAGCAATGGGCTTTGGAACATTACTTGGTGAATGCTTTAACTCCACTCCTTCCAATACATTACTGAGAGCATTATTAGTACCTGGTAGTAATGGAGGCAATTCATGAGGGTTGCATGGGTCCTCACTGGCATAAATTCCCACTACAGATTGGGATGATCCCAGGCATTTAGATGAATAGGTTTTTGATTTGGGCAAAGGTGTCAGCAGAAACAGTTGTCTCCCACTCTCAACCGTACAGGCACCTGCACGCCAGGAGACGAGTGCTGAAGGAGAGACTATCGAGTCCAGCTCAGATTTGGTTTTATTGCTTTGAACAGCATTTCCATCTCCCTTTGCACCAGAAACAGAATTAGTATTTAAAGGTTGACCCAACTGCGATTCAGTTTTATTGCTTCGAGCAGCATTTCCATGTCGATTTGCACCAGAAGCAGAATTAGTATTTAAAGGTTGACCCAACTGGTTTTCAGAAGTTATTGAAGTACCAGCAAATGCTTGCTGGAGTCTCGGGAACCATGGCTGCATAAAATTAAAGAAACAAACATGCTGTAAATGTAAAATCAGATACTAACATGGCCTCCCTCTGTCAATAATAAAAACATAAGTTTTGTTCATATTACTAACTCGAAATGAGATTTGCTTTCCCGGACTAGAAACACCATTTAGAGCATAAAAACAGCTTTGGGCAGTACATACCTTCAAAGATGAATACATATCAGATAAGACATGCCTAAAGGATTCAATATCTTGGCTTCCCTTCTTGCTTAGCGGTTTATGTTCAATGGCTTGAGCAATCAACTCATCAATCTGTGAACAAAAATTATAAAAGGCCACATATAAGATGATTCAAAGCTCAAATTAATTTTACCAGAGAAAAAAAAATTACTGAACACTTATAAGGAAAAATTATACACTGACATCTAATAATGGTTATGAGCAACCCATTATAAAATTTACACTGCAGCCCGAATATCGGCTCTGAGAAAACCTCCCAAATTGTAGTACAGAGTCTAGGCTATGCACTGGAGGTGACAAAATAGTTGTTAGCTATCTAGAAGAGAAAAAGTGTCAACATCTATTTGACATAGGATGTTGAACTTTAGAGGAGAGCAAAACTCCTGCACAATACAGATATTATCCTTTTCCTTCCATTTCTAACTATAGCAAACACTAAAAACCTGTGCAGAATAAACACCAAAAAGGTAATGAATTACCATGTGTTATAATACTGAGGACAGTATGAGGCATGGTTCCACCTGTAGAATCTTATGTTTCACAAGTGATACAATTGATTGCCTTCACAATAAATTGTACATGATTACATAATTTCCCTGACAAGGAATTAAGTCCAGTGCCTTAGAAGTTAGAGTTTAGATGTCATCTCAGTTGAGAATACTTCAGCAACACCGGTCACTGTACCCAACCGAAGAAAGCAACATAAGCAATAAAAACATTCATGGTAGAGTTTAGATGTCATCTCGGTTGAGAATACTCCAGCAACACCAGTCACTGTACTCAACCAAAGAAAGTAACATAAGCAATAAAAACATTCATTTACTCATGGCCCTCCTTGTTACATGCTTCTCATATTACCAGCAAGACAATCATGCATGCGAGACACTGACAAGATTAGGCAGTATAATATCAAGTCTTTAATATCTTTTTGATGGATAAGCTGGGCGGATTTGATGCCATACCATACACTGCAACTATCTCCCACCTTTTCTTTTATGATACCAAAAGAATACTAGAGGTCAAGTAAAATGGAAAAAGGTATATACGCTTCTTTTGCAAAGGATGATACACAGTGTTAAAGGTGAACTATAAAATTATAAAGGGTGGGTGAGAAATGAGATACTAGAGGAAGTGGAAAAGTTGCAATGACAGATCAAATGGTAGAGAATCGGCTGAGAGAAAGATTGCCTGGATATGCGTTCTCTAGGGTTGAGGAGGAACAGGACACTGGATGGTTAAGCAAGCAAGGGGTAGACTCAGATAACAAAGATGAATGTAGTCAAAAAAAAAAAAGGAACGGAAATACATTCTTGAATGGCATAATTTGGCATTTAATAAGCAACCAACATAGCTAAGTTTAAACTTGATGCTCAATTGGCCATACTTATGATTTACATCATTACTAATAGAGCAAAGATAGAATGCTAAAAGCATTACAAGTCAATATATTCTGAAATATTGATATAAAATATCCAATAATGTCCCCATAAACCAAAACACACAGCTAAAGTCTCCAATTTTCCCCAAAAGGATAACCCAGTCAGAATCAAAGCTTCATTCCTGTTCCATAAGTTTTTGTATATCCTTCCTGTCTAGCCAACCCACACCACCTAAAATCCTATGTTGTTCCCACATAATATGATCTAACCTCGATGCGAATCGCGAGACACTATATGCCTACTTCAGCTAACCTTTCAAGAGTTCAGTATCAACTGATTAAATTGAAAATGATAAAACATCAGGGGAATGAACATAATCGGAAAGACAAAATGTTGAATAACTCAAAAAAATGCATCCAACAGCACCACTCAGCATCGAATCCATAGAACGCCACATGCAGTCATAATTCATTCATACAGGCTTACAGAGGTTTGAGCTATTTACTCCAAATTGACTCTTGTTGCACCCTTCTTTTTAAGGAGCAGAAAGGCAAATCACCCACTGGAATTCTATTGTTCAAAATATGGAGGCTATCGGGCTATGGTTGACAAAGAAGTAAAACAAAACTTCGAATAAAAAGAAAAAAAGTTGTGCATAAAAAATAGGCTCAAAATTCCTAAACCTAACCATCAAACCCACGACCAGCGACTGGAAACATAGGAGAAGATCATAAAGAAAATGACCTCAAAGTTACCAGTTGACCCAGAAGTTCTCCTTTCACCTAAAAATTATTAAAAATTAAAAAAAATCAAAATCAAATAAACCGTGCGCAGAAATTTTGGAAAAAGACATAAAGAACGCATCACGGAAAAATCAGATTATAATATTACAGAACAACTTCAAAACCAGCCTTTCTATCACCAGCACAAAGAAAGAAGATCATTTTAAGCCTCAGAAACATCAAGAACACAGCACCATTATATATCACAAAATCATTGAAATCATACGCATGGAGAGAAACAGTGCTTCCTTAAACAGATAAAACCTAGGGTTTCTATCTAATTCTTTAACCACTTCTTCTTTTATTTAATCAGACGAGCCTGAATCTAGGGTTTCCTCTCTACATACCTTGCTAACGAGATTGGCAAGATCGGAGCGCAAAACGAGGAGGCGATCGAGAGCGCCGTCATCACTCTCCTCCGCGATCTTCTTCTTCCGAGATTTCAAAGACTTCCCACCGTTGGAAATATCTGCCAGGGGCTTCCTCGCCGCCGATTTCCCCATTTGACTCTTGAGCATTTCTTCTCGATCTCTCTGAACTTGGTTGCTCCCCTGCTCTGCTTTCGGATCGGAGGAGAAGAACGAGCGGAGGTGAATCCAAGTATGTGAAGGCGGAGAGAAGGTGCCAGAAACCCAACGTTCGAAACCCCAAATTCAAATCTTTTTGGGGGAGCGAACGGGGACAACCGGACAAGGGACGAAGGGATGGGATTTGATTCGCTTTAAATCTCGCGAGGCGGTCCAAATGGGTCATGAGTGACATTGGGCCGGATTGAGAAGGGCTGGAGATTGAACCAGGTCGGCCTTTTGGCCCTGCATTTTATTATATTTTAATTGCATGTCAATTATTAGAAGCATAAGAGGAATAAATAACATAAAACAGAGTATAAGAATAGAAAAATGACAAACAAGAATTTTGAGTTCAAACATCAAACAGACATTTATAGATCTGTGAAGTTGCCTGTTGGCTGTTGATTTCATCTGTTTAATTGCTTAATGACCTGAGAAGTTGCATTAAATTTATTTTGATATCTTTTGTGCCGTACATTCTCCTTTTCAAAAATTTGCATCTTTTAACTCATGAAACTCTGTGGCATATCATATCATGTAAGTCAATCCATCAACTGATTAAAGAAAGTTTTGCATTAATTATGTAACAAGCTAGGACCTCACCCAAAATGACTAGCATGAAGATATTATTTGGGTTCCTTGATCCTGTATAAGTATTCAAGATCTACTCAGCGAATAACTGATGTGGGACTAAACACACGCCCGCACGGGTCCTCACATGCTCCCTCCGTTCGAATCCTGACGTTTTCGTCAGACTAAGGGTTCAAATCCATTCGAATCTAAAAACAAACACTACGATCAGCCCGTGGTTAGCTCCAATAGATCCATGCTGCAGTGTCTACTAGTCCACATAGATTATGGGCCGGATCTGCTCTGATACCATTTGTAACAACGCAGGATCTCACCCAAAATGGCTAGCCGGAAGGTATTATTTGAGTTCCTTGATCCTGTATAAGTACCCAAGATCTACCCAGCGAATAATTGATGTGGGACTAAACACACGCCCGTACATGTCCTCACAAATTATCTTTCTCTTTTTTTTTTCTTTGAGAAGCAAGATAGGAGGAAACTTGGTGATTGTTGAATATGGAGTTAAGGCAGAGCCCAAACCCAGACAATTGGTAACGACTGCCGATGACTTTATCGGTTTATACACAACACTAGTGGCAACCTCTCCTTTTTTTTTTTTTTTTTTTTTGATGATAAGGGGGCAACCTCTCATTTAAAAGTTGAATTACTTCCACTTACACCAGCTGGTACGTATGGGATTATCGAGTCCTCTAAGTTCAGGATGCTTATATTCTTCATTGGTCCTGGACCACCCAGATGGATGCCAATAAACTACTTGCAGATGCATATGACATGTTTATACTGTATGGTATTAACTATGATCATCTTGACAGAGAGTAATTTAACTCTTATTTTTTATTTAAAAAAGGGTATTGGCATAGCCCCAGGCCCCCAGCATGCTATTGTTAGCTCATAGACTTAATGATTCGAATGGTGAAGCTGATCACAATAATTACAAAATATTATGTCACGGTATCAACAGTTTGGATTAGTGATTTATGTTGTCACAGATAAACCTGGAACAATGCTCTGTTACCGATGTCTCTTGATCTCATATCTCAGAGAGCTATCAATTGTACTACAAAGTTGACATATGCTCTTATTTTTATGTTTTTTCTTTACTAAGTATTCCATGACTGTTGAAAACAAACATTGGACTAAGTTCAAAAAACTCATTAATTTATGGAGTTGTAACTTCTCTTAATTATCATCTCTCATCAAGATACCACATGCACTCCAGAACCGAGTACACGACCAGTTGGGCAGACGAGTGAAAGAAAAGAGTTCCAATCGTGACTGGTGCAAGCATTCCTGAACTTAAATATCCCCTTCTCAATCTCACCAGTCCCTGAAGCAATTGCCTTCGCGAACACCCCATTATAATCTTCAAACCTTGGTGCATAATATCCTTCCAATAAACCTCTTCAGAAGGTGGACGTTTCATCGTGGAGAAGCATCCATAGGTGCAGGAAAGCATGTGTGTTTTCCTTAGGAAGCGTATCGAGAGAAGCCAAGCCCTCTTGTCTTCCATGAGGTGGACTGAAGCTCCTGGGATAAGGAGAAGTACTTCTTTCGCAGCTGTATGGAGCACCCCATGCTTTGCATGGTTCCCAGTTGCTTCAGTTTTGCAGGTTCTGAAGGAGAAGTGCCTGTGAGAAAAATATAGAATTGGCTTGACATACAATGTTTCCACTAGAGTAATGATGCACCATCTGATTCAAGCTTGCAGATTAAAATCTAAGAGAAACTACGTTGTTTGAGGGATGAATGGAGGTTCTGGATGACTCCCTTTGCCATATGTCATGCTTCCCCTTTCTTTTCATGGCCGCCGCCGCTTACTTTATTGCATGCTCGAATGATGACGACGTTTCCAAGAGTACACCATCAGGCGACATCTTTATTAATTGCACCATGCATGTAATCTTGACATAGAGTGCGAGATCAAATAATCTGAGATGAGGCCTTGTAATTAAGCTTATATTGACTGACGGCCAGTCATCAGCTTTGTTAGGTGATGCGGAAATTATACCTCGAAAATTAAGGAGTGGGATAAAGCTTTTTCAGACCTGAGAGTTTCTGGGTTCTGATTCCCACTGGCAAGCACTTGAAATATATTGCGCTCATGCTGCTGCTCCTTCTTTTCTATTTAACTCATTGGCTTCCTTTCGGCTGGCTAAAGTCATAGAATTCCGGCCAGAGTATATATCTATTCGTATGGCGGGCGTAAACACACTACAAGAAAATACACTTTCTGCGACCAACATCGGGTGACCCTGACTGATCATTTGGGAGGCCTCCTCCCACAAAATCCTCCTCTTCCTAAAATCAGTGCTAGCATACACAGCTGCAAGGACCCATGGAGTGCTACTACCTTCCGAGATTATCATAATCACCTCTTGAGTACAAACATTGAAAGCATCAATTCTGTACTTGCTCTGAGCCCAGGTAACAATAACACCTTCCGACAAGCCTTGAGACTCCACTGCATAGAAACCCCACGACCTCGGCACTGCCCTCCTCGCCTTCTGTAGGCTTCTCTCCGATAACCAAGTCTCCAATAAAACACAAATGTGTAGGTTGTGCTGTTGCACCAACCTACGGAAAGCCGGTGCAAAGGAAGGCTTCCCCGCTCCTCGGCAATTCCATATGAGCACCTTCATGATGCACTCAACGAGGCGGCACGACCCACTTTCCCGAAACTGCTACCACAAGATACCTCCACACTCCTCTCCCCTTCATTCACCAAAACATTGTGATTTGCCCCCTTTGCAGAAGCCATCATATGGAGCAACAGTTGAAGATGTCTCCCTTTACTGTTTACCTGTGCCAATTGGCACGCCAAGTCTACAGGCCCCTTACCACAGCCCTCTAATCCCCCTTGCTGCCCTCCAACAGGTGCTCCTCTTCCATCACAGCCGAGCACATGGTCCTTCTTTGCTAAATCCCCCTGCACTGTGCCCTGTGCCAAATGGCACGCTATAGGGTCCGGGGGGTGTGATATAGGTTGGTCGGTCACCGTGGTTGTTGAGGAGGAATGAAGAAAGAGCCGCTGGGTGGAGCCTTCAGCACCGGTGCCAACATCCCCAGGTTCGCCAACAACGCCACTATTTGGACGTGCCACTCGACACGCCTCACCCAATGAAATCCTCCCCAATTCACCTGTGTCGTCCCTCATGGACGGCATTAAAAGTGTCCATTAGTTATCAAAACTTCAAATTTGTTGCAATATGGCCCATCCATCTATCCTAACCCTAACAAAGAAAATGGAAAAAAATACTCTTGATTTAGAGAGGACGTCCTTTATCATCCATCTACCTATATAGATCTTAAAACACTCTATTCTCCTTCATCCATTCTTTTTTTTTTGGTACAACGGCGGCTCACACCCTACAGATGTGGATGCGATCAACAAAATTAGAAATCAACAAAGCAGATGTCATGCTCCCTCCAAACGAAGCCTCTAGAATAGTAAGCCACATAGAAGGGAACCCAATCGGCTGCACCATTTGCTTCTCTGTAGACGTATGTGGCCTGATGGGCGCCACACTCCTACAGCAGTCCGCGAATTTCGAGGATAGAGCTGATCAAAACCCGCACCAGGCCGAGCTCGGGCCGGGCTCTACAGCAGAAATTAGGCCCGATGGCTATGCCCAAGCCCGACCCAGCCCGACTGTCGGGCTTAAATTTTTGTCCAGGACCGACCCGACTTTATAAATCTGGTCCCAGGCCCGACCCGATAAGCCCAATTTTTTCTTTGTTTGGAATCTGAAAATGGGACAGAATGGCCCAACAGCTTAATGACTCT
This sequence comes from Phoenix dactylifera, assembly GCF_051530095.1. Lineage (NCBI taxonomy): Eukaryota > Viridiplantae > Streptophyta > Magnoliopsida > Arecales > Arecaceae > Phoenix > Phoenix dactylifera. Next base: position 56,775,949 of record NC_143190.1, on the reverse strand, counting down.
CTAAAACTGAATGTATATATAAAACACGGGCCGGGCCGAGCCATTTTTAAAAGTTTTCAAGCCCAGACTAATTTTTTGGTCAGGCCGCTTTTCCTGCCCAAACCCGACCCATGGGCCTTTTTTTTAATGCCCAAGCCGACAAAATTTCGGGCTGGGCTGGGCGGGCCAGAAGGCCCGTGATCAGCTCTAGTCGAGGAACATCGGCCTACTCTCGCCTGCACAACCCTGACCCCGGATCCAGTTGATCATCGCGCCCGAGTCACCCTCGAGGATGAGCTGGTCCGCACTCAGTGTCCGTCGGGCAAAGAAAATGCCCTCCCATGCGGTTCTGAGCTCAGCACACACCACCGAGGAGTCGAAGATCCGCTGACCCCCCGCCGCCACTAGTCTGAAATCATGATCTCTGATGACAAAGTCTACGCCTCCACCTCTCCCATTGTCGGCTATACTACCATCGAAATTTACCTTCAAGAAGCCAAAAGATGGGGACACCCACGATACGAACACATATCTGGATACTACAAGAGCAGAAAGGGGCCCCGATATCTCTAGCCAACCTGGTAGGTAAAACCTCAGTGGTACTAATGAACTCCACTGCGTGCAGTAGTGCTCTAGCTGCCACCACCCTCGGGGTGAGCTGCTACCCTCAAAGACTCGGGCGTTTCTTTCCAACCAAGAGTGGTAGGCCAGGTAGGCAGCATGAGTCCCTCTCTCCTCCAACCCAGACCCAAACATGGAGGCCTCCGGGAAGCGTAGGAACTCCTCAGTGGACGACTACCTCTGCCACTGATCATAATGGACCCCCACACAACTCAGATCTAGCTAGCCTGCGGGCACTCGAAGAGCACATGGTAGTTGGACTCCTCCACCTCCGGGCATGCTCCACAAGCTATAGCAATCGTCACTCCCCGTCGTGCCAGGATGCTTCTAGTGGGGAAGCAGCCCCAAGCTACCTTCCACAAGAACAGTGCGACGCAGGGATAGACACGGAACCTTCAGATCCAACTACTGTCAATCTGCCGAGACACCGATCCCCCGGTCATCCTCAGTATGTCACGGGAGCTCACTATCGTCCGTCCAGTCAGGCTCCATACCCTCTTGTCTGCTGCCACCCCCATCGGGATCGGCAAAGATAGCACCCGCTTAGGAAGCTGCTCACCAAACACGTGCCTGAGTGTCCCACCTCCGCTCCCTCTGGACAAACAAGTCGCTAACTGTACAACCCTCCACCCATCCATGGTCAACTAGTGTGGGCCAGCCCTGCAGTGTGTCCTCTGATAGCCACCTATCCTTCAAGATGCTGATGGCTCGACCATCTCCAATCTCTCATCTGATCGCGGAAAGCACCCTCGGGACACGGACACATATCTCTCTCCAAATAAATGAGAAACCTCATCCAGCTCGAAAGGAGGGTCATTCGCACAGATCTCAAAGCACCATATTATCGGTCATTTATCCACATGCACAAATCCTAAAGCACTCAATCCTTTGTGATTCATTTGCTAGTACAGATCTTAAAGTGCTTCAACCTTAATCATCTATCAGCATACACAAACTTTAAATAGCTCTATTCTTTATAATCCATCTGTCTGCACATATCTCAAAGCCCCCTCCTCTGTAATCCATTTGCCAGCATAGATTTTAAAGTACTTCGTTTTTTGTCATTCATCCACCTATATAGATCTCAAAATACTCAAAACATTCTAATTTTTATAATTCATCCGTTGGCATATATGTTAAAGCGCAACTTTTTTCCTCCTTTTCTTCAATTCTCACGAGAACCAAAACCTGTTGAGTTATTTGAAATTTTATAAAAGATTAGTTATCATATGATCGTTAAATGCTAAGTGACAATATTTTGTAACGAAGATAAAGGGCTATATCATATTGCAATGAATTTTGATTTTTTTGGCAGCTAATTAATATTTTTTAAATTTTTAAGGTCTAAGTATAAACAGTTCTCTCTCTCCTCCGTTTTCTTTTAAGAATAGGAAGCATGCCTTGTCACTGTCCAAGTTTTCCGTGACAGCTCCAGAAGCTTGCCTCCTGAGGTAGTCTGATTTTTCTTTTTTTTTTTTTTTTTTGGGTTGCCCGGGGTGGGTTTTAGGGAGGTGTAAGGCAAGATACTCCGATTTGCCATCAATGTTCGGTTTAGTTCCGCTATACCTTTTTTTTTTTTTTTTTTTTTTTTCTGGTTACCATCCTGATGATTATAGCCTTCCAAAGGGCTACAGTATATCAAATAAGATCACAATCTCTTAGATTTTGGTGAAGGCTATCAGAACAGCCAGAATGGCCCATCACCCTGCATACTTTAGCAGCAACTCTGGAATCCGAATCACTAGTTTCACATGAAGCCTCCCCCAGCAAGCCTACGAATCCCTTCTGCGATGTCTTTGTAAGACGGAAGCGTCAAAATGTATTCCATTCTTAGACACAGCCTCAAAGATTATTACCCTCATCTTATCTGCATGTTTGTGTGAACTTGTCTTCCATCTTTTGTGAGTAGACTAAGCGTCAAAGATCTACCCAGTGTTAGTGGAAACAATGATCATGTTAATGCAAGGGCTGCGAATCTCCACCATCATGCAGCTTCTCTGTATGGTTCAAAGGCTGATGCACGAAGAAGGCTCTTTTATTAGTTACCCCGTTTGGCATTTATGACTTCGGTCAGCTCATTCTTAGGAAGAGAATGGAATACCACCAAGATAATATCCAAGTGACGCTCAGGAGTGACCTTGTTCTTGAGTCTGGAGTCACCCAGTGAGGAAGTTCCATTTTCCAACCAAAATCACAAAATATGATAGCATCAAACTCATACGGTGAAATAATGCTACTTACCATGGCCGCTGGTAATATATAAAAAAAGCAGCCTCGACACAATTTAGTAATAATTTGATTTCATAATCATGAGGTCCAGATAAGCAGCTAATGTAGGGTACATCATTTCGATGATGCATGTTTTTTTTTTTTTTTTTGGTTTTATGGGGTGGGGTCCGTGCCTGATTTATGATTACAGATACCGATCGACAAGCACCTTGGCATAACTATACTTGCAATGCGAACAGATCAACTCTTTTGAAAAACGAATGGAATGAAATTATAAGACTACAATCGGAAGAAGCAATACCTGTGTGCACAAGCGATACATATCGTATTGTAACTACAGCTCGGAAAATCTATCTCATGCAGAAATACAAACATCAAAAGAATAGAAAGATGAAAGAATATACTCTTCAATGCCAATGCACCCCATTGGCACGCTAAAGGATAGAAAATATAATAAACACGAGGATGCAGGGATGGAGAAAAACCCAATGCATTTGTTGGAGAAGAACAGGATTGACAATCATCAATCAATCATCTTCCTTGCACAAGGCCACTGAAAACTTGACTATTTCCAGCCAAAGCCGCTTCCCACTCCACGGATGAAAGCAGAATATGGGACACAGAAATCACCACTTGCTTCATGTCCGGCCTTAAAATTGGATCTTCATCCACACATTGCTTTGCCAGCATAGCCATCTTAACGGCAAAAGCAAACACAAGAATCAGGTACAGCCACCCTTAATTTTAAGAGAGGAAAAGAAGTGCCACACAGAATGACAAACAAAGTGGCATTTAGTAAGTAATATTCTATGTTGATTTGTAGGAAAAACTAGAATAACAGAAGATGGAACCTAATCCGGTAGTAAATGCAGATCTAATCTGCAAAATTCAGACAATCAAGGGCCAAGAATTCCACTGATGACATCCAATCGGGTCAGGTTACTTAAAAAGTAGTTAATAGAATAACAGCTATGTTCCTAACCAAGGAAGTACATATGTGATAATGGAGATTGCTCGTAGGATGATATCTACTTTAAGCTGTTACAGGCCAATTCTATGATAAATTAGCATAACTAGACCAAGAACTCATGACACCAACACTGAACTGTCCTAGATGATGCAATCCACAAAGGGGGAGATAATTGCTAAGGAATTGATAGCTTCAACTCCATAAAGAAACTTGCTTACTATGAATTCCAACACATAACCTGCAAAAACTTGTTGGAAAAATTTAAATGCGCACACGGCCCGCGACTCGACCACGTGCGCGTTTGAATTTCGCGAAATGCCCGCTGGGACGTTCGCGAAATCACCGCGGGTGCGTCCACAGAAGGCGTGGATGCGTCCGCAAAAAGACCAAAAGACCCCCGCTCAAATACCCCTATAAATACCCCCTATTTCATCCTATTCTGAACACGAAAATTTAGAGAAAAATATCAGAAAAATTCTAGAGAAAAGTTCTTCCTCTTAGCCACTTCTGATTTTTATTTTTGCAATTAATTTAGTTTATTTTATTCTTTTTATTTCGTTCTTCGCTGGATCTGCAAGTCCAATTGGGTTTGATTTAGCTTCTTCCAAGACGTACCGAAGAAGAAGTTTAGGATCGTCATATCTCTGAGGAGAATTGCCGGGAGACCCATACGTGGGGACAAATACTTCTTTGGGACAACGTCTACGCGCTTCGACCTGCCTTCAATCAGGCTATTTCCTCTTATTTTTGTTTTAAATTTAATATTAGTAGATATGTCGGATTTGCAATTTTATGATTTAAATTTATTAAATGAATAGATTTATTTTGTGCTAGAATAGATTTCTTTTGTGATAAAATAGATTTATTTTGATACCGAATAAAAAATATATATATTATTTCTTTTAAGAATTTCTATTAATTGTAATTATAGATTTATTTGCTTAGTTAGGTGATATATTGCTAACAAAACCTACTAAAAGAAAATGAAATAAAACAATTTAACGTCATCAAAGATATCATATTGGGTAAGCACCCCACTCAGCCCATTTCGAGTCCACTGGCAACCAAACCATCTCAGCTATTTTACTATTCATGCTTGTAGCATACAAATATTTCTTCTAGTTTCACTTCATATCTATCTTTGCATTACTGCTGAACTCATCTTATCCTCACGGATCTTACTCATCTCTGAAATTTGAAATCATAAAAAAACATTCTTATAGCTAAATTATCAATATTAACTTCAAGACTCAACGGTATAGGAAGTTTGAATGTTGCAGCCATCTATCTTTATTGTATCCACTCACTTTAAATTTACCGGGGGCATCCTTCTCTCTCTCTCTCTCTCTCAGATGCGAGATTTCAGATCTTCATGCAGATCAGTTTGGCGTCAAAGCCCTTGCATGGCTATGAGATCTGAAGGTTTCAATCCTTAATGTCATAATATGTTTTTATTTGAAGCGGCAACCAAAGCTTCAGGGTTGAAGGCATAAATGTGAGAACAACCACTTCAGCATACAGCTATATATAACATATATTCAGCAAAATTTGCTCAGCCACAAAAAGATACTGTGCAAATAGAAACATCAAGTATAATAGAGTACCATAAAATTTTAATTATTTTTTACCATTCATGTAATTTGTAATTGAGCATTAGCTGTTTCTCTAGTATAGATGGTGCATGAGCATGAATAACTATTTAACCTTTCAATGCTTACAAAACATGGAATCTGTAAAATTACTCACCTTGTAGATGCAATCATGAGGATATAAATTCATGAAATTGGGATCAATGTAGTCTTTCAGGCTAGCCATGCTCATTGAATTTGGGGAATTCTTCAGAGCTCCTAGCATCTGAAAAGTTGCAACGCAAAATAATTCAGAGGCTCGAGAATCAGATGTGTTGGCATAATTGTCTCATACTTCTGGTAATACATGAGGATGATAACATGGTATAAATACATCAGCAAATCTATAAGACTTGAACACAAGACTAGGCAAAAGATATTAAATTTCAGATATCTGAATCAAACATGAAAAAGGTGGCAAATCTCTTGATCTACAACAATATGGAAGGCTGTAATGAGAATAAGTCCTGATACCACTAGGTCAGCAATCAGTTCCTTGTCCTATCGATACAAGTAGGTTAAATTTTTATGGTATGTATTCAATTTCTATTCCAATATTTAGTCAAAATGTAAAATGAATTGTATAAACAGAAAATATGACTTGATGGCTTTGCATAATGATGTTGCTTCCTTGTCTCACTAGAGCATAATAATAGCTGATAAATTCCAGTGTGGACAACTGAGTCAAGAATGATAGCATAGGCATGGTCATGGTGCAATGCTAATGAAGAGGTGGCAGAAAATGACCACAAACTGCAAGGCTGGAATCATGGGAGAGAGTTTAACTTTGGTAGGAATAATTGAATAATGATGCATAAAGCAACCCCAAATATTTGGGATAAAGCTTGATGGTTATAGTTATGCATCTCTAAGCTCCTAGTGAGAATCAGACTTGGCAAGTTAAGCGACCTATAATTCAGAGACATCAAACCACGTTAAACACCACCAACAAACAAGGCCTGCAGAAACAAATGAACGTAAGCTGGGTAATACCCATCACCAAAAAAACCCTCTTCTCTTTTTTTTTGCCGTTTTGTTTTTGTTGACTCAAATGCAGTCTTCGAAACATGTACCTGAGAAAGCAAAGAATCATATTTGCAAAAGTAACTTGCATTAGTAATCATAAGTTGTTATGGAAACCATATATTGTTTCTTTTTCCTAATTTATATTGATGCATTATTTTGCATCCTTGAGTTTAGCAGCGATATATCAGCGATCGATGGTGGTTTTTTTAAGAAAAAAGTGTTAAATCATTTGACTCCTACAAGTTATAGACGTATAACTAAGAACTAAGATTCCAGCAACAGAATAATTGTATCATTGTCCCAAGAAAATAGTACAGTCAGGAAAAACAACCTAAGAGGATAAATTTAAATGTACCAAAAGACAGAATAAATTTATATGTTTCTTTTAGAGGTATCAAGTTGTTGAATGTAGACAGTTACAAATTCTCAAGAACAAAACTTACAATTGATGCCAAAGATCGCCTCTCAGAATTGTTTAAAACCATTGCTTCTGTTCTTGTTATTGCTTCTTTGCCTGATATTAGCTCAAAAAGGACAACCCCAAATGCATAAACATCACTTTTTGTGGTTGCCAGACCATCACGCAAGTATCTGTGCAAAATCGAAAAAAAAAATTGTCAAGAAAAGTTTCTGACGGAAGAAGTTTTCGTGAACCTAACGCTTAAAGATTTACTTACTCTGGAGCCAAATAACCAAAAGTACCAACAACTTTCGTGGCAGATGCTTCTCCATCACCAGTTTTCACAACAAGTTTTGCAAGTCCAAAATCAGATATCTACATGAAGTAAGAGTTAATATGTGCACCTTACAGTCATAGGAATATGTAAGTGAAAATAAATTTAAATCACCAAAAACCTTTGCTCTGAAAGAACTATCAAGCAAGATGTTGCTTGTTTTGATGTCTCGATGAACATAATGATCTTTTGTATGCTCGTGAATGTATTCCAGACCTCTAGCTGCATCAAGTGCAATTTGAACCCTAGAGATCCAAGATAATGATGTATGACCTGAAGATAAAATTAAAGATGAATTGCGCTCAGCATTTATTTTATATTGATATAAATAAGTGCACTCACCTAAGCAGCAAATCTAGTAATTTGTTGTGGCAGATGATTGAACTTGTTATAGAAAAGAAACATGGCTCAGATTTACATATCTATCATGATGTGAATAACTTCTAAATCTAAAGACAATTAAAAACTGACAGTTATCGCAGTGCTGAATTTTGAGTTTAAAATTGTGTAAGCTTCTTGAGGAACACATAATAAGTATCCATAAGGGAATTTGCAGTGCAGTGAAGCTTCTCCAATATTGATGCTTCACCATGCTAAAATTATGTAGGAAAAACTTAAATAAAGCTGGCAATCCTCAAATTAGCTTCAATACATCATATATTTTGCTCTTCCCAGTTTACTGTTTTGTACAAACTTCAATCTATCACTTTTATAACTTCAACCATTTAAATGAAAGCAATTATGCTTTTGAAATAGCAGAAACCTTACATTTATGCATTTGCCTTCCTGGGTAGCTTTGTATTGTTATACATTACCATAATGAATGTGAATATGAAAAACCTGAGCAACTGCTGCTTTGCTCATATTCAATAATACAAAATAATGCAAATGAACAAATGACATATGCAGGAAATAGGAATCAGCAGATAAAGTCATTAGGTACCAAAGAAATCTATAAACATCTTGGTTGTTTAGAACCTTCTTTTGTGCACCCAGGCATATTGCAATGAAAACATCAACTCTGCAGACAGGATCTGCTCAAATTAAGAGCCATAGGTTTAAGAACAATGAATATCCACAAAAATCAGATGGGTGTAAAAGAGAAGTTCATTTCCCCTATCATGGACCTTGAAGGGTTGCTAAAATGGATTAATGGTTAAGTGGTAGAGAAAACTATAGTGATATTAGTAGTACTTCTAAAGTTCTATTAGATAGATGACCTAATTAGAGAGGTTAGAGAGACTGGAGAAAGACATAAACTATATGCAACAGCAACAATGCTTGATACATGACTTTGGTATATATGAATTCTTGATTATCTAAATCAAGTAAAAGGATATAATGAAAGGAAAGTAAAAGATCCTGGAGAACCTGTTAAATACTGCAGAGTTTCTTTTTTCAAAAAAAGATGCTCCTTATAACAGTATAAAGAGTGTCTATAACTATTTCAGTACGCCAATAGTATTGAAGGGAGCCTGTGCTTTGTGAAGTCAACACAAACTATGCTTCCAATATAATTAAGTAGAGGTTGCTTAAAATATATAATTAATCAATGAAACAGGATCTTGGATAAGGAAGAAAAGCTGGCAAAGCAGTTGGTCCAGTTGCTAGGGATATTACCCACAGGGTGCATATGTGCTGGTTGTGGACTTCAAGATGTTGGCCTTCTGTTCTCTTGTGGTGCCTCAAACCCTAAATCAACCTTTTTGAAAATATTTATCTGGGAAAGGGCTTGAAGGCTTGCCCTTTTAAAAATCTATATTCAAGTTCTAAATCTGGTGCATTTCGTCTTGAAGAGGATTTGGGCCTTAAAATCACCTCCATCTCTTGTACCACCTTCACAAATAGTGAAATCCCACCCATACACACACACACACAGAGAGAGAGAGAGAGAGCATGTCTCCACCCTTATTCCCAAAAGTATCATCATAGTAATTCAAGCGTGCCATATAAGTATCTAAATCACTTTGCCAATTGAAAAATAGGATACTCAACATAAGAAGTATTCGGTGAGTATCACTATCCGATACATATCAGATATGAATGCAGCATGCAATTGAAAGAATACATGCTTCCAAGCAAAACCTGCCTAGGGTAGTGAAGAAATAAGATCTTAAATATGTGCTTATTACAGGAAAATTTCCTGAGAACTATGTTCTATCATCAATTTGTTTGCAAGTAGCACAAAATGGACTTTTGGGAGTCATTACTGTTTTAGTAGTTTATATGATCTTACCTTTATTTTGTGGATCATGTAAATGATTCTTAAGCGAACCCTTTTGAGCATACTCATAAATGAGGAAGAGCTCGTCATTGCTTGCTGCATAACCAATCAACTCTACCTTGACAAAATTTAGGTAAGTGAAGAAGGTTAATAATACAGAAGTCACTGAGAATAGGTTGAAGTCGTAAGCATTTTTAGCATGCTAGGACTTATACCAGACTTGCATGATGAACCTTGCAGAGAACTTTCACCTCCGCTATAAATTCCTTAGTTTTGGTAGCAGTCATTCTTTTTATTGCAACCTCCTAAAGGTCATGGTTATCATAGATGAGTCGTTAGCAGTCAAGGTATTTAATAACACATGATATATAGACACTACAAACCTGATCCCGAAGCACTCCATAATACACAGAACCATATGTCCCATGACCAAGTAGATTGGAATCAGAGAAGGCATCAGTTGAAGAAAGAATCTCTTCATGTGTGAAAACGATAGGCTTCTCCATGTCAAATGCATCAGCCACCATACCTGTAGAAAGGACAAGATCAAAAACTAGTAAAATTAGTAATACATGAAGAAGGGGTTGGGGGAGGGGGGGGGGGGTGCGTTGTGGTAGAGGGAACCAAGATTGGAGAAACAAGTTGGTAATGTAATCCAATGGCTAAAGGTTTAGACAGGCTGGACTTTCAACAGGTCTCAAAACAAACAGAATTATGCGCATGTAAGAATATCATATAGCAATGTTCAATAAGTAGAACCAATAAATGGTGATGCACATTTGACTCCTCAGTATAACCACAAAACACGTATTAGCTGCCAACAGAAGGATAACACTAAAATGTATTATTTTGGCATTTTGGAGTGACATGATAGGGCTAATGGTCAAGTATCAACAAACAAATGTGATAATGGGACCATGGTGGATCTAGGTTATTGTCTTTTCACCAAGTCAGGCAGGCTGCAAGGAACGAAACGTGAGTCCTACTTAAAAAGAATATAACTTACTTTCAAGATATGCCACACTTAGGTTATTGCTATTCCTAATATATTGTTCAAAGGCTTGCTATAGCTACCAATGATGATATTTATACAAGCTCATACATTATTGATATCAATATTAATTAAATATTAATGCTTCTAAAGATTCACATGATAATACTGTAATTAATCTAAACTAATTCTTTTATTGGAAACTTGTATTTGTAAATTATTAGTAGTGTCATAGGTACTTGATTCAATCCTACTATCAATAGTAATACAACTGTATAACAATACATGTGAATCTAGTTCAAAAATTTTGCCACAAAAATGAAAGCAACTCTGTATATCAAATTTCATCTTCTTCCCTATTAGTATAGACCTTAAGTCTAGGGTAACCTGAAAGGATTTTTCCTTTCTTGTTTCATGATCTAAAACTGCAGGATGGTTCCAATAAGACAAATTCTCCTTCATGCCAGCTAGTTTTCCTGGCTCCACAAGCAAGCACCTCTCTTGCCCAACGTTGCTTTGACTAAAGGCAAACACAGCTCATAGAGTACTAATATCTGGTTAGCAAGGAGGAATACTAAGTTCTCAAAATATGATATCACTTAAACTAATAGGCCACCGGCATGCTTACTCTAAGCTAATGGCAAGAGCTCTCCACACAACTACTGTGCTAGGGTTCAGTCTAGGCGGAAAAGAGCTCAACCAATTTGCGGGCACTGGATAATCAGCCCAAAGCCACTCTTCGTCCACTAAGTCAGAGAACTGAATTCGAGATAATTATCTATATGATGCTGTGAAGACTGCAAGCTGTAATCTAACTCTCGATTGGTAGCCTTTCCTAAAGATCAATTATCCACTAGTTGCAGCAAGCTGCCATCCTACAGTCCAAAATATGTTCATTCATCTTTGGAATCATGATTCTCCTCTCTTTCCAATAGTTTCTATCGCCCCTTGTTGCTGGAGCTAAGAAGATCGACATTGAGATCAGTCCAAATCAACTCAGTTTTTACAGCCTTGGATTTTTTACAGAAATTAGCATTAGTGAGCTGTTGCAGAGATAATACTTACTGCAATCATTCTTTCTCCCCCCAATAACCAATCCTTGAGTCAAGTTTGGACATGTACTGGACTAGAGAGCCGAGTCTGGTGCTCAAAGCATGACCCCCAATTCAGAGTGGTGTTTCATGGTAATCAATTAAATGGCTCCTCCCTAAGTGTGTTTAAGAGAGAAAAGTAGTCAAGACAAATATTAACCAAGGCTGTGAATAAGCATAACTGTCAATATATTTTTTAGACCCTGTAGCAGAGAAAGTTACAACCAACACAAGATCTCTTTCCTATTGCTAAAAGCAAGGATCAATCCTACAGGCTCAAGGTTGCAAATACCCTTCTCAGGTAATTAAGTTATAAGCCCTTCTTTTCATATGCAAAACCAGGTCAGAAAATTACACTTATGCATACAACAACCAGTCTAATTATGTCTGATAGATTCAGGAAGGTCTTTGAGAAAGTCAGCAGCCAAATGCGAGGGACTAAATTATGATATAAACAAACAGCATATGTCGACATGATGGGCAAGGAAAGAGCAATGCTTGCATACAAAAGAAGATATGGAATAGATAGCTTACTGACCTCTGGGAATACTGACATGTTGATTGCCTGTTTCCCCGTTTGATGGCTTCAGATTTGCGGATTTGCAGCAGAGATACCTTCCTGAGGCATTAACAAAACTAGTGCTCTTGAGGATGTGGAATTTATGAGAGAGAGGCTGATCAGGATCTTTTGTGTGCCTTCTTCGATCTTGGGAGCAACAATCAAGTGATCTGAATGATACGCATGAAAGTAGAGTCACTACAATCAGCAAAAGAGCAGCTCCCAGACTCCCAAGAACCCATCCATATGGAAATCTGGCAGAATGTTGCTTTTGATTTTCTGAAAAAATAAAAATTTAAGCCACCAATCATCACTTAATATTCAAACAGGAAGGAATTTAATATTTAAAAAAAAAGGGATTGACATGAAGTGGTTCCTAAGACACTAGCATTGTTGACACCATTTTAAGTCCTAAATCATGCATTTTAAGTTTTGGCTGTGCAAAAACTCTTTCTTTTAACTATCTGAGAATGAGAAAATAAGGAATAGCAGGTTTCAAAAATGAATGATCATATATGCATCGTATCCAGATTTAAGCGACTCATCAAAAAAAAAAAAAAAAAAACAGATATCAGTGATGAGAAACAAGGAATTGGAAAATAAGTATATAAGTCACAGATTATTCTACATATATAACCTTTGATTTAAAACCTGTGAAGTCATGGAGGAAAAAGAGAACCATAAGATGTGTGCTTCCAGTAAAGGGCATAAAATATTGAGAGAAACCTGAAGGGAGTCCATAAATATGATGTGAATCCTTTGATCAAAAATTTTGAAAGCATTGTTCGTAACTGTACTAACCCACAGACTGAACATTTAACAACTCATACCTGAGAATGTATCAATGATTGGCGCAGGAGCAGGAGCAGGCGCAGGAGCGACTTCTGTGCGCACAGGCAGCCCAGGAACTGAAAGAAGAGGGAGGAGAAAAGTGTGACGGTGCATTTAATAATCAAGGCTGGTGACTTTTGTTAAGTAATACTTTAATCTTCAATATGTAAGCCACAGAGAAAAAAAAAAAGAAGAAGTAAAGAATCAAAATATACTGCAATATTAAATCAGAACTCCCTTTTTCAGAAAGATACAGCTTAAGTTCTTCAAGGAAATTAATATGGTATGGACATCGGCCATAAATTATGAAATATTTTCCCTTAGGTACCCACAGTGGAAAGTGAAAACTTATCAGACATCAAGAACGAGAATTTCCTATCAGCTGAATGTAAGATTCTATATCGTCATTTGAAACTTTCAATAGTGCCCTTCAACGAAAAGAGCAAATTAAGGGCATCTCACTGTTTTGAAATCTCTTGGTTATATTTTATGACCCCTGCCCCAGGCAAAAGGGAATCATATAAACTGATAATGTCAATTGGAGACAACTTATAAGCTACCAATATAAACAGGAACATGAATCACCACAAGAGAAGGCATGTCAAATGAACTGTTGAGTTTAAGACTTTGTTCCCATGGATCCACCTACCCATTTAAAGCTAACTCCTTCCATAAATATATGACCTTAAATTTCTTGCAAGATGGTCCATATATTAAAGATTATCGCACCCTTAATTGTTAAATCTCCCACATGTAACATCATTATCTAATCGATTACAGCTATCTCAAGATGCACCCACCTGTTTGAACACCAGTTACTCAACCGAAGATATGGGAAACGACGCTACGATACAATCTCCTAAAAATTGGGGGAAAAGGATTCCTACTTCATAGCCAAATCTTTTCCTTGAGCAAACTACAAAAGCCAACAAACTTACATGACCAAATTCTCTGATCGGCAGCACTATTTCCATTGCAAGAAACCGAATCTAAAACTATGGCAGCACAGCAAAGTTTACATTTTTTTTTCTTTTAATCTGCACAAACCAATCCATGGAGCGTAGAGTAAGAATAGACGAACGGTTACCTGAATTCAACGGAATGTAATAAACATTGCCGACAACTGCATCATTAGGACCGAGCATACCATTCACCGTCTCAATGCTATCCATGCTGACCCCAAACCTGCTCGACAGGGACTCGACTGAGTCCCCCTCCTCCATCACGTAGCTCATCAGATAATTCCACAGCCCACTGGAGCACCCGCAAAGAAGGTGCAGCGAAACCACGGCTCCTAATCTTGCCCTCCGGGTCGAGTTGGGCAAGAACGCAAGCCCACCATAGGCTTCGGTGACCATGGGGTACACGAGGCCCTCCGCCTCCCTCATGGTAAAGGTGGTGTTGGTGAGGTACTTCTTGATGGAGGACAAGCAAGAACAGTTCTTGCTGATGAAAAGGTAGCCGGGGCTGCTGGCCTCGTCGGCGGTAATGTCATTGGGGAATACATCAAACATGCTCTGGATTTGGGGGAGGGTGGTGTTCGGATTCGTCTTGAAGGCGATGAAGGAAGTGCAGAGGCGGGTGGTGTCAGTACAATTCAGCGGTGTCGAAGACGCCAGGCAAGACGGTGGATTTAGGAACAAGAAAGAGACGAAAAGAGCGATCTTGATGAGCTCCATTGGAATTTAGCAGAGGAAGTATGAATTTAAAGAAGAAAAAAAAAATCAAGAAATATCAAGAAAATCTAACGATATCTACAAGAAACTCCAGACTCCATCAAGGACATCAGGAATCGAAGCCGAAGGATAAAACCAAGTGCGCTTTGAAACAAGAAAATTAGGAAAGAAGCATCAAGAGAAGAGGGGAATCCAAGAAACCCAGTCCAGAAAATTGCAACGGTGATAAAATCAAGGATAACGTTTTTCTTTGGAGGAAAACGAAGCTGGAGAACAAAATTTTGACGCGAAAATTAGGAAAGAAAGGAGAAAGGGATCAAGAAAGAGAGATCAGGGGAAGCTGACAGAGGCTGGAGAGAGAGAGATGGAACTGGAGATGGAGACCTGGGGGAATGGAGAGAGATGAGGTGGGTTGGCTTTTGAGGGGGTTTGAAGGACACGAGAAAGCTGAGGGACTGTGAACTCAGCAGCATCCCAACTCGCACTCTCTCTCTCTTCTCTCACTGTAAAGACAGTTAAGTGAGAGAGAAGACGAGAGCGTCAAAAAAAAAATAAACGCAGCTGAGCCGAGGCTTTTAGGGCGGGGAGATTATTTGGACTCAGGACACCCGACACCTGAAAATAACTTTGTTTTTTAAGATATTATAGAAATATCGAGAACTCGAGGGTGATTTGAGAAAGATTAGTTTAGTGGTTGACTAAATTAACCCCGATCTACCAACTTCGTAACGTGTGATTCCTCTGCTGTTCATGATTCTACCATGGGCACGGCAGATGCTAAAGATAGTAAAATTGTAAAGTCTAATGTACAATCTGAACCTTGCTATCGGTTTCTATCCAATTTTATTTATAATGATCAAAATAGTTTATATCGAATCTAAAAATTCTCCTAAATTAATATATTTTATGATGCAAATTTGATCATATATCTTGCGAATGTTTTGCAATATTTGATACTTTGTTTTGTAGAAAGAAATTTTGTAATTTGGGAAAGGCAGGAAGATGATCCCCTGCAAATGTTTGTTCGAACTTGATTTTGAGTTGCTGGATGTATGCTTAACCTAGAATCACCAACCAGACATGGGTTCGTTGAGTAGATACCATTAGTGTAAGGACAATTTGGTCGTGTTGTAAGTAGATGAGGAATTAGTTAATAATCATACGTACGGGGTTGTTGTGGGAATTTTAATTTATCTCCGAGAAAAGATGCGACAAGACGCGAGCGAGGACAGCTCAAATTGCGAGGCACCCTCAAAGCATAATCTATCGTGCCAAACAGTTGTGGAGGACGCGATAAACAGTGAAATGAAGCGATTGAAATGACGACTTTGGACGGGTCCTCACCAATTGATCGCCGATTTGGAGGGGAAATCATGACCCGGCCGAACCGACGAGCCTCTGTCGCATGTCGTATGCAATCAGACCCGGCCGCGTGACAGGTGGGTACAAGTCGGCGATGATGGAAGAGATTTGACGATGTTTTGAGGAGCCGTGTGAGGCCCCCGCACGTGGGGTGTTGCAACCGTCGGATCTGGAGGGAGAGACGTAAGGACGACGTGGCAGAGCAAAACACATAGTTCCATCAAGTTCGCACGTACAAGTAAATGTCACGAGAGACGTCGGCTCTGAGAGATGCCCTCGGCCTTCCAATGCTTCATTTGGAGGCACAGGAGGATCTTTTTCACCGAAATGGAACCGAGATCTTTTGTTGGGATGCATACGATTCCATGGGGCATCGCGCATGCAGGCCATCCTGCTTTTGGAGGGTTGCAGATCCATCCAATTTCGTGCGTATATATATATGATGCCCAGTGTATGATTGCAAGGGAAAATGCATGGAGAGCCATTGCCATTTCGATGGCCCCCCCCCCCTCCCCAAAAAAAAAAAAAAAGAGACCGTAAGTTGTGTTTATGGTGGTACTCGCCAATAATGTGCGCTGAACTTTGAACTGCTTGAAAAGGTGTCTCTTATGTTAGGTAAATACTAGGTACGAATCGCTTCTCCTCGAAGAAAATTCGGCCACGGTGATTGAGTGGATTTGAAGTCAGAGGTGTTCAGTCGAGAATCGGCCGTTGCTCCACGATATTCGAAAAGAATTGAAAGAGTATAACTTCTACCAGGCCACACACGTATTGCAGACTAAGTTGCTTCCTTCATAGCTCATCATTCTTGAAGTTTCACCTGAACAAACCACAGGGCTATGTCAATGCCTTTACGTAGTATTTTGTTTTCTAATTTTATTGATCGTATTCACATCCGTCGTGTGTGAACACCGATATATCCAAAAAAAAAAAAAAAGCATGGACAAAATCAATCCATAAATAGAAAATTGCAATATTGATACAAATTATTTTTTATTATATTAAATAGAAAATAATGTATTTTTAATTTGTATAGTTAATCATTGCTATCGTAGCTAGTTGTCCTTTCTCAATTTGGTTATCATTCAGTAAACATTTCACTAATAGATTTTAAATATTTCTATATCATCCGTCTAACCCAAAAACTTTAATTTTGTAAATGGTAAACGCCACAAGGCCCCCAACCAACCCACTAAACTGGTCTCCAATCCAAACACACGACCGTTGATATCATTATTTGCTTGCTGCTTACTTCTACAAAGAATTATTAGATTTCTTCTTTAAGCATGTCCCTTTGGTAGATTAATTGTAAATTCCTATGCTCAGGGTGGCATTCTTATAACTTGACAATGAACAGAGAACCCAATAAAAAAAAAGGTAACATTAATAGTTAAGAACAAGGACGTAATTGGAGGGTCCCAGCCCTCATTCGGACTCATGTGGGCTGCGCGATACCCGGATATTGCGCAATTATTCAGAAGAACGGGGGTGGGGCGGACGAAGAGAGAGAGAGAGAGCAATCATGGAAGCAGGCGAGCAAGCAATCTTCCAGTCTGGAATTCTTCTTTAGAGTTCATGCCTTCTTTCCGCCTTTAATCTCTCTTCAAACTAGTGCTTAATTAATCAGTATAGTGTCGATGCCTTTTCCCTATGCATTCTTTTTTTTCTCTAAAAAAAAAGCTTCTTGTTTTCAGCACTGGGTCCAATAGATCCGGTGAAAGTATCAGCACTTTAAAACCTTACTGCTATGATCAAGATAACAAAGAGAGAGGATTAATGTTAGATTTGAGCACAGTGTGGGTTGGTATGAAGCATGTGGCAGGTCATCGCTTTTTGAGGACGAGCCATAACACAGCGGCGTGGTGGTAGATTCGGTCCTTCTTTATTTATTAGCTTTTGGAATAAACTGGAGGCGGGGGCATCGAAGGTGTGGACCTTGGGAGAGGCCTTTTTTATGCAACCATTCCTCCCAAAGGCGTAGATGCTGTCTGTTCTTCTTAGGGATGCCCACGGCTTATTAATGTGATTCTTGCAGTGCTTAATTTCCATGACGTATTGTTAAATTGAAAGGTGATACCTCCACAAGCAGCGGAAGTTTAGCTTATAGAGCGTCGCAGTTTAGGTTGTTAGTATTAGAGGTAATTCTACAACTCTCTGTAACATTTTTATTACTGTATATCCTCTGAAACTCTACTGTTCTAGGCTGATTCCGCGAGGTTTAAAATTGTATGCTTGAAAGTTTTGAAAATATAAAAAAAACAATGATTAGTGGTGAGATGGCATTGCAGATAAAATACGTGTATCGTGAGGCCAGCGGGGTAGTAGATTAGATAGCCTCTGTTGGGGGGAGCGAATTCTGGGATTTAGTCTCATACTGCTTGAGTAACGAAGAGGGGTGTGCCTTAAATGAGGGGTGACTCATTTCTCTTCAGAGGATTTTTTTGGACAAAACCGTGAGAGTAGCGTATGACGCGCCCAAAGCGGACAATACCTCTGAGGAAAAATACGGTTACTTTTTGGTCTCAACAGTTAGCGTCGTCTGTGAGAAACCTCCTCGGCCCTGTAAAACTGGAAGGTAGAATGCTGCTTTGTGGGGGGAAGTGGATTTCGGGATTTAGTTCCATACTGCTTGAGTGACAAAGAGTGTTGTGCTTTAAATAGGGGATGACTCTTTTCTCTTCGAAGGGCTCGCACCACTCCGAAAGATCTTCCCTGAACGTAATAGTTTTTTGTTCTTTTTACTTTGTATTGTTTACTTGATGCTGATGTAGCTGGCTGTGCTCATGCTAGGGTAGTGTGAGCAGTCATTTCACCAAAAAAAAAGAAAGAAAGGTTCTTTTGGATAAAACCATGAGAGTAGCGCACGACGTGTCCAAGGGGCTAGTACCTATACGGATTCCAAAGATAGCGTACGACGCGTCCAAAGCGGACAATACCTTTAAGGAGAAACATAGCCACTTTTCGATCCCAACAGTCTCATATGCGACTAGCTATTCTAAGGAGATTCTTTATCTAGGGTGGAGAAAATTATTCGGTGCATTTCCACACTTATTATCTTTTTGATTTTTTTAAATATATTTGAATACATCAGCTTCGAAAAAAATAAAAAAACAAAAGCATCAATTTTTATTTTATTTTATTTTATTTGGGTACTGAGCGTAAGAGGATGAGGTGGTATAATGATATCGCTGACAGGAGTGGACATAGATTTTGGGGTCGACGGCACAATGAATGCACGTTCGTGGGGTAAAATAGTGATGGAGGACATTATGAGAAGCATGATGGTGGTGGTTGAGACACTACCTGTAACCAGCTGGCCTTGAGTAACTTGTACCTTTTTTTTTATTGTTATGCCGTAGAGGTGCAGCTTCAAAAAAAATATTTACTATTTCATCGAAAAAAAAATATTTACTATGCTCGGTGATCCACTTGCATGGCAGAAAAGAAATTTATCATTCCTAGAAAGCTGGCTTGATTTATTTTTTGGAACTTCTTTTGTGGAAAAAGAAAAATATTGGTCTCATTAGTTCGTGGAAAAGTAATGACGACAATGATGGCGCATATGGTACATATTTTTCATTAATATGGCAAAACATTCTTTCAAAAGAAAAAAAATTATCTTAAATATTAAAAAATGAACTAGATACCGACCACGTCTACTTCAAATATATTAGAATTAACCAATTTCATTTGAGTGGATGAAATATGTACCTTATATGCCATCTTTGTCACCATTATTGCCATTGTCTCCCGGCTCCCCGTCAAAAATAGGGCAGCTAATTGTGGATCATAGGTAAGTGTTGATGGGAGGCAAAACGGATCCTTCTACTCCGGCGCAGAGTTACCCAACGCCGACCGGGTAGACCTCAGAATTGAGCAAGCCAAATTTCAGCCTGCGGATGATCGAGCCGACCTCAGCCAGAGATCAGATTGACCTCAAATCCTATCGAAGGCCAAGCCGACCTCGACTAGAGGCCAAGTTGACCTCGGACCCCACTGAAAGCTGAGCCAACCTCGGCCCTGTCAATTTTGATCTCGTCAAAGATACCACGGATCCCATGCCCAGGCGGCCAAGCGAACAGATCGTGCCACGTGGCAAATCCAGAAGCTTCCTCAGCAGATTTTCCTGGATCGTGGTGTTAAAGGCCGGTCATTATGATGGCCGCCCAGGGGACAGAGCATTGATGACTGGCCCCTTGCATACCACCAGGTAACGCCTCGGAGTGAGTGCACACACAATGCATTAAAGAGCTCCCTCGACCACTTTCGCTTGGAACGACGTGGCGGATCCTTAGAACAAATTCGAAAAGATATCTCCCGAATTTTTCGTCCGCGGGATTGATCTTCATGTTGTACGCCGCCTCCAATTGATGGCTAGCTGGTCACGAATCGACCCAAAATTTCAGATAACGGACGAGACCCTTGCCCTATAAAAAGGAGGTAGGGAGAGGCCTTCGATAAACCATTATAAGCTGTTATAAGTACTCTAAGTCATAAGAGACCATCTAAGGCACTCAGAAACCTCTCCAAAAGCTCGGCTAACTTAGTCATTGGATGGCCTTCACTGGAATATCCGGCCAAAACTTTGTCCAGGTATTCAGGAACGCAGAAGGTGACCCTCTTTCTTCGTCTCGGCCGGCGTCTTCCCGTCTACTTCCGGCGTGGTCACCCTCAAGCCAAATTTCAACCACAACAAGTATCGTGTTAAAAAATAATATGGGATACATATCAATGTCCAATGCAGAATTTCTATGCAAGTTTTAAGGTGTAAACTTTATTGTCAAATGAGTACTACCGGAACTATCAAGTGTTCTCTAGTTTGTTAAGGTTATTCTTACAGCTTCTCGTTCACCGAGCATTTTTTTTATTGAAAACATTAAATCCCTATGAAATCACAAACTAAACTCAGGGGACTAACGCAGGTGACTGCCCATTAGCCTCCTTTTTCCACACACACGCGCGCGCACACACACACACAGGTATATCATGCATGTAGTTCTTGGGCATTTTTCTCAGCTTTGCATTATTGGTAAATTTAATCTTGAGCAGAGACTTATGTACATACTCATTGTTAAGATTTTTTTTAAGATTGCAACGCAGTTAAAGTTAATTTTGGCAACAACTATTTCCCCATCCATGATGAACCTTGCCACTTTGAGCGTTAGTGGCTTCACCCAGCAATCAGCATACTCCAAGATAGGTTTTCTTGCCATCCAGTGGTGCGTTTTCAGCTTCCAAATCCCAATTGATACAAGACTTTCTTTATGACTTCCCTTGTCAGGAGGCCCATTGCGGCCTCCAACTGCTACCCAGAGTCTTCCTCAAAAGCTAGCAGCGGCCCTGGCAAGTCATAAGGTAAGTCTAAATGGAGTTGGACTTGAATTTTAGTTGGGCGAATTTGTTGAGTTCTTAGGTTGGGCTAATTCAAGCTCTTTCACCTCATCCCTTGATTCACTTTATGGACAAGCTGTTGAGATTAATGGGCACAAACTCACTGTATCCGGCTTACCAATTAAGAATTGGACTCATTCAGACATTCCATCAAACACATCACAGGCATGAAAAGATAAGCACAAAGACACCAAATTTACGTGGTTCGGCAGCAAGTGCCTACATCCACGGGGAGAAGGAGCAATCCACTATATCAATCTTCCCAATAGGGTACAAACATAGATACATAAGAGCCCAAAATATGGACTGCCAAATGATCACAATAGGAGGCAAGATAAAACCAAATATAAAGCAAGAAACAACCTGATCGGATCACCCTTCTACAGCCACAATGATAGATCAAAAGTGTAGTATGCAAATCAACCTTTCTACAGCTCCAATGGTAGATCAAATGAGTATCAAAAACATACATTCCCTTGTTGCATTTACTGTGAACAGCAAAGAAGAAAGAGGCTCACGGAAACAGGGAAGTCACAGGAAGAAGCCACGGTTGAAGAAGAGAAGAAGGAAGAAAGCCTCCAGCGAGTGAAGACAGAAGGGAACCCAAGTCGAATGTTGCCAGGAGACCGAGAGCGCACGGGAGGATGAAGAAGATGGGTGCGGCGGCGGCTGAAATCCCTTTCACCCTAAAAACAAAACAAAACCCTTCATCCCACAGGAACAAAGGAATGTGTACCTTATATATAATGGGATGTCATTTTGCAAATAGGTCCCTCTCAAAGCAACTATTTGGAGCAAAGTCCAAAATAATCAACACAAGCTATCTCCTAAGCATAGAAATAAATTTCCATTCCAATCCTTTGTCTACCATACATCTTGGCCTTGCCAAGGAAGGGTTCACCTTCCTTCGCGCCAATCCGGATCACACAATGGTTGCTTTGAGATATCTGTGCATAGATTGATGGAAAAGTTTGGAGTGCTTGGAGAGCTATGCATAGTGTGATCTAAGAGGCGACGCCATGAAAGAAGATCCATCATTCTTTCGGACGAAAGAGACGACCTCAGGCCAAAAAAAGTCTAGTTTTAAGCTTTGTATGTTTAGTCTGGCCTCTGACTGAGTTCAACCCTGAGGTCATGCCGTCTTGGATATAAGTGAAATGGGTCCTGAACCTGGCCAGAGACAGCCCATTCTAAGCAACAGAAAGGGAAAATTGTCAGCCATGCCTTTCCACGGGCTGCGAGAAAGTGTCAAGCTGTCCATCTGGTGCAGAGAACAGATTCACTTTTTTTTTTTTTTTGCTTTGGGATTCACCTTTTCATTTCTAATTCACTCATTAGCCTGAAATATTCTGCCCCCAAAACTATTAATTTGTCGGTGTCGCAGAATGTTGGGGCGTGCGCTAATGAATATTCGCCGGATTGCTTACAAAATAAGCATCACAAGCAGATTTATGTTCAGGCCAGGAACTACAAGATTGCACCAAAACTGAAGGTTTATAACAGCTTTGGTCAAGGCCCAGACTGACCTAATTAGCTGATGTAATAGTGAGGATATGTGATGGTATGTGTTTAGTCTCATTTCAGCTGTGAACTGCGTACATCTTGAGTATTTATACATGACCAAAAAATTCGAATAATAACCTTCTATTAGCTTTCTTAGAAAAAGTCGTAAGTAGCTATGAATAATATCAAAGTGGACTCGACTTATGGCTTACATAGATCAATAGATACTATAGTATAAGTCCATTCGAGCGGACCACGACCTTATCTTGGTCTTTGCGATTGGATTTGCGGTACTTATGATTGGATTTGAGTAGATATGAATTCTTAGCATTGCAAGGATGACAAGACTAAAATGGGGGAAGTACATGTTGATCCGGGCTAGCATGTATTTAGTCCCACGTTAGCTATGATTTGGATGGATCTTAGTACTTATACATGAGCAAAAAATTCAAATAATACCTTCCGTTCCGGTGAGATCTAGATTTTGACAATTATACCCTGACATAATTGATGGGCTTTGAAATGAAGATCCACGGCACAGACCCAACTAATAGTTGGAAGATAAATGAAATGTAATGCTATGCGGCTCGCATCATATATATATATACATGAATAATTCTCTTGCCCAGTGGCAAGTTAAGATTAGTGTAACTTATGAATTTGTGGGCAAACATAGCTTGTCGATTGATTATGCAGCCGCTAAATCAGCAATTATGGACCCAATGAACTTTTCATGTACAGATGCTTCGAAGCATTTTTCATAAAGGAAACAACTTAAAGTGACAGAATTTGTGGTACCAATGGTTTATATCATTACAAATGCGCCCTCTGTAGCAGCAGGTTGGAATGAGAAGAGTCTTCATACTGCAACATGATTATTTGCTGCCAAATTAAGGAGCTCAAACTTTCCATTATGACATAGACCCTGTTAGCTGTATAGCTTAGTTGTACAACAATTGTGTACAACTATATTGATTAGACTATATAGCTGCGTATAGCCTCCCTCTGATTAGACTATACAGTTGTGTATAACCTCCCTCCCATCTATAAAATGGGAGTTATGGCGCCATTTGTAAAAAGACATGGAATAAAGATTGTATTGCCTTCTCTCTATGTTTTCGTATTCTATCAATTGCTGTTGTATCCTCGAGTCTTTGGCTTTCTCATTTGGGGCATGCTCCTCGTGTTCAGTCTTTGGCCTCGAGTGGTCATTTGGGGCAAGTTAACTTTCAACCTTTTGATTGCGTCTCTTGTCAATTAGGAAAACAGAATGCTTTATCCTTTAGTAAAAGTGTTTCTTCCTCCACTGCACCCTTTAATTTGATACATTCTGATATTTAGGGACCTGCTCCTGTTACGACTAAGGGAGGATCACGATATTTTGTGATTTTTATTGATAACTACTCACATTATACATGGCTCTATCTTTTATGTGATCGCTCTGAGTTACTTAACATTTTTCGTGACTTTCAACAAATGGTCAAAACTCATTTTGGTCAGCCTATCAAAGTTTTTTGTTGTGACAATACCACGGAATATACCTCTACCTCATCTATAGAAACACTTAAACAAAATGGAATAGTATCCCATCGTTCTTGCCCTTATACCTCTTAGCAAAATGGTCGTGCCGAACGGAAGCATCAACACATCTTGGACACCGTCAAATCCCTCCTTCTGTCTGCTGACTTACCTGAGTCCTTCTAGGAGAGGCTGCTCTTACAGCAGTCTATACCATCAATCAGGTACCTTTTCTCACGATCTCAAATAAATCACCTTATGAGGTTCTTTATAAGAAGGTCCCTGATTACTCTTTCTTAAAAGTTTTTGGTTGTGTTCACTTTATTCTGCTTCCATCACATGAGCATACTAAACTTGAACCACGCTCACGTCTCTGTTGTATTCTTAGTTATAGTATCGAACATAAAGGTTATCGTTGTTATGATCTTATAGCTAAGCGACTTCGTATATCCCGATATGTTCAATTTTGGGAACAAATATTTACTAGTGTCTCCCCATTTTTCATAAGTCCTCCTCGGTATTCTCCTATCTTCAATAATCCCACTGTTGATCTCTTCCCAGACTCCTTTTTGGTTGCAAGTAATGGGAGATTATCAGGCAATCTCTCAATGACCGACTCCACTAGGTCTGAACCGTCCACTGATCCGATCATCACAACCGGATCATTCGAGCCTCCCTTCAGTACTATCCTTCACCGCTTTAGTAGGGTAAGATCTACCCCATCTCATCTTAATGATTATCACTATTTTTTTGCTCTTGCTACGCTCTATGAGCCTCACGATAATTGCGAGGCCAGTCCTAATCCTCTTTGACAGAAAGCCATGACTGATGAACTCCAAGCTCTTCAAGATACTCATACATGGAATATCACCGACTTGCCTCCTAGAAAGACTATAGTAGGATGCTAGTAGGTGTATAAGATCAAGACGCGAGCTGATGGTTCAGTGGAACACTACAAGGCCCGACTTGTGGCTGGGGGATTCACATAAGAGTATGGTATTGATTATAAGGAGACTTTTGCTCTAGTATCACGTCTTACATCATTTTGTTTCTTGCTTGCAGTAGCAGCCGTTAAGCGATGGAAAATATATTATATGGATGTTAAAAATGCCTTCCTCAATGGTGATTTAGCTGAGAAAGTGTATCTACAACCTCCTCTAGATTTTGCTCATCTGCCTGGAAAGGTCTGTCGCCTTTGTAATGACCTCTATGGTCTTAAGCAGTCTCCTCGAGCTTGGTTTTCCAAGTTCAGCTTAGTCCTGACTCAGCAGGGTTTCACTCCTAGTGCATATAATTTTGCACTATTTCTTTGGGGATCTGAGGCTGGTATTGTTCTTCTCTTGCTATATGTGGATGATATGGTTATTACTGTAGATGACATCTCAGGGATTCATGCACTATAGTGGTTTCTTGGACAATAGTTTGAGATGAAGGATTTAGGATCTCTCAGTTACTTTCTTGGTCCTGAGGTGACATCCAACTCAAATGGCTACCATCTTTTCTAGGCTAAGTATGTCTCTAAGTTACTGTCTCGTGCTAGGTTGATAGACAGTAAGACTATGGATAGTCCTCTGAAAGTAAATATTAAGCTTCTTCCTA
Source organism: Phoenix dactylifera (assembly GCF_051530095.1). Classification (NCBI taxonomy): domain Eukaryota; kingdom Viridiplantae; phylum Streptophyta; class Magnoliopsida; order Arecales; family Arecaceae; genus Phoenix; species Phoenix dactylifera. Next base: position 56,750,017 of record NC_143190.1, on the reverse strand, counting down.
CTGATGGTGAACCATTGACGGATGCGACTCTATAATTGGTTGGTTGTCTCATTTATCTGACCATTACACGTCCTGATATTTCTTATACTGTCATCATGGTTAGTTAATTTATGCATGCACCACGTTCTACACACTATGCAACAGTTCTACGTATCCTCCGGTACGTTAAGGGTACATTATTCCATGAACTTTATTTTTCAGCCCACTCCACTTTGGATCTTCAGGCATATTCCGATGCTGATTGACAGGTGACCTTATAGATCGTCGTTCTACCACTAGCTATTGTTTCTTACTTGGTTCTTCTCTTATCTCTTGGAAAAGCAAGAAGCAGACATTTGTCTCTCGCTCTAATACAGAAGCTTAGTATCGTGCACTAGCAGATACTACCTCTGAGTTCTTATGGCTTCGATGGCTACTGCATGACTTAGGTATTCCTTTGACCGGGAGTTCTTCTTTTTATTGTGATAATATGAGTATCATGCAGATTGCCCATAATGATGTGTTTCATGAGTGAACGAAATATATTGAGATAGATTGTCACTTTATTCAGCATCATATTAAGTAAGACACTCTTCAATTGATACATATTGCTTCTACAGATCAGCTTGCTGACATTTTTATGAAGGCACATCCACCGGGGTGTCAATGTGATCTGGTTAGCAAACTCAAGTTGGCATCTTCGCTACCATCTTGAGTTTGAGGGAGAATGTTAGTTGTATAGCTTAGCTGTGCAACAGTTGTGTACAACTGTATTGAATAGACTATACAACTGTATATAGCTTGTGTATAGCCTCCTACTGATTAGACTATATAGCTATGTATAGCCTATGTATAGTCTCCCTCTCATCTATAAAATGAGAGATATGGCACCATTTGTAAAAAGACATGGAATATAGATTGTATTGCCTTCTCTCTACGTTTTCCTCTTCTTTCACAGACCCATCCATTCATCATATAGAAATTTGGTCTGTAAGAAGCTATGCCGTCATCCAATACTCGAACTTTGAAGAAAGAAGAGAATGAGAATTCTGTGATGCTACAAAGTAATCTTTTAGCAGCAATGGCTATGGGGATGGCGTTGAGTCTCTCTCCATAGAAATTGACTCGAGTCAAGGTAAGATTGGCCATCGTTAACTATCTTTAAGATTGTGATTTATGCATTCAAAAGGGACTGGGTGGAACAAAAATTTTTTTTGTTGGAACTCTGAAATCGCATGCGCTATAAAATGTTGCCACCCTCCTGCTGTCTATGGCATAGTTGATGGGCCCCATTTATCAGGCCGAAACAGAGCAACGAAAATAACGCAAATAAGTTCTTGAAGCCCGTGTAACATCATCACTCCGAAATGATCAAGGGACAGAAGAAGCTTTCATGGTTTTAACTCCTGGCTCTGTCTTCCCAAAAGCTTCGTCATCAACGATACCAACGAGCTTCATCAAGACCACTAAGCAACAGTGTCTTTCAAGAGCAGACAACAACCCTGGAGTATATCTGCAGCCTACCACCATCATTACAGTTAGCTTCACCTTCCAAGCTACAAGAAGACTTGAGCGTCTTGGTGCTTAAAAGGGAAGCCTATATATGTTCACCGTATCAATCCAAACACGTCGCCATCTACTTTGGTTCATGGAGCAACAAAGTTGGGCTCCGCAATAATTACTCTGTTTCCTAATCTTGCAGGGGATGCAGGGTCTATTTTGGGAGTAGAGCAGCACAACTCTTGCGATGATATGAAAAAAAAATCACCTTCCACCCACTCGGACCACCAACCACTGTGCCAATATAAGGGACAGAGTCGTCTGTCAGGAGGCCCATACATTAATTATAACACTACAAGAGTATCAACAAGTTCATATCCTGTTTCAGTGCTGCGGCCCTTTACGAGTCCCTTCCGCCGAGCAGCCAAAAATCGAGGTGGGCCTTAGCCAACGGAACATTTTTTTGGGGGAGAAAAAAAAGGGGGGGAAATGCGAATCCTCTATTAGATTGTACAATAGTTGCTTCAAGATCTATGCAGGTGAATGAATCTTTGTGCTTTAAAAGCTATGCAGAGCATGATCTAAAGGTCAACGTCAAAAAAAAGATCATTCATTCTTTCGTGCAAAAGATACAACCCGAACTTTTATTCTTTGGAGTGCATGGAAGCTTCTAATTTGGGCAGTTGGTAAGATAATATCAAACTCTTGCTATCAACCATATGGTGGATATTAATGAACCCTGGCTGGTGGATCATGAGATTACTAATGCCTGCATGATTATTAACTAGCACTTTGAGTGAGGGTAGCAGCTGTAAATAACACAGCTTACTTGGCAGGAGCCTTTGGCATGTGTTGATGAGTTGGCTGTGGAAATTTTCATAAAGAGGGAATTGTTCATGCCAAGGGTACCCTATTTACATGATATCCAGATAGAGAAAATAATGTTACAGTGACTAACTACATTGAAGATGTGTTTGGTTAGGGATAGTTGGGCTCTAGAATGAGGATGGGAATGAGTGACTCCTTCTAGTCCAGAGAGGATGAGAATATCTTAATCCTCAAAAATCGAATTCTAGTTCTCTCTCCAATATTCAAATCCTATTTCACTAGGTTTATTTTTAAAAAAATTGATTTTTTCAAAAATACCCCTTCATTTAATTGATTTTTTTAAAAAATATTTAAAAATATGTTAATTCTAATTCTATCACGAATCAAACGTGTTCGAAAAATATGAGCACTGTAATTTTGATTCCAATCACGAACCATATATGTTGGGGATTATGGTATTCAGATTCTTATCCCGATCTCAACTTAAGTTGCGAACCAAACACACCCTGAGCTTATGCTAGTTGCCTTGCTTTATAAAATATGATAGCAAGAAAAGATCATCAAATTACTGGTTAATTTTTCGTTATATGAATTTTGCAAGGTATATTTGCTAGAATGACAATTAAACTTTTGTGACATAAACTTATTGGCCACCTAGATTAATTGTCTTGAGATGAGATGCATTTCATGATTTATATATTATTTTGCATGTGAATTCAGCTACCCCGTATCAAATTATGCACCTTGTCAAGTTGAAGGAGATTCCATGTTCCAACATTATGTGTGTTTTCCCAAGAATTGGAAGCAGAAATTCCACCAATAAGGTGGGATTTCACTCAATTTTCCTCCAGGTGGACGATGGGGAGGAAAATGATGTTTTTCGGAAGAATAAATTTGTTGCCAATAATCCATGTATCACATAGAAGTGATGCATAATCTGGCTAAACACTTAATATCAGGGTGACCCAATTAACACTCCTATTTGTTATTGCTTCTATCTTCATTATCTGAAGATATTAGTAGATCTAATCATAGAGACTTAAAACTTTTCACTTGATAGATGGTTTTGTTGGTAAGAATGTAGAGCGCCCGAAAATGATGATTGACTTGCCACCATGCAATATATGATAATGACAAAGATAAGATGCAAATAGGATTCTCTTTGGATAAAACAAAGATTCTAGAACGGTAAGACTCGCAAAAATTGTTATATTTATAGAAATTGTCAATGATGAAAAAGAAGATAGAAAATTAGAAAGATTAATTTGCACCTATAGATGTTGAGGACTTGGCCTAAAAGATTCATCTAGCAATCAAAAATGCCCCAAGGCTGCAAATATCCCTTGAGTGTTAATCTACTCTCTATCTTGTGATAATTTTTATCCACTCAAATCTAACCAGCCAAGGTCCATTATGAAATTAATTGATAAAATTTAAAAATAGCCTAAGTCACTTTTTTTTTTTTGATTGGATGAACGAGTTAGACCGACATAGTATAAATACATCCAACAAAATCAAAAAATAAAGTATTGCAGAAGGCAACCAGAGTGCTACTAAATTGGCTCATAACACTTTACCAAAATGCTCTACCACATAGGATGCTCCCAATTTGCAGCTCTTTTCGCCTTTCGGTAGATATACCTGCACAAAGACAGTCACATTCCCTCACCATCCTCTAAATGTCCTGCAAAAGGAGGTGTGAAATTTGGCACCCCAGATAATCTCTGAATCCAGCTAATCACTATAGTTGAGTCACCCTCAATGTAAATGAGATCAATCCTCACGACTAGCTTCATGTAACTAATGCTTGCCCATGCTACCCTCAATTCCTCTCTAGGAATTGAGATATCAAAGATTTAACACCTACCAACAGTTACAAGCCTAGAATCCGAGCCTCTGGCTACAAACTCAGTTTTGTCTTTATCACCACCACTAGTCATACTGTCATCAAAGTTAACCTTGAGGAAGCTTAAAGGTGAGAGCTCCCAAATGATGAAAACCATCTGGGACATTGCAAGAGCTGAAGAGAAGTCCCAAGTGTTCTAAGTGATCATAGGCTCCGCAACAAAAGATGGGTGAATGATCTTAGCAATCTCAATTTAGTGCCCTCTACAATGTAAATTCCAATGACTAACTGCGATCTTGAAAATTCAGACGTTTCTAGCTAACCAAATATGATGGACAATATATGCATCATTGATGCCCCATAGTTTGGAGAATATTTGGTTTATGCTCCTCCTCGGGTACTTAAGGAAGGTCTCAACCGGCATCACTGATTGAAGAATCGTTGAAGGAGTCCAGGGGAGCCTCCACACATGCACCGCCCTCTAGAAGAGGATTTGTGCAACTGACTCTTTCTCCATAGCACAACAGGAACAACTCGGAAAGATATTCATCCTCCATCTATTCAAAACTTCCTTAGTTGGGCAGCGACTCTAAGCCACCTTTCAAATAAAGAATGCAACTATATAAATAAATCTATCTCATTCTATCAACTTAAGCTTTTGGGACAAATGGTGATTTTAAAAAAGATTATAAAGATCTCTGGCCTTCATCTTCGAGTTGCAAGTGGATCTCCAAACTCTCATATTAGGAATATCATATGAAAATCATGAGAGATAGGCCACTTTTGGCTAGCCGATTTCCAAAAGATTGGACATTTCATCTACCTTCTAAGTTTCTTTCAAGCAAGGTTGACGACCTTAGTAGAACAGCTTCTTTTCTTCCAGCTTTCTTTTCTTCAGGAGGAAGGAGTTTCTGGACTTTTTCAATGTCGCCGGAGAATTTTGCTGCAGCCAGCAATGATGGTCGCGCCTACTTGAAAAAGGCATCTTGAAAGCATCTTGGATTGGCTGATAGGAAGCGGGCCCACAGGCCCACGAGCCGCCCACGCGAACTTGCCGTGGGCCCGCCCGAAAAAGGCCAAGATTAGCATCTATGAGCACCACGTTTGGGCATGCCATTGGATGAGAAGTAGCACGCGTCCTGCGGCGGTGCGGCTTGGGAGCCCGGTCACACCAATCACCACCCACCAAGTCGGTCGCGGTCCCGTCACCCGCTCACCGCGGTGGGCCTGACCCTGCCTCCAAAGGATAAGCGCGTGCGAGCAGGACCAGCCGTCCGCCACCTTCTTATGATTATGATTAAAGAAATCGGCAACACGATACTGGACGGCCATGATTGAAAAATCTTGGTGGGACAGTGCCTTGGATTTATTGGCTACGGGTTGATGATGTTACCCTCGTGCAAATACTATCTCAATCGGATACGGTACATCCGCTGTCGATACATGTCTGTCAAAAAGTAAATATTAATTAATAATTGTCAGTCTATAATTGAAGAAACATGTGTCATTATCGCAATTCAAAAAAACGTCATGCATGGTAAATACCATTATAATGATGCCACGTGGAAAGAAATCTAAACATGCCGTTTTTACCAAAAAAAAAAAAAAAAAATCTAAACATTACCTTCTTTATCGAATCATAGGATATTAAATTTGGCAAGAGAAGAATGCAAAGGACTAGATCCAATATTTATTAGACTATTTGGATGCAATATAGGCTTCAAATTTATTCAAGAAATAGAAGGATGTACGGTTTTGGACATTCTTACTTATATAGGCATGATTGTATGTATTTTCTTACGTACCTTGATGCTTGATTAAGGGTGTTGTTAGTATGATGATTATTGGACCCAATCGAGTATGTGAAGAGAAAAGCAAAGGATAATAGCCGAGTCATTTTCTCCATATCTACATGCATTCACACGTGGGCGAAGAGTATTATGATGATAATTGACCTGTTGATGAAGACATGCATGATTAACCATTCGTACAAATTTTCTCCTCCACATTCAGTTTTTCTTGGTCAAAGATGTTATCTTTTGTGCAAAAGAAGGATTCGCCTTCCATTGCACAAATCCATCACTTTGAGAGCCGTGCAAGTGGATGAATGGAGTTTGGATCACTCTAAGAAATGCACAGTTGGTAATCCAACAGTAAATTCATACAAAAGAAAGTGAATCCTTCTTTCTCATAAAAGATACAACCCCGATCTCAATCCTCCCCCCATGCACAGTCATAATATTGTTTTTCTTGATCGAATATCTTTTATTATTCATTTTATTATTTAATGTATTAATGTACTGTCGACATTTATTAATTTAGCTAGTTAACGTCCCTCTTCCAAGCACTTATTTTTGGAGGTACAGGATTGATATCACTCAGAAAGCATATAAACATGTTGAGGTCTGTTTCCCTTATTCGGATTTGTGTACGAAATGTATCAACTATTTTATTCAAAAACCAACATTCCACCTACAGTATCATTCACATCTCCCTGAGAGACATGTCAGGGGGGATATCATACAAAAAAAAGAAGCATTAATTATTCGATTAAATTAATTTTTGACAAATCATGGACACTAATTTTTTACATGAGGCTATCGACAAAATAAATTTTGAACAATACATGGGAAACTTTAGTATGTTGGAAAAAAGCAATTCAATGAATTAGTAAAAATCCAGCTCATTTTTCCCATTACCTTATGTTTGTGTGGCATAAAGAGTAATAGGAGTTAAAATTAGCAGTTTATCAATTACATTTCAGATTTCCTCGGGCGGATTAAGGGCAAACTAATTATATACAAGTTGGTAACCTGGATGCAGCTTCAATGAGATAAATGGTAAATTAAAACAACCACACAAGTACACTTACTGAACTGGGTTATGTAGGAATCAATAAAATTGGCAAATCATAGAAGAAGGTAAAGGGTTTTTTGGCGCAACCACTTCAAACTTATGTTTGGTTGGCAGCCAGATCATTATCATGTATATCACTTTAGAGGAAAGTTGATGTTTAAAGTCATCTAAAGTAGATATTTATTAAAATTTTATGATTATATTTTATGGAAAACATTTATTATCTTCCTTGGTACAGTAATATTATTACAAATATTGTATTCCATAGTTGATCCTACACTGTATCATGCAGTAATTCCATGGGAACCCTTTGACGCACGAAGCAAACCAACCAATCACATCATCTCCACCGGACTCACGTGAGCAACCCTATTTGCCTACACATCTATGGTTAGACCATACCCATCACCTTAGCTATCGTGACACATCTTGAATTCCATGCATGCATCCAAGCTCTTCAGACTTATCGATGTATATATCTATATATATATTGCTAAGACGAGTGAATCATATAAATGAGCACATCGATAAAAGTTTGAAAACAAAATATTCTACTTTACTGGGTGTATTTATACACGTACTATATGAAGCATCTACTTTAAGCACAAAAAAATAATAATAATAATCTAAAACAAAAGGTGGCAGAGTTTCGCACTCATTAGTTCTCCATCTATTTCTAGCTCTAGAACTGGTATATAGATAAATGTGAACATGGTGACTCCAACGGGCGTATTATAATTAAGGTCCCAAGGACCCAAACTATAAACCCATCACAGGCCTGCCCCTTGAACGATAGGCTTAGCTCATTCATGCAGTCATTCTCTGAGCTTCCTCTCAATTTGCCAGAAGGCTAGAAGAGGACCACTGATCTGAAAGGCTAAAATCTGACCTCAGCCTGGTAGATACAGGGTAAAAATACTCTACAAGACCCATGGGATAAACCAAGCGTCTCCTATATAAAGTATTGATCCGTTTATAATTTATAATTATAGATTCACATTCCTATAATCCTATCATTCTTTTCCTTCCATAAAGTTTGTCAGACAGTCACATAGAGAGAGTGAGAGGAGCACTGTTCAAATAGTTGAAATTAGACAGCAGCCTGTTGCTGTGGTAATAATAGCTGGACCTCGTTATAAATATATACTCACCCAAATACTGTTCCAGACCCAAAAGATAGATCAAACCAACTACTGTACAAGGTGTTGATATGTGCATATTATAGCTTCACGCAACAGACAAACACCTTTGTTGATGTCTAGAAGAGGATTACTGGTCAATTGCGGACTTCGTCATCAGAGATCCGGATTCTAGAATGGTTGTTGCTGATAGGTGTCATTTTTTCGACATCTCTATTCCAGTGGCAGAGCTGAGGAAAGTTTGGGCTGGTGTGTGTCAAGCCCAGTGTGTTTTGCGGGTGTAGTCGTGCTCGACGTTGACTTGCCTACGATGATCGGCTGGATCCATGAGGCACTGGTGGCGCGGGAGGGTGCCACTCCTTGCTCTGGAATATTCAGACAATAGTTAGTGGATACGTCGCTTTTTAGGTCAAGCATGCGTATAGAGAAGTCAATGAAGCTGTGGATTGGATGGCCTCGTATGTGGTTGACTATTCTAGAAATTTCTATAGGTCAGTAAAAGAAAGCTGCCTAAAGTACTCCATTTTTATTTTTTAACTTTTTTTAATACAGAAAAAAAAAAAACCAAAGAGTCTTGCAAGGGTGACAGCAACCTATCACGTAAAGCAGCCCACTACTATGTAATGTATTGATACGTGTACAGCAGTAACTTCACACCCTTCCATTATTTCCTTTCAACAAAGTTGTCAGAGAGAGAAATATAGAGACACAGCAATGCACACATCTCTGTCGTTGGCTGGTGTGGGTCTCTGTGATGTGGTCAAAGGAGCACGCCTCCCCTGGGGGCTGGGGCATCTCAGAGTCCAGCGCGCTTGCGTGAGTAACGTTCTAATTCCCTTTCCGGGTCCGTTTTCGAGCAATGGAATCTCTCACGGTTGCTCTGTTCCTCTGCCCTTTTTAAACCACAACCTCTGCCCCAAGAAAATGAAAGTAGCAAGAGAAGCAGAGCATAATAGAAAAGGTGGAAAAAACAGAGGTTTAAAGTAGAGCAGCCTTACTCATCTTCCTCTCTCCATGATTTCATTTTGAGGACCAGGATTGGTGGTATAGTCTCTCCCTCCCTTCTTGGTTCCACAGTTTAGCACAAGCTCGAGGATTTTGGGAGTTCGAGTAGCTTTGGTGGGAGGAACAAGAGAAAAGGAGACACTTTCCTCTGTTACGAAACAGAGCTCTGTTGTTTTGTCCCGTTATATCGAGTCGTCTTCTGAGAAGGTGAGCGGATGTTTCATCTCGCCGGTAATGAGTCCGGAAAAGGAGTTCTTTTGATGAAAAATTAGTCCTTTTTTCTGTTCTTCCTCTGGTACGGACAGCTGAGATGTTGTTTTTATGAGATTTTCTCAACGGGGTTTCGATTTTTTTTACATTTTGTGTTTGCTTAATATAATGCTTCTAACGTGCGGTTGTCATTTTAATTGTTCCGGGGATCGTTTTGTGGGGTTGTTTTGACTTGCATCTTGACATTTTCTCCTCTAGTTGAGTGTTGAAATAGATAAGATGGTTTTTTAGTCCTTTCCTTGTGGCCAAAGTCTAAGTATAACGTGGTCTTTGGATCCAGATTTCTTCCATTCCTTCTAATTTTAAGACTCCAGAGAAGAAGTCATATGGAAGAAGATTTGAAAAACAAGCCAGATGCCTCTCCTCAGCTACTGGATTTGATTCCAAATGAGAGAGACTGGATGGTGAGAGACTCTGGAGGCGGAGGAGGAGGTGGAAGTGGTTCAAGAGCTTCCGAGGAGAGCAAGCTAGAGCTGAGGCTTGGTCCTCCTGGAGGAGAAGAGGAGTCCTCTGTTCTATCTCTTGGTTACCTTTCGAAGGCCTCCAAGACTACCAATCCCTGTGCTGGAGCCAAAAGGGGATTTTTAGACACAGTTGAGTCCAAAACAGAAGGTATAGTGTGTATCCACTGGAAAAAGATGCTATTTTAATGGCTTTTCCTCCTCAAAACTCCGTCGTTTGTCTCCTATTTTGACCATGTCCTTCTCCTTTCTTAGGTCTCCAGCAGCAGCAGAGTGGGTTCTTTCAGCTACAGAGCAGAGGTGCCTTGGGACAGGAGTTATCACAGAGGACAAATGGCAACGCAGAGCAGCAGCCGCAGCAGCAGAGCCTTGAGAAGAAGGCCTGCAGTTCATTACCACCAGCGCATGCTGCTCCTGGGAGAAAAGCTGGACTGAACACCAACTCTCAGACAAGGTAGCAACAATAATCCTATGGTGTCATCAATTTAACCTTGAAATCTTTATGAAGCTTTCTCAAAGTTTCTTTATATTTGGCTCTTTTCATGATGGTGTCCCCTGTCTTGGTTTCTCCTTTTGCCTCCTCATTTATATTTTTTCTATTTCAGTTATATTGGTTCGTTAAATCTTTAAATACCAGCTTGTTCGCTTATTTTATTATCTGCTTGTGCCCCGGGAGTTTGGTGAAAATATTCCATGTGAGAGAAAATTTTGCTAGTGGGAGTTCTTATTTCCTCTCACTGCCCCCTACATAATTTGCACTATTTTGGCATTCCATGCTGTATCTCTTGCAATGCTTAAATTATTTATCACAGAAGGCAGTTTGTTTGTGATTAATTTGTGTTTATTTGTTTCTTTAGTGATTAATTTGTGTTTATTTGTTTCTTGAGTTTGTTGCTTGCTTCAATTTTTCTTAACTATTTTTTGCCATGCATTGTTCAGGGAAATTTTGGCAGATACATTATTTTTTAAATAATGTAAACGGATCAACTAAAAGAACTGTCATCTACTTCTAAGCAATTTGCCCCTACTTTGGAAGCTGTTAGTTTGTCTGGTTTCCAAATAATTTATATAATTTAATTGTGCTTTAACAGTGAACATTTCATTGATATATACATACATACATACATACATATATATGTATATATTCTGCACAAATTTGTTTTGATGATTTGAATTCAGTGTTTCTTACAAATTGCGACTACGATCGCGAAAAGAAAAAAAAAAGATATTTCTTTAGAAGTTCTCTTGGATTGTTTCATTCTCTATCTCTCATTTGTTTTCCATTTCTTGCTCTTTGCAAAACAAGAAACAGAACTACCTCTCCGCCCGTGGTTGGTTGGCCTCCTATCCGTTCGTTCAGGAAAAATCTGGCAAGCAGCTCTTCTAAACCAACATTTCAATCACAGAGTGGGAACTCAGAGACTAGAGTAAAGCTTGAGAACTGCAGGAAGGGTTTATTTGTGAAGATTAACATGGATGGGATCCCCATAGGAAGAAAAATAGATTTGAAGGCCTATGACAGCTACGAGAAGCTCTCTTCGGCTGTGGAAGAGCTCTTCCAAGGCCTTCTTGCGGGTATTTGTGACCATTTTACTTGTTTGATTCATGCAGTAAAGGAAGCTGGAAACCTCTTACTATTGTTGTTTCACATTTCACTGTTTAAGTAAGACTCCAAAATTGATTTCAAGATTTAGCAATGCTCTAAAATATATTATGTTTTTTAGAACAAGCTATGTTGTCTTGTATTTGGAAGATAGAATGCTAAAATGGTCTCTCCTCTTGGGTCTCTTTACATGGATAGGATTTGCCTAGTCTAGGATTTTGTGACTTCTTGGTTAGCAACCATCACTTCTATATGCATCAAATATTTAAAAACTACGCATGATATTCACAATAATTTCATTCCTTATGATGTAGCTCAAAGGGATCCTTCCACAGCTGAAACTCAGAAGGATGCAGAGGAAAGAAAAGCATTTACAGGCTTGTTAGATGGGACTGGTGAATATACCTTGGTTTATGAAGACAATGAAGGAGACAGAATGCTGGTTGGGGATGTTCCTTGGGAGTAAGCTTTTCTTTTCTTTGCCCTTGTATTAATAAAAAAAAATTATGTGAAAATATTGTTTATTTTAGCTCATAAATATATGCAAATATAACTTGTACCTAGCATTTACTAGATTTATCATGGATACTTTTTTTTTTAAACAAAAAAAACTCTATCTGTATTTGTCTTCTATATCATGAATGAATTGAATGAAAAGAAGGGTCAAGTTGTTTCTCTCATTACCTGACAATCCTTCATAATTTCAACCACTTCCAATGGTGTTCGCCAACTTACATCTGACAATAGAACAGTTCTGTATTTTGCACCATACTGATAAGTTGTGACATTCAATGCGAAGATAATTATTTGTGCATGCCACTGCATTTAGTAATTGAAAACTATATGGATCTTGAAATTCCTCAAATGAAGTTTATATGACATAAAGCAAATTCATGGTTAGTCTTTTATAAGTGGAGATTCCTTGCATGCCGAGTCCTGAGTTGATGAATAATTAATTTTTTTCCTATATTGAACATGAAAAGGATTATGCCAGTATTAAGAGATTCTGACACAAAAGGCAAACACATTTACCCTCTCCAAGTATATCAGCATTAAGAGATTTATATCTCCATTGAATTGTAAGACAATCAAAGCGTGGATAGGGAAGACACTAGCAATCTTTCATCAAGGATCAACATTGACATGGTCATGCTTATATATTTTCTGAAAAAAGGAATGCTGCATGTATCTTGTTCTATTTTAATCACAGCAGAATGCCAGATGATTTGCTTATCATAATCTTATATAGCTTAAAATACTTTCTGGTGACACTTGCAGCATGTTTGTCTCTTCTGTCAAGAGGCTGAGGGTGCTGAAGAGCTCCGATCTTTCTGTGCTATCTGTAAGCTCGCTGTTTTGTTATCTTTCATAAATTGTGATCATTACCTTGGCTGATAGAGATAATTCATTAGTGTACATACTTGGTCAGAATTGTGCGCATGTTATTTATTTTTGATTACTTTTATGCCTGATTTTGTTTCATGTCTTCACTGTTTTTCAGCTGGGAGCAGTCTGCAGGAAAAGAACTGCGACAGAGTGTTGAAGGAAAGAGGAGAGGGAATACATATTAGCGGCAATGGGATAGCAGGTCACATGTAAATCCATTTAGTGAGAAGCCAACGCCTGTTTTTATTATTAGCCTTTTCCTGTTTAGGTGCTAAGATGATTGTCTAAAGCACGCAGCTCTTTTGTTCATGACAACCCCCTTTCTTCTTAGACTTTTAAAATAGACATTCTTAGCTATGAAGCTTGAATCTTCTTCAAGTTATGAAAGGTCCTTCAATGGTTTTGGTTGGTTGGTTGGTTGATCGAACTAGGCTAAATCTGATGCAAGCAGGGAAGCAACCATCTCCTAGCTAGAGCTATGCCTTAAAACTGCAACATAAAGTTGTTTATAGCCCACTGTATCATGTTTGGCTTCTTGAATTTGTAGCCACCATTTGGATTCTAAGGGAGACCACCCCCAAAAGTTACTGCAAGTTGCTTGGCCAATCTTCATACAGCACTCTTGATGGAGCTCTCAATCATTGAATTAGCTGAAGCAGTCCCAAATACACTGAACATACCATGTGCTTGACCTTGCAACCTGGAATGGTGTACTTGTGCCAATGTATGGGGGTCGCTTTCTTCCACCACCTGCTTGTGCCTCCACAAAGAGCCAGGCCACCACCCCATTCTCGTCCCTTCCCTGCTTGATGGTCCCAGTTGCCAAACCAGGGGCCCACCTTTTAGACTACATTGTGTTCATGCCTGTGCATGACTTTTTTGAACTCGCTCGGAGGGCAGTAGACCTCACCGAACTGGAACAATACGTTCTTTCAAAGAAAAAAGAAATCATAAATCTGTGTAAATTAGGCTTATTTTGAAACAGAGACAAAGAAGCAAGCTAAGCTATCAGTTTTATCCCCATAACATTTATACTTGTTGCTGGTTTTACTCCTTGGCTTTGCAAGGTCTGAAAAGTCTTGAGATATCAGCTGGCTAGGCGGAAAGGATCCTAGATATTAGATTGAGAGATTCCATACATCTCCGCCGATGTATAATAATGGGCAAGATATCGAAATACTCGTCATTACCGATGATACAAGGCATCAATTTTGGTGCTTAATAACTACAAAAAAGCTGAAACAAAGGTACACTAAGAGAGAGAGAGAGACAAATATCTCTATCATTAATATGAATGTTGCATCAGGAGCATCTCGGTTCATATTGGCTGGTTCGATGATAGCTGATATTTCATATATCAAATCAATGAGATCCTGATTATACTTGCCTATTTCTTCATCTAAGATGGAAAACGCGTAGATTTGAAGCCAAATTCAGCCTGCGCCGAAGCAAGCCAGCCAATCTGCACCCGGATTCCAACCATTTGTGATGTAATTTATCGATCATTCCAAGTATTATATTTCTAATTTAGTTACTCTAGAGAAAAGAAGTCTCTTGTACTAATAATTTTTCCTCTTTTTTGTGACAACCTCCATCCAATGACCATGAGCTACATTGTATCCTACACCTAGCTTTTTGTTCTCCTAGAGTTTGGAGAACAGCTAACTAAGAAGAGAGCAGGTGCTATTAGGTGTGAAAGAAAGAAGAGCCTTGTTGGTGGATATATTCGCCAAGTGTTTATTTTTGTGTTGGAGACCAAAGGAAGGGTCCCTGTCATGGATCCACGCCTGAATTCCGGACAGCGAAAAAGAAGAGAGTTTGGATGGAATACGGAACGAATATGGCAGTTTTTTGTTTGCAATATACTTTATGGGACATCTTATCCCTATTGGTCTGCGTGCTCGTTTGCCACCTCCCACTCCTAACGCTATCCCACCTTCCACAAATGACCCTCCCTCCCCTTTTCCTTCGAGCCTAGTTCCTTCCCACCTAGAACGCTTGGGATTAGGTGAAAGTGTCCCAATTTAAGCAGGCCAAGCTTCAAAGTTAACATAATTTATTAGAGATTTTAGCATAACGACATGATCCAATGAACGATGCCGCCTAAGTTTGGAGTGTCACGTCGCTTTAGGGACCAGATTGGCACCCCTTTTTATGTGTTGACACTCCAATAGGACACATACCTTGAAAAAAAATAATAATTGGTTTCAGGTCTGGGGTTAGACTTTAGGGCTTAGGGACATAATAATTCTACCCACACGCTTTCATCAAAAGATAAATGTCACATCATGGTCAAAGTAAGACTGCATGAAGTCTAATCAACTATTTCAGTGGGTAGAGAGCAAAAGAATGCTCGTACAAGAAAGGAAAGTTTTAGAGGTTATGAGCAATTAACTAATTATGACCGCATGAATTGGTAACATAAGCATTCTCGTTGTAATATAAAGAGTTTGCTAAATGCAGAATGGATGAACAAAAGAAAATATAAAGACCACATCGTCTAAATATTTCAAAAGTCTAAGGAAGCCAGCTCAATTCTTCTACAGCAGTTGAAATATAAAACCTCAACTGGAGCTTGCTAGTGGACAATTATAAACAGAGGTCATGAGCTTAAGAAGGCAATTTAAGATTTTTTTTCCCCCCTCCTTTTTCCTGAAAGAAAACAGTTCAAGATACAAGTGGATGCAAAGTCTCTGTTGATTTCTATTTGTTTGTGAGACATAAAACAGAAAGAACATCGAGCATGTACCTTGTTCGACATGATAATAACGGCATACAGAACATTCTTGGGATCTATTTGTTTGGTCTTTCTTCCTTCCCGGCATTGAAAGCAACCATAGGAGAAACTGGTTGCATGACCCAAGACATGTTCTTTTTCTATAATCTAAATATGATCTCATTGAGCAAGCACATGAAGAGTAGCATCGACACAAATTTCAAGCTAAGAGCTGTCTGAAGAGTATAATTTTGTCAGAATTTTTTGATATTTTTATGTGAAATATAATGGCGTTGCTAGCCTTCGATACGAGGCATATCTTAATGGTAGCCAATTTCCATGGCAAAAATGCTTGAGCAGACAAGATATACCACTTCTTGTAGGGATTCTACCCGGTACTGATATATATATATATATATATATATATATATATATATATATATATATATATATATATATATATATATATATATATATATATTCTTAATGTACTAAGAGGCAACCTAAAATTGTCATATTTTTGTGAAGGATCAAACTGCAAACATCTCAAGGTTCATGGTGCTGTCTGGAGACACAAGGTAGAGCACTCTATTTTTTCAGTACAATACCAATCTAATGATAATTGGCGAACCTGATGTTTCCTATGATGTAGATAGCATAAAATATTTAGTATCCTTTTATCAGGGAAGTAGATCTGAATGATTGACTTCATAATTCTTCACTAGGCAAACTCTGAAAGGAACTGTGATTGTTTTCCAAGTTAAAAAGTGGGAGAGAAAATTGTAATAAATCCACTGAAAAAGTATTAGATGACTTCATAAATCTTCACTAGGCAAACTCTGCTGAGAGGCTGCAAAGGCCTATGATTGTAGAATTCTTTGCAAGTTAAAAAGTGGGAGAGAAAATTGTGATAAATCCACTGAATAAGTATTAGAAGAACAAAGGGAGCGAAAGCGTCCATTCCTTCTCTAGCTAAATGCCTGATCTTGTGTCCGACCTATGTCCATTTGTAGAAATCACCACTTTTCCTAAAAGCTTAAGCTAATAGGATGAGATAAATTTATTTATATATTTTATATTTTCTTACACTCTCCCTTACATGTGGGCCGGACCGAACTTTATTAATGGGCGAGCCCAACATGTGAAATTTTTTAAATAATGGGATTAAAGAGTGCGGAGACAGGATTCGAACTCAGGACCTCTGCTCTGATACCATGTTGAAATCACCACTTTTCTTAAAAGCTTAAGCTTTTAGGACAAGTGGTGATTTCAACACCATTACAGATCCAATGCAGTGTAAGTCTCATGGATTGATAAACGTGTTCACCATTTCCTGCACTGCCATCTGATGGGTCTATGTTCTACAAGGATATCCTGCACCACCAGATCCATCGAGCCTGCCTTTTTATAAGTCTGGAATGACTATATAAATGGCATCTGGAGGTACAGATTCAGCACAAGGATCACCAGGCTAAGAGTAGGAAGATCATGACTAGGCAATCTGTTCCACAGTCTAATGATATAAAGCCAAAGCAAAAGGGCCAGATCAACTTCAGAGAACCGAAACATATAATTATTTCATGTGAAGAAAAGGAAACTAAACAAGAATACCCACCTGTTGAACTATGAGAGAAGGCCATACAGAAATTAGTTATATAAAGTCCATCCACTTGCTGCTTTTTGTATGTTATTTAGGCACATTGGGCTGAATTGGGGAAGGCTCGCGCCTAGGGGCTTATCTATTATAGATTTCTTGAAGAAAATTTTGGCCATTTACATTTTTATCGATTTTTTTTTAAAAAAAAAATCCCAAGGTTTCTTCTTATTGCCAGCCCCTGGTAAGGAGGAGACTAAGCCAAACAGAGCTGTGGAGAAGGCAAGTTGCAGCTCTGTGGCTGGCAAATCTTTAAGGATTTAAACTGGCAAAGGAATGCAATAAACGAAATGCCAGTAATGCAGATAGATGTACAACAGACCAAAGGTAATCCAAGAGATCATGTCTTTGGTGCATGAGTTGTTGGTTAGCGACAAGTAGCTAGCATCAGTTCTACATTCATAGCAGAATATTGTTCTTGTCTGGCTAGACAAATGGACCAATCTGACAGGCACCGATGAAGAGCACCGAACATCCATAATACTCACAAAAATAAGAAGAATAAGATGATAGTGATGAAGATGTGCTTAAGCCTGTATACCGGTGGTGTTTATAGGATGAAACAATGGAGGATCAATTGATTCATTGGTCTTATAAGGCCATGATCAAACAACACCTGATGAGCATGGTGCGACTTAAGAGGAGTGTAAGAAAGTGATGAGAAATGATTTAAAGCTGCCGTTTACCACCCAGGGATTACGAGGCCAAATAAATAACAGCTTGAGTAAACAATCTTAACGGCAGTAAGATAAGTCTTGCTGGAACATGATGAATTGGAAGTCTGCTCCAACCAGATATGTCCTTTTATTGGGTAGAGATCCGAACATGTCCATAATTAAACCACAAGGAGCATAAAATTTGGGTGGTGACAGATTTGATAAGATAAAATCCCAGGTAAAATATTTTCTGATTCCAGATCCCCAGCTAGAATAGGTAGTTTTGTAAAAGATAGCAGTCATCGGCAGCTAAATCTTAAGAACCATGAAAAGCAGGCAAAAGTGTAGCTTTTGGTGACATGAGTATTGACCTTATAGATTCTAAAAATAAAGGGAAACATAAGAATATTTAGGGCAATGAAGATTGAGCTAGACTCTTATGTGCTATCACTATATCGATTTAAGTTGCATTAAGTGGAAGTTATTTCAAGGCTACACATAAAACCCAGTGCTTATTTCCTTGAACATAAGAGGTACACCGTGAATGGGTGCACACACTGAAATCTGAAGAAGATACAAGCCCTAGTCTACCATGCTAACAACTAAATCACAACTATGAATCATAATCGTTAAAATATTATAGTCCACAATTCAGATCTTATAATCCACAATTCAGATCTTACAATCTGGACCAAAAGGCCCCAAAATAATGTGGATCTTATCGTTGGATTGGGAACAATTAGGAACATAGGATCTATATCCATATCATGGATCATACAATCGCTTGGACCATAAAGATCAACTTGATCATGTTATTTATACAAATAATGACTTGGAAGTCTATTTTCTGTAATTCATTTCAGTATATGGCTTTTATGATTACGTCTTATTACTAATATGCCTTGAGCACACAAAATAAACAAGCCTGTTGAGTTTTTTTTTTTTTGAATATTAACTTCTAAAGAGTAAAGAAAAGGATCTTTTGGAGTTCATGGAATTGAAACCAAGAGGCAAGTCTTCGTATTCTTTACAACTATCTATTAAAATCAAGCTAAAAGGATGATTGCATTCATATCTGTGAATTAATAGCACACAGCATATCTTAAATAAGTCCATGTGATGTTTTTTTCATTATAAACGCTACATATTGATTTATATGACTAGATAGACTTCTTATATGTGTACCTTTTCTGTTTTCCACTTGTCTACCTTACATATGATTCATTTTTCTTTTATTTTCATACTTTGTTATATTTCTAAATTTTTTGAAGGAAAGTGGGATCTAGCCCAATCTTAGCCCCTCTATGATTTATAAATAAATTACAATCATGTCAACATTTCTCGGAATGGAATTGCTAGAAGTCAAGGTGATGATAGAAGTATCCAATAGTGAAATGTGTTTCTTTTTCCTTTTTTCCGTTTTTTGGTATAAAATGTGCTAGCTGTAGAAATGTAGCTGGTGTTGACATGTCGATAAACTCTCAGATGACTAAGAAATGGTGGCTTTGAGAGGACATACCTTAAATGCTTCTCCCCAAGTTCATAGTTCTTTGACCAGATTTTGAGTCTCCTAATCTGCAGAATATTACATAAAGTGAAGGAGAATTCACAAGAACGAAAGAAAGTTATTCAATTCATTTGTTGTGCTTTCATTGAACAAATACACATGTCTCCACCAGCGAAATCTTGATCAGTGAGCTGTGGCATTTGAACAGAAAAATGTCTGTACTATCGCTCGTCTGGTTATTGCCTTCCAGTTAAAGACAGATAAATATGCATGGTATATCTTAACATATCATTCCACCACTTTATTGCACAATGTGACATGTCAGTTTATAATGATCTTCTGGATTGCTAGGTAGCCACCCTACTTAGAGGGGCAAATCAGCACAAAACAAGACTCTCACATGCTGTAGATACATCAATGTGATGATTCAAGTTGTACTGAGCGACTATTTCAAGGCTACACAACTCTGGTGCTTAATTCTGCGTCTAAAATCTGTGTGCACGGGAGATACAATGTGTATGGGTGTGCACATTGAAATCCTGAGAAGATACAACTCCCCACTCCCCTGACAGCTAAAACATAACTACGATAAGCAACTCTTGGAGGTTGCGAAATGGATGCCATTTTCTTGACATACTTGCATCTTGGTCAGTACATTCCATCAAATTAGGAAAAAGAAAACTTGCTAGTCCTGAGGGATCTATCTTTTGAAATATGGGTTACAATTGAAAAAAAAGAATCATGCAGAACCAGAAGCTTCGTATGTAGATGGTTAATTGGCAAAAATTGGCAAGAAATACAAATTAAGGTGCTTTTAATTAAAGGTGAACTAACAACTCGAACAGATTACATAAAAGAATCATTTGGCTTCTCACCTACAACATGACTATTATGCCCAATCAGATGGTATAGAAACACACCAGCTGCCACACTTACATTCAGGCTCTCTACAGCATGAAAGGACTTAAGATCTTGCCCAGAATTGATTTGAACCTTTTCCTGAGCATCCATTTCAGTTGTTCCAACCCATCCAGGCATGAATCCAGGAATTTTAATCAACTCCGTACACGTCCTCTCCACTAGAGCTCTCAACCCACTGCCTTCACTGCCCAACACAAGTATAGTGGGTACCCCAGCTTCAACCTCATTTAATGGGATGGCTCTTGAAGAAACTGACCCTCCAAGAACCCTCCAACCATTCTCAATTGATGATGACAAGAACTGCATCATGTTCTTACAGGACAGCAGCTCGATCAATTCAAGGGAGCCTGCACTGGCTTTGCTAACCACACCACTCAAAGGAGCTGAGTTCTTTGCACACAACACCACTCCTTCTGCTCCAAAAAAATATGCCGACCTTATAATAGCTCCTAAATTCTGAGGGTCCGTAACCTCGTCCAAAGCCACCCAGAGAGGAGCTTTTTGACCCTCCACTGATACAGGCTCTAGTTCCCTAATACTAACCATCTCTAATGGTGAAGCATCAAGCACCAGACCTTGATGAGGTCGGTTGTCAACCATCATATTCAGATCATGCTTAGAAGCTACTATAACCTTCAATCCTATCTTTTCAGCTATCTGCAAGACCTTCTCCACTGCTTTCTTGTCCTTCTTCTTCTTATTGTTTTTGCTCAAGTCCAACCCTTCCTGAACATAGAGAGCATAAAATTCCCTCCCTGCTGCTGTCAATGCTGCCAAAACTGGAGCAACCCCATAAACCCCTTGGCCTACCATTTTTGGAACTGATGATTCGGTGGCCTCTTTCCATGTCTTTCTTCCCCATTTCTCCTGCTTATTCCACCGACGAACTTCTGGTTTCTCAAAACGAGATTCTCGATCAACAAACCCCTTGTACACATTCTTGATCCTGTCCCATCTTGGATCGCCAATAGGCTCATTATCTTCTTCCTTCACATCCTCATACTTCTCTTCATTAGCAAAACCTCTGCTGCTTTTGATGCTCTCTTCGCTCCTATCTCTACCCTCACTGTTCCCTTTCATCAGCATTCCACTATTTCTCGAAAAATAAATCTCCGCAGACTGTTCCCACGAGGAGTTATTGCTTCTTAAGGAAGCCCTTTTCTCCACCACCTTTCGTTCTTTGTCTCCATCGGCTGCTAACCAAGGAAGTGACTTGCTATCCACATTATCCACAGCTCTCTCCTCGGGGTCACTGGAGAAGACCCTTGTTTGTATTCCGTGTATTCTTTCTAGGGATCTCAGGTGAAGTCCGTCCGAGAAACTCCTGGATTCCAGGGTTTTCAGACAAAATCCACTCGGAAATATCCGAGTTCTCGCGCAACCAATAATTTCCAGCGGCGGCAGATGAAACCCACGTGAAAAGCCTCTTGCCTTCTTTCCACGAGTGCTTTCCCAGGCCTTCTGAAGAAATCCTTCGCGTAAACATCGAGAGCTTCCACCCCTACCGCCTCCTAGGGTTTGGGAGTTCCGTCTGGTGCTGTTCTCGAGTGCTTCCAGGAGAAAGCTATCGGCAAAGGATCGCGAATTGAAGCTCCGAGCAGATTCCCAGCATTTGAGTCGTCTCGGGGGCCTTGAAAACAATGGGATGGCCGGGATCTTGATGAGGCTGCAGTGACACATGATATAACCTTATATGCCCGAAAGTAGTTCGACAAATTGCCTCACCGAGGATGGAGGGCCGACATGACGCTTCCGGCGGCTGGGTTGATGGAGGACAATGGGAAGGTATCGGGTGCGACCGCGCGGGCTAGGAATAGGGGACGCTTATTAGAGGTGGCCCGCCCACCTGAGAGAATGGGCCTGTGCCGCATCCAGGCCGGTGAATGGTGCAGCCAACCAGTTACTGGTTCTGGCCCAACCCACGGATGGGTACTTCCATAACTGATCTTGCCTTCTCCCCATGTTCCATCAATTCTTTTCTTGGTTGTGCAAATAAGCAGTCCATTGAAAATTTTATGATATGAATACAAGTGCTTTTTAATGCTTAAAGGGTGATGAAATCTTTCGAAATTGGTACTCGAATTGCGAAGATTTCCCAGCTTACTTAATATGGCCAAGTGGTGGAGCATTGAGCGAATGGATCGTCATTAAAGTTGCTTGGAAACCTTCGAAGACAAAATTAGACGAAGGCACCACAAGAGTCTTCGGTGCATATGTTGGCTCATTGTTCTCGGCCCTTGCCGTAGAAATATTGTAGTACTTCGTTTACAAAAAAGATCTGGGGATAGATTCTAAGATGACCATGAGAACAGAGAAAAAAACTCGGAATCCGAGATGTTGGATTTCTTTTGCCAGCAGGGCGGAAGTATTGGATAAGTTTTGTAGCGGCCAAATCAGTATTCCCGCCTGTCAGTACATTTTGTAAAGGATCAGAGCGAAATCATTTTATTACTTCAAACAAATAAAATTAGGTTCGCCGACCAGTAAAGGCATTTCCATTTGTTTTTCAGAAACCTGCAAGTCCAAACAAAGAGTGGAAGAGATCGAGCATGCTCGGGTTAAAAGGCTGGATTGAAGTTTAGATTTCTTTGCGCTTTGCCTGGCCCTCCCTTTCTCCATATAACCTTCATGTCTGTGTCCATTGACAAGCCCGTAACCATATTTTGGCTTTTTCGGAACACAACTGCAAAAGTCTAAATTAGGCTTTCTCTGGTGATTACAAGTCTCGATATGGAATGCAAAGATAGCTTAAGTAGTCTAACAAGAGATAAAACAGAAGAAAAATATCAGAGCCATATAAGCAAAAGGTTACAAGTTAGAACTCAGTGTGCTCAGAAAAATCTTGCAAAATTCATTTAAGATTCATTAACTGAAGTCCATTCTTCTTCAGCGAGTCAGATTCATGAGACTACTATGACATAGCAATTGTACTCTTAACATGGAGGCATTTTGAGCCTCAACCTCCAATATTGGCATACATTTTATTCAGCTAGAGAACGCATATAAAATCTTAGACAATTTTTAAGAATCACCATGAAGAACAATAGCCAACCTACAACTGCACATGCAACAGGACAACTTTCATCAGAGCAAGTTGCCCAACCTATAGAGCATGACTTCTGTTTCCAAGTAGTCACCCTATCCTGGGAACACTCAAATGTTTTTCTCTGTAATGGTACTTGGCCTGGGTACGGCTAGAGCTTCACACATCAAGATGAATGACAGACTCCACCGACCTGAATAAACTGACTTCCTAGAACAAATGGGGATATAAAATTGACTGCATGTTTAAACTGCCAATACTCAGTTGATAAAATTTTTGACCATCATTATCTTTAGTAAGGGATCTAGATATAAGGCCCACAATCTACAGTTTGCAACAACAAGATAAAGTAAAGCAAGCGAACATCGGAGTTATCCATCTTGAAGCACACAATCTGAGGCTTGCTCAGATTGTCTTTGTAGGCATTTTTTGATGCCAAGACTTCTTAGACTTCTTAGTGGAACTACTGTCATGCAAAAGTCCATTCAGCATGCTGGAACTAGGTGTGAATCCTGAATCTAGATGGTAGAAATAATTTGATGCTAAGATTGAGAGCAAGACAGGTTTCATGCTAATTAACGATGGCTTTTGAAAATTGTGAGAGTTACTCCTGCTAGTCCTGAACAGACTTGCGGAAGACAGCCCGAGATATGAAAATGTTTAGAAAACAAGACTTTTGGGTTTCATATGATCCTGTAAATTAATAAAGCATTTGTTGTTCACTGATAAGCAAACTGATTTGATTCGCAGATTGGATGTTAAAGACCTTTTAATTGAACAGGATATGGCATAGTTCACTGTTTTTAGAACTCATCATTGTATGAGAAAAGGTCAAAGATCCCACCAGCTTAGAATAATACAATTACACTATTAGGGAATACATAGCAATCTTAATGTGATCGGATAAATGACAGGATCCTCTAAATCCTTCATCAATCACAAGCATAATCAGGTAAATAAACATGATCATGTTACACAAACTTAAATGAATAAACATGATCAGATGATTTACAAATTTTATTTGTTTAACCCATTTTATAAAATTCGACAAAACAAACAACCCATCAGCTAGCAGGTGGACCATCACAATTTGCCAGAATGTTCATGTCTACTTTGATATAGAAAACACACTCCATCTTGCTAGGTTTCAGAGTTTATTTTCAATTAGTCTGAAAAGATGGAAAAAAGATTCTGCCATCCTTAGTACAATGCAGGAAATCGTTGCTAAGAATACGAAAGTTACAAAATATAATGCCAGCCAATTAGTAATTCAGCTGACTATTGAGACCTTGAGTTTGGTACTCTCCCCCTTAAATTACAGTAAATTAAAACAGAGTAACAAATCAAGGGGGAGTAACCTAACATGAAGAATGATCAATCTTCAAATTTCTTGTAACATTTTTCTCTATGTTAATTTCGAGTCAGCAGAGCAAGCACACCTCCTTGAAGAATCATATCCAAATTGGAACTTCACTATCAGGTCATTTTTGGCATGTGACTATCCATTCCTATTTCCTATTCCTGGAACAGTGTAAAAATAAAGCTAGCAGGTGAAAATTGTTTTTCGTGTTTAGAGAAAAAATTGGCCGAAGAACTCGGTTGAAGAATAACTACCAGAAGCTGTGCATTAGCTAGCTCCCATGCTAAGATGCTCTCCCAAGAACCCATCCAAATGTGCAAGCGATCTTGGAAGGCATTGTTTATATGTCAGGAATAAACATCTACCTCATCTGATCCTTTACATTGATAGAATTGTTTGTTTATTTATATAGTAATAGCAGTAACACAGCTTGACATACAATGACCAGTAGCTCCACCTAGTAATAGTATAGAAAACTCTTGACTGCCGCTGTACATAGTTTTCCTCCCATCTCCTCCTCCTTTTTCCCCCTAATAAATCACTGTATAATGTGGTGAGTATTCTTGGATGACTTTATGGAAACATTCACCCAAAGATATGGTAAAATCATATAGATATGCTTGGTTTTATTTCACAACAAAACAAGAGATAGAAACCATGCTGAAACAATACACGACACTATACAGGAATAATGGGAAGCAGTCATGAAAGAACTGAAGTTGGATACAACATCAATGCCTATGTACATATGCATCCCCATGTTAATTTGAAGTTAAACCTCTTATAAGTCCGGGAATCATGCACTTGAGCAAGCCTCTTTGCTGCATGAAAATAAATTGTAGCTCCTGGTTGCATGGATTACAGTTCCATGATATTCTTCTCATATAACACTTGAGGAATCAGCTATCAAAATTCCTGTATGATTCACTTGAACATTTATGACAAGGTACTAAATCTAGTTGCTTGGAAGATATTAAAAAAAGAAATACGGTGCATCCATTGCAATTCATTGAAATTTGTTCTGAGAACAATCCTATGTGCTGAAATTACCGCAATGGCCATAAGAACCTCTCCAGATCAAGGAAAAAGATGATGGATGATAATCTCCAAAATATAGTTAAGCTATCACAAACCGAAATTGCCATTAATTGATACATTAGGCTCCTTGCGTTTCAAAAATCAACCATCTTTGACCAACTGATAAACGTATCCACATATGTATGAAAGAGGAAACAGGTAAAAACAATTGAAGAACAAAAGTAAGCACTCCGATTAGTATTTCACACGACAATACAGGAATCATGATTTTTTTATCAACACCATATAAAATTCCAGACCCATTTTAGCTTACAAACCCCAGTCCAACCAACATAAATTATTCAATATCAGAAAAGCAGGATTGACAGTACCAGAGCTCAACCAGACCCCGACCCTCACTTGAGGCAAGTATTGTTGAGCCTCTCGATGGCCAGAATCAACGCCTGTGTCCCCAAACTCCCCTCTCCATGGGCCATCAGCGATACGTAGAGCTGCTGCGCCAGTGCCAATCCCGGCAGCGCCAGACCCATGCTCTGGCATTCCTTCAAACAGATGCCGAGGTCTTTCACGAAGTGGTGCACGTAGAACCCCGCCTCCATGTCCCTCTCCAAAATCCTCTTCCCATAGAGCTCCAGCGACTTCGACCCCGCTGCCCCCGTTGATATCGCCTCCAGCCATTTGCCCACGTCGAGCCCGGCCTTGTGGGCGTACACCATCCCCTCCACCAATCCCATCATCGTCGACGCGATCGCTATCTGGTTCCCCAGCTTCGCCCGCTGCCCCGCACCCGGCCCTCCCATGTACCTCACCGTCCCCATACACCGAAACAGCGGCTCCATCCGCCGGACGACCGCCTCCTCCCCGCCGGCGAAGATCGAAAGCGTGCCCGCCCGGGCCCCGCGGTCGCCGCCCGAGACAGGGGCGTCGACGGCCGCGCCGCCGGCGGAGGCGGCCGCGGAGGCGATATCGGCGGCGAGGACGGGGTCGCTGGTGGTCATGTCGACAATGACGGAGCCCGGGGAGAGGCCCGGGAGGACGCCGGTGGCGGGGTCGAGGGCGACGCGGCGGACATCGGCGGGGTAGCCGACGATGAGGAAGACAACGTCGCTGGCGCGGGCGACGGCGAGGGGGGAGTCGGCGAGGCTGGCGCCACGGTCGACGAGGGGCTGGGCCTTGGAGGCGGTCCGGTTAAAGACGGTGAGGGAATAGCCGGCCGAGAGGAGGTGAGAAGCCATGGACTGGCCCATAACGCCGGTCCCGATCCAGCCGACCCGGGTGGTCGCCGGGGTTACAGGCCAGTCCGAAGACTCGGTCGACATCGGGGAGAACGGGTGGACGGCGAGGCGGCGGCGAAGGAGATAAAGGTGTTGGGACCGGCGCAGGAGGGATGAGAGGCGAGAGTGCATCGGGAAGGTTAATAAACCTGGTGGTACATCGGTAATATGGTCAACAAACCTTATCTTATGCTTGGCACGTGAGATAAACGTGTTACGATTACATTTGTGGATGGTGGTGATTCCATCATCTTATTAAACATCAAGCTGTTAACATGGCAGGAAAAGCATACATGTGATTTCTTTTTGTTTCACTTTTTTTTTTTTTTTGAAATACAATATAGTAGTATAATAAATTATAGTAGATAAAAGACTTTAATGGACAATTTTTTTTTTGCGCACTTGCAAAGAATAAAAACAAAAAAATTACATATTTTTCATCCCGAGATTTACAAAATATCTATAAAGTAAAAGAATGAGAAAAGGGCAAAATTATCACAAAAAATAAAGGATAAAATAAAAGCATGGGAGAAGTCTAAAAACTTGTTAATTTAAATAAAAATCTAAGATGGCAAAAGAAACTCACTAATGAAATACCAATTTGAAAATCAATTCAAAGTAGAAATCGAATACAATTTCTTTACGAAAGCAAATCAAAGTCAAAAAAAAAGAAAGATAAGCAAAGTTAAAAACAATCATTAAATCAAACACAAACCTAAAAATAATCTCAATGCAGGGAGGATTAATTTTGATACGACAAACCTCGTACATTGAAAAGACATATGTCCTCGAATTCCAGGCCAATCAAATATAATGGAGGAAAATATTATTAATCTGAAATTGAATTCAACAAGAGAAGGATTGTATTTGGTGTGTTGAACCAGATCTTGGATAGCGAGAATTGGAGTCATATGCTACAAGGATATAATTTCTCAAATTTCAACCCGATCAATCAGAATAATCAATAACTTCTAATTCCAAGCCAACCAGTGAAATTGATCAATATTTTATGTCATTAATAACAATATCAATATAAAAATTGGAGAACTTTGCATGAGCTAAACTTTCTTTGCTAGCTAATTAGAACAATCAATACTTTCTTATTGTTAATACTGGATCCATATAGCAAACAGATAATGCTGCATAAACCGAGCTACTGTTATATATATGTATAAAATATTATTAATATGATGAGATCACAGCCATCGATGCTTTGCATCCACCGGAAATGTCGGGCTACAATATCTAGCAGATGAGGATGTCAGTAGTAGGCTTATGCTGCCGACTTTAGTGGAAGGCTAAATTGTGAAGCTGACTGCTCCTACCAACTTCATGCAGCCTCTCCTACTTTTCATAGATACACCAAATCAGAAGAAACACAAGGATTCTCTATTAGATGCACATCACATCCATTAGATTCCCATCACATGCACCACCATGTGTCCATAGCCTTTTATTATTATTATTTTTTTTTTCTAAAAATTTAAATTTGCGTGAATATCCTCTTCGAATTTATATTTATTTCTGTACCCTCATAAAACATTGTTTTTACGCAAATGTCCCTAATATAATGGTTCTTCTAACACCATTAATAAAAACTATATTTATTTTAATTAAAAATAAAATAAAATTTTGAAATTACTTTTTTGTCCTCCATTATGATTGTTTTATAAATGTGTCTTTTTGCACATCTACCCATTAAGGTTTGGGTCGACTCATGCTTTCCTTGGGTCGACCCAACTCACTGTTCATCTGTGCCATTTTTGCAGAAGTGTGCCAAATGATTTCTTGATGTGCCGGGGTCGACCCAATCATCCTTTGGGTCGACTCAATCCACACTTTGCTGCATCTCAAGGTTAGATTCATTCAAATAAACAATGAAATGTATCTATATCAATTTATACAAAAATGAGGATAAAAAAACAGTGGAATGGCAAAACAAATATTTTACGATGGTATACATGAAAATATGATAGGGACATCAGAGCCTTTCATTCAAATGATGGAGCCATCAGAGCAGTTTGACTTGGAGCCCCAAATTGGGCCCACTCGAGTCCACGTCTTCTCTACTTTATTGCATTATTAGTTGTTTTTATTATTGGTCGACTCAGTTTGATTAGTTGCTTTTGTTGTTGGTCGAGTCAGTTTGATTAGTTGCTTTTATTGTTGGTCGAGTCAGTTTGATTAGCTTTTGAGTCGTGTAATTGGGTCGAGTGATTGGATCGATTTTGATATGTAATCAATCGGTTGACTTAGTCAATGGATTGAGGTTCCAATTTTGGTATATCATCAATTGTTTGAGTCGATGTAAGGTCTATATAAAGGCCAGCCCTCTTATGTATTAGGAATTGAATGATTGAATAAAAATCCTAGCCTCCTTTCTTCTTCTTTTTCCTCTCTTCTTTCTCCTTCTCTTCTCTTCTTCCTGTGTCTCTATAACTTCTTTTTCTTCCTCCTCTTTCTCTCTTCTCCCTGCAGTGGTCCGCCATCAGCTTAGTATCGGAGCAAGAGCTTTGCCTTCGTCGCCAAAGCTCCTCGATCTTGCGGCCCTACAGTTCGCGTTGTACGCCAGTCGCCAAATCCTCGCCGCCTGCTGGGCTGTGCCCACGCACCCATCCCCGTCCTCGCCATCTTCCACCCTCTTTTCCCTTTCTCTTGCTTTCGTTTCCCCTCTTCGGTGTGTCCCGTTTGTGCGCCCTTTTTCTCTCCACCGAGATTGTCGCACAACGCCTATCTGGAGCCACACGAGAAGGAAAGGAGGAGAAAACCCTTGTTCTTTCCCTCCCTTCCGTGCCAACACCCCCACAGCCACCGAGCCCTTCCGCTTTTGCCTCGTTCCTCCCTCCACCCCTATTTTCACCTCACCACAGGCCAAAACTTTTTCGGCACCCCTTAGCCGATCTGCCGTCATCTCCTCCACCTTCGCCATCTCTCCCATGCTCTCCTCATCGGTTTTCCCTTCCCCGCCACCGCGTCCACACCCACCGCCGCCTCCGCCTCACAACGCTGCCACGCCTTTGGTGCACCGCTGGAGACCGTCACGCCCCATGGAAGCGCTGCCGTGCCCCGAGTTCCCCGCATCTGCTACTGACCGCCCTGTGACTGGTTGTCGGAAGAGATCAACGCCCACCGAGAATCCATGACCGATTGCCACCCGGCGTCACGGGCCACTGAGCCGCAGCCGAACCCTCCGCCCCATCCTGCAACCGCCGCCGCAAAGACCGCGGTGTTCCGTCGAGCCCGTCGAAGGTTGAAGATGGATAGCTCTACGGGTAAGGTCCAAACCCGTTAACCCGCCATCCATTAGACCGGATCCGTTCCGCGGAAAAAAAGAGGAGACACACGTGACTTGTACGTGCCAGACCCGTAACAAGTATCGGATCGGGTCAAACCCGTTAACCCGAATCCAACTGGATTTGAGTTGAAAAAAAAGGAAAAAAAAGGGAAAAGGGTCCCGCATGTGACCGCACATGCTCAACCCACGCGTGCTGAACGTGCTACCTGCACGTGACCGCACATGTTACCTGCACGTGACCGCACGTGTGTGCGAAAAAAAAAAACCTACCTGTTCATCTTTCCATCTTCTTTGCCGAGCGCCACCTCCTTCCTCGAGTGCGTCCTCCACCGAGATCCTCCTCCGGCTCCGAGCGCCGCCTCTCCGATCGCCTTCCTACCCGCAGCCGACCGCAGGGCCGCTGTCTCCGACTTGCCGCCCCGCATGCACCCGAGCCGTCGCAGCCCCTGCCCGAGCCGTTGGCACCCGCACAGACCGGATGAAATGCCACCCCGCCGCGCACCGCCGCCTCCGCGTCGCGCCTCCTCTACCTTGCAGCCGCCGTCGCCACCACCGCCTTTTCTTCTTTCATCGCCTTCCTCTCTTCTCCGACGTTTTTCTTTCTGTCGCGCCCCACACCCGCAGCTCCGCCTCCTTTTCTCACTGCCGACCACTGCTCATCTGCCTGCCCTTCGCCGCCTTTGTGCCACCCTCCACCATCGCCCGCCGCCCGAACCCTCTCTTCCTTCTTTTTCTGCTCTCCGCCCACATTCCTCCTCCCCTTCCCCCACCCCAACTGTGGCATACCCCCTCCAAAACCTCACCCGACACCACAACCCCTTGCAGTCCGCTCTTCATGTCACAAGCCAGGCCCACTATTGCCCAGGCCCATGCACCCAGAACCCTCCACCGGCCAAGCCCATGCGCCCTGATGCCTCCCCAGGCCCAAGCCGTCCCACAGGCCCACAACCTTCTCAGGCCCGCAGACCTATCAGGCTCACACCGTACAACGACCACATTGGCTTCATGTATGCGTTCACCTTCTTCGCCAACTTTGGTCCCAATGGCACCACCTTCATCGTGCCTGCAGAAATTTTTCCGGCCAGACCTACACTCGATGGGGTCGAGTTTTTTCTACCTGGAAGGAATTGATGGGGACATCAGAGCCCTTCATTTAGAGCCATCAGAGCAGTTTGAGTTGGACCCCAAAATTGGGCCCACTCGAGTCCGCATTTTTTCTAATTTATTGCATTATTAGTTATTTTTATTATTGGTCGAGTTAATTTGATTAGTTGCTTTTGTTATTAGTCGAGTCAGTTTGATTAGTTGATTTTATTTTAGTCAAGTCAATTGGGTTAGCTGTTGAGTCATGTAATTGGATCGAGTGATTGGATCGATTTTGGTATGTAATCAATCGGTTAATTCAGTCAACTGATTGAGGGTCCAATTTTGGTATATCATCAATTGTTTGAGTCGATGTAAGGTCAATATAAATGCTAGCCCTCTCATGTATTAGGAATTGAATGATTGAATAAAAACCCTAGCCTCTTTTCTCCTTCTTCTTCTTCTCTTCTTCTGGCGTATCTATAACTTGTTCTTCCTGCATCTCTATGACTTCTTCTTCATGTGTCTCTATAACTTCTTTTTCCTCTTTCTCTCTTCTTCCTACAGTGGTCCACCATCAAAATATTAATTTTGAAAGGGTATACATGCAAAATTCGATATTTAGAAGGGTATTCATGCAAAAAAAAATAATAAAGTTTTCTTCATTTGTTCACAAGCATGCACCCTTCTTGATTTTTGCACCTTTGACTCTATCTCTAAGATAGCCAAAAGTGACACAATGAAGAGGAGTGCATTTTACCACCGGGGTGGTAGCACGGTGGGAGCGGAGCTTTGATTCCACCGGAGTGGCCCGGGTTCGAAACACGCGGGCGTTGATTAAATGCGGGATCGAATGCCTCTCGCCTGGTTTGCCTGATGGAGTCGCTATCTGATCTGCCGTTATTTAGGTGGTGCTAGTGTGACATACTTACACGGAGATAGGGCTGCTACGCTGGTGGAGCTCTACTACGGATGGAGAAGGTATGAGTAAAAAATATTCTACCCGCATCGAACACTCTCTAATGGGAAGGAGGCCAGTGGGGGTTGCTACGTGGGTGAGGTTCTCCTCACCCGTCTCTTCCATTTTGTTTTAGCAAAAAAAAAAAGAAAAAAGAAAGAGGAGTGCACTTTCAGATATTGGAGTATCTCTTCTATAAACAAGTCGATAGAGCCTTTTGGGATCTAGCAATAGAACTAGGGCTGTAAACAGTTGGATCCATGCAGTATCTATATTCGAACTTTGCCAAGAAAAATCAAGTTCAAATTTGGATTGAATCCATAAAAATGAGTAAGTTCCATAATTCGTACCCAAACTTGATGAATAACCGGATATTTTTTTTTCTAAATTCAATATAACACATGATTTCAGTGGGCTAATTAATTGGGGATTGACAATTTTCAAAACTAAATGAGCTATTATCACAATAATTATGACATATTATAATACAATAGGAGTATGATATAGAAAGCAAACGATTGATCTTAAAAAAAATCTATAATTTTTTATTTATGCTTAAATCTATTAAATTATAAACAAAAATTAAGCATCAACTGGAATTTTGAAGCTAAAATAGCAGCAGATGAGAGCTGAGGAGAACGTGCTACAGAAATATAAACTTAAATATAAAAAAATAACACAAAACATATAATCAATTTTGTTATATTCCTATATTTACATATGCTATGTACATTATTTAGTTTTATTATTCGAGTTAATGAAGTTTTGTATTTAAATATAGTTAAATTTGAGTTAGATCCAATAAAAAAAATCCTATATAGGGAATCTAAATTCGACTCTACAATATATATTAAAAATTTAAATTTGGACGTTGTTGTGGTTCAAATCTGGCCCGAGGGTGACCATGCCGGAGGAGTCGGAGGAGCTGCCGGAGTGTGGAAGGAGAGGATGGGGGCCACCTCTTGTGCGGCGATGTACTTGCACAAAGCCACACCGGTAGGGTTCCGGTGAGGGCCTTCCGACGCTCAAGTTAGAGTATGGTATATTTTGTCCAGCCAAAAAAGTCCCTCAGGCATTATCTGGCGGGGCTATTTATAGTCCATGTAGGGGCATCCAGATGGCGGAGGTATGGCCCGTTTCCATCATGAGTGGGAATGGCGGGTGACCAGAGCTTGCTTGTGGTGCACGGTGCAGGCCGTTCTTATGAATGGTAAGACGTTGGTAGATATGACAGGGCATGCCTGAAAAAGCAGGGCATTATCTCTGGTTGATATGTTGTGGCGTGGCCAGCAAGCAAAGCATGGTGCTGCAAGACTGCTGCAGGTCATGGTCGCAACATGTGGACGATGAGGTTGGCCTTCTGAGGTCGGTCTTCTGGGGTTGGCCTTCTGAGCTCGGCCTTCTGAGGCTCGACTTTCTGAGCTCGGCTTTCTGAGGTCGGCCTCGGCCTTCTAGGCTCGGCCTTCTAGAATTAGGTGACTTCATGCCAAAAAATAGGACGATCCATTTTGCCCCCCATCATTGCCCCCCGACTTTCGAGTTCGAGTGATTTGTTGGCTCGAGCGAAGGAAATAACCGAGTCGTTGATCGTCCTGTTTATTTATTTATTTATTTATTTTTTCTTTTCTTTTCTTTTCTTTTTTTTCTTCTCTTTTTTTCTTTCCTTTTCTTCTTTTTTTTCTTTTCTTTTTTCTTCTCTTCTTCTCCTTCCTTTCTCTCTTCCCTTCTTCTCCTTTCTTATCCTCCCGCGAGGCCGGCGATGCCGGAAGGGGGCCAGGTCGCAGCGGCCGCGGGAGGGGGCCCGGGAGGGGGCCTGGCTGTGGCCGTGACTCGCCATGGCCGGCGGCTGGCCGCGGTGCAGCGTAGCCCCACGACCAACTTACATAGGGGCTTCGCTGCAGCTCGCCTCCCCGATCCCGCGGCTGGGACGCCGCAGTTCCGCGGATGGGATGCCGTGGTTCCGCAGATGGCGGAGGCCCGACCACCCCACGGCCGAGCCCGGTCGCTCCACAGGCCGGCCGCGCGCCACGAGTGGCGTCGCGACCACCTGCGGAGGGGTCGCCGGCCACGAGTGGTGGCCAGCGTGGTGGTTGCCACCGTGGGCAGCCACGAGCTTCCAAAACAAAAAAAAGAAAAGAAAAAGAAGAGGAAGAAGGAACAGAGGCGGCGGCGTTGAGAGGAAGAAGAAGATAGAGAGGGAGTGGGAGAGGGATGGGTCGCCGGCCATGGCCGGCGTGGTGGCTGCCACTGTTGGTTCACCAAGAAAAAAAAAGAAAACGGGCGGCGGCATTGAGAGGAAGGAGATAGAGAGGGAGAGAGAGGGAACAGTGAGGGAGAGGAAGAGGCGTGGGATGGAGAATTTTGGGAAGAAAAAAAGATTTTTAAATAGGAGTGTTTTTGTCAAAAATATAGCTTTTCGATAAAGCTGACAACAGCATTTTCGAAAAGCTCCAAATTAGCGCTTCTCCCCAAAAGCTATTTTCAGTTTTCCGAAAAAGTTGAAACAGCTTTCCGAAAGTGCTTTTTGGCCCTCCAAAAGCTTCCCCAAACAGGGCCGTAGTCTTTTAAGAATTCTCTCTCCTTCTGCTTGATGGCGAAGAGGAAGTCTGAGGTCCGGTGCTGACGCCAGCTAGCGGCAAAATGGGTGGCGAGCTGCCTGCCCAGCTACTCGAAGTAGAGAATCGAGCTGGGCTTTAGTCCGGAGAACCAAAAACAAGCTGCCTTGCGGAGAGTCGCTGGGAAGGCTCTGCAGAGTAGAGTGTTTGTGGCCCCTTGGAGTGTCATAAAGGCCTTGTAGCTCTCCAAATGATCCAGAGGATCGCATGAGCCATCATATGGCTCAATCTGTGGCATCTTGAACCTCTGGGGGATTGACTCATCCATGATCCATTGAGGGAATGGAGACTCTGTTGTAAAGTCGAGGTCGGCGTCTCGCTTCGGGGCTCAGTGATGGGGGCTCACGGTCCCAAGCCCCGCACCATGCCTTTGCTGTCGCTCCTCGGCGTCCGCCCTTGCGGTGGTGGATGGTTTGGACCGATTTATAAGTAACGCTCGTTGAATCACTCAATTACAAAGGCAATCAATAAAGCAAACTTAATGGATTCAACTCTCAAATTGAAGAGCAAGAACAAAGAACAAACAAAGAAAAGGAAAATCTAGTAGAGCATTCAAGGATCTCTACTAGCCCAATCAAATGAAGAATCATAAGGATCCCTCACTAGCCAACAATCTAGTAGGGATTGATGTATCCCATACTAGCCCAAATCTAAGGCCTAACCCCAAGACCGAAATCGGCACAATGCCGCCCAAGGAAAAACCCTTTACAGTGCTAAAAATATATGATCCAAAGAATATCTTGGAAGGGCCCTAATGGCTCCTTTATATAGGGCTAATGCTCATGTGCTGAAATCAGCTTATTGGCGGAAAGCAATTCAAATTTCAAATCTATTCCTAATCAGCCGCAAGGGGATCCATTTGAATCTGATTCCTTGCGGCCATGTGCTGAAATCGTTGGGCTTAATGAACGCTCGGATGCATTGCACGGTTGGCTGGGGCGTGTGTCCCATGTAGGGGCTGCCATGTGTCCACGGTTGGCTGATTTGGCAACTTGCTGGATTGAGCTCTCGGGCTGGCTGGGACACGCGTCCTGGTTGGCCAGGACGCAAATCCTGGATCCTGGTTGGCCGAGACGTGGATCCAGCAATTGTTCTCCCGCGGATTGTTGAGTTGTCCCTTTGCGCTCCCTTCATCTGGCGGCCTGCTGCATCCTGGCCGCCCATGCTCTTGCTCGCTAGATAGCTATAGAAGAGTCCGTGGACTCCTCCTTGCATTTTACATGTGCTCTTTCCTCCTTTGGCCCCTTGCTTGGATTTGTGCCATGTGGCTCGGCCTGCTGTCTTTGGCCGAGCACTGCCTTTGGGGGCTTTCCTTCCTTCTTTGCTAGTTGGGCGCACATGTGATGCATGCGCTGGTTAATGTGCTGCCCGTTGGTTTGTGCTTGATTTGTCAAGTGCCAATGTGGTCGGGCTTGGCTGAACATAGGCTGATTTGCATGGGTTCAGCCCGTGCACATGTTGCTGGGTTGCACGGCTGCTATGTTTGGCATGTGGGGGCTTTTGTGCTTGCTGGCGTGTGGCCCCTTGGATGGTATTTGGCTGAGGCGTGCCCTCTTGGATTGGACTCGATTGGATGCATGCTACTGCGGTTGGACTTAGCCCCTTAAGGATTGTTTTGATGTGGCTAAGTCTGGGTGCTATCCTTTGGCTCGGCTTCCTTGATTGGGCGTGATTCGCTGCTGGTGCATGCCTTGCCTTGCCTTTAGGTGCTGCTAGACCTCTCTCCCGTGCACGCGTACTCAGGTGTGCGCGCATGGGTTGGTGCCACTTGTCGCCTCTCGTGGTTGTGCCCATCTTTGGCATGCTTGCAGCAACTTGTGGCGGCCGCATGTGTGTCCAGTGTTGGCACAACTTGGGTGGGCGCCTTGGCTGTGCATCAGCCCCTTCCATGCATGGTGAGGTCGCTCAGATGTGAGCCGGGGGCTGCTCAAGTGGGCGGGGGTCCACCATTGCTTGGATGTGCACAGGCATTGCTAGGCTTGGCTCGTGAACATTGGGCTGCTGCTGCAGTAGCTCGGGCATGCGGTTGGCCGCGCGCTGAGGCTGTGGCCGTCGGTCGCGCGTAGGCGCTGGGCGCCAAGCGTACTTCGGCGAGGTTGGGCGCGTGCTGGCCGGTTGCCTTGCGCGCACATGCAATCGGGCATGGACGCCCGGATATGGCCGAGTGCGCACACTGGCTGGTGCGCACGCAGAGGGCTGCGCGTAGGCTGGTGGGGCGTGCGGAGGGCCGCGCACTGCTGGTGCGTGTGCAGAGGGCTGCGCGATAGCCGGTGCACGCGCTGTTGGCCATGCATAGATTGTGGGCCGTGCGGGCGCGCGGTTGGCCGCGCGCTGGTCGGTCGTGGCTGATGGCCCCGAACCTCGCATGGGCGCTGTGGAGGGCCTGTGCGGGGTTGGGCCGTAATGAGAGCACAAAAGTGCGATCTACACATCACTTAAAGTAGTATTATTGCTGACAAATAATGATAAAAGTGCTGTATTAATATTATATTTTTGTGGGGTGCAGGTGATCGCATATCAAAGCTAAAATGCGCAAAGGGCCTAGATTCATTATCTGGGAAGATCCAACGGTCCGTGGGGTTCATAGCAGCATGCCCATTATCTCCCAGCATCTCGTGCGTCCCAGCTCCCGTGCACAATCTCAGGCATCCATTTGAAGGAGCTTGCAATTCAGCATCCAATCCTCATCCGTCTGTGAGTCCGTGTGCGATTCGTCAGCATCCCGTGAAGCTTCCCAGCACCCGCGTGGAAGGGATCGCGATCCATCCGCGCGTCTTCCGATTTTGTGATCGCCCCAGTCGTTCCGTTCATCCATCCAAGTCCCAGTCCAAGCTCATGCGTCTGCGCTTCATCTTCCGCATGCGATCCAGTCTCCTCCAGCCGTCTACATTCCAGCTCTCAGCGTTGGATCCGCCCACGTGCATCTCCTAACATTTCGTATCTTCCCCAGCTGTCCACAAAGCATCCGAATCCTGCATCCTAGCAACATTCCCAGCACTCTCCGCGATGCATGCCAAGTAATCCGCGGCCAGCACCCTCGCCGCGTTCGTGAGCCAGCATTGGATCCTCCCCACGTCCAATTTTCAGTCGTCCGCGTGAGATCCAGCCATCTGTTCCAGATTCACGTCTCATCCCGAGAATTCATCTGTTGATCTCCATTGCGTGCGATCAGGGGGATCGAAGGCCAAGGGATATTTATCTCTCGGCTGGGGGAGAGGGTGGAGCTTATCTCTCATTTCGAAAAGAAAACAGGGGGCCTTTGCCATTGAAAAAAAGAAGGGAGAAATAGAGCATGCTCTGTTTTCGAAAAGAATAGAAGAAATATGGGGAGGCTAATGTCTTTTATGGAGGGTTGATATCTTAGGAAAGGTGATGGAGGAACCTTTGATGTATTGCTTTCTTTAAAGTAAATTCTAAACCTTTGCTCTTATTGATTTATATTTTGATGTGTTATGGATTCTTGCATAATTATTTTGTAGATAGTTCTTTAATGGTTCATGTTTACTGATGCATGGACTGCTTTAGTATTTGATTTGTCGTTGATGTAATAGGCACGATGAATGTTTAGAAATTGTGTTCATATGTTCATGAAACATATACCATGATTAGATCTATCCTACTGTTAATCTTTAATCAAGAACCATAGAGTTTATTTCTTGGATGCAATATCATCAAGGAGGATTCCAGATCCCTAACCATCTCTATTTCATTGAACTTTGTTAATTACTTATTCTTATCTATTTTTAATTTTGAAAACAATCTGAAATTACATCTGAAATTACGCTAATAATACTTATAACGTTCCCTTAGGATTCGATCTCGGACTTCCGAGTTTTACTACTGTGCGATTCTCCTGCACTTGGGAGAGCAGTTTTGCAAACGCATCAAGTTTTTGGTGTCGTTGCCGAGGAACGGCTGAGTTATTAGTATAATTTTAGATTTAATTAGTGCCTTAGTAGTTAGGTTGAACCTTATAGTAAAACTAAAACTGAAAAAAAAATCTTTACTGCTGTTTTTATTCCCTGCACAGTCTGCATCAAACTCTGATATCGGAGTAATTCGCCGTCTGATTGGAGTCAAATTTGGTCGGCTGGTGCAGGACGCATGTTTGATAATCTGAACAGTCTGATTGACATTCTGAAACTTTTAAGACCATTAGATTAATATGAAACCTTGCTGCTGTCTGTTTTGAATTTTCTGTGTTAAATTTTTTTTTTTAGAATCAGAATTTTATTGTTATCATACCTTATTAACCCTTGTTGCTAATTGAAAATTGATAAAAACTTTAAGAAAAGATCAAGGGTGATCATTTAAAAAAAATCTATTAAAAATTAAATTTTGTATGCTAGGTTGGAATAGGGACAACACTGGGCGCCTGAATCGAAATACTTTTGACAATTCCTTAGATCATATTATTGAAACTCTTTCGCAAAATCTCAGATCTGGTGAGATAGCTGATGAAGATGTAGGAAGTCACCATGGTGATGAAGGTAGACCCCCAGTTATGACACTTCAACAATACTTACACCCTACTAGGACTAGTCAACCTTCATGCATGATTATTCCTGAAAACGTAGGACACTTTGAAATCAAACCAGGGGTAATTTAATTGCTACCCAAGTATCATGGGATGGAATCCGAGAACCCTTATCTCCACCTTAAGAATTTTGAGAAAATTAGCATCACATTTAGAGTGCCAAATGTATCGAAAGACGTCCTTAAATTGACCTTGTTTTCTTTTTCCTTAAAGGATAAAGCCAAAATATGGCTGAACTCCTTGAGACCTAGATCGCTAGGAACATGGCATGATATGCAAAGAGAATTTTTGAAAAAATTCTTTTCCGCACAAAGAACTAACTTTTTGAAAAGGCACATTAGTAATTTCCAACAAAAAGACCATGAAACATTTTATGAATGCTGGGAGAGATTTAAAGAGTTGCTTCTCTCTTGTCCTCATCATGGGTTTGAAACATGGAGAACCATTAGTTTCTTTTATTAAGGGTTGTCTCCACAGTTAAAACAATTTATAGAGACCATGTGCAATGGTCTATTTTTGGAAAAGCAACCCGATGAGGCATGGGACTATTTAGACTCTCTCGCAGAGATTACACAATTATGGGATATAGGGGATAGAGTGAATAAACCTTTGCCTAAGCCTACTAGCATAGGACACGAGGGCCTTTACAACCTTAGTACTCAAAATGATATTCAGGCTAAAATGACAGCCCTTACTAGGAAGGTAGAGGAAATTGAACTTAGAAGGATTGAACCCGTCAAGACCGTAGAACATAACAGCGAGTGTTGTGGGATTTGTGAGATTCCTGGCCATCTCACCACTGATTGCCCCACAATATCCGCATTCAAGGAAGTCTTGCACGATTAGGCCAATGTTATGAATGCATATCAAAAATCTTTTAATAATTCTTTTTGGGGTACTTACAACCCTGGATGGAAGAACCATCCAAATTTTAGGTGAAGGAATGACCAACCTCAACTAGTATATTATCCAAATTTTGATGTGGGTATTATTTACCTGATTTCCGACAGCAAGTGGGTGAGTCCTACTCAAGTCGTGCCCAAGAAAGCAGGTCTGATGGCAGTCGAAAATGAGCAGGGTGAGTTAGTCCCGACTCGCGTTCCGACGAGTTGGCGCATGTGTGTTGACTACTAAAAATTGAATTTGGTCACTAGGAAAGATCACTTTCCTCTACCCTTCCTAGACCAAGTTTTGGAAAGAGTTGCAGGATACAATTTCTATTGTTTTCTCGATGGCTATTTCGGGTACTACCAAATCAAAATTTCACCAGAGGATCAAGAAAAAACTACTTTCACTTGTTCTTTTGGTACATTCTCTTTCTGACGAATGCCATTCGGGTTGTGTAATGCACCTGCAACATTCCAAAGGTGTATGCTTTGTATCTTTGAAGATATGAACGAGAAATTTTTGGCGATTTCTCTATTTTTGGCGATTCTTTTGATGATTGTTTATTACATTTACAAGCTGTCTTAGCTTGATGTATAGAAAAGAATCTGATACTGAATTGAAAGAAATGCCACTTCATGGTGCCAAAGAGAATTATCCTAGGACATATTGTTTCATTGAAGGGCATGAAAGTTGATAGAGCTAAGATTGACTTAATCGCCAAGCTACCTGCACCCAAGACGGTTAGAGATGTTAGATCATTTTTGGGTCATGCCGAATTTTATAGGAGGTTCATCAAGGACTTTAGTGTCATAGCTCGACCATTATGTAACCTCCTATCCCTTGATACATCGTTTAATTGGACTGAAACCTGTCAGAAGGCATTCAAAAAGTTGAAGTCTATGCTTAGCACTGTACCTATCGTGCGGCTGATAAGTGCTAAATAATGCATAAATTAATATCTTATTCATAGCACTTATCATTATTTTAATTCACATATTTTGTAAATTCAACCAAAAAAAATGTATTACCTTCATGATTGCATTTTAATAAATTATCCAAGGTAATTCAAGTTTGAATTACTTATTAATTAAGCTTAATGCATGCAGGTCGAGTCGAGCTCAATTACGTAAGGCCTAAATAGACACTGCATCATCCTCCAGAGTCGACTCCAAGAACTCTTCTCCAAAACCCAGTACTTAATGACTCTTCACACGTTCACCTAAATTTCTTTCCACTCGTTCCAATTTTTTATGAGAGACATGATCCAATTCCCCTATTTTAATTTCAAAAATAATAAAATCCCTTCAATTATTTGTCTCCCAGATCTCAAAGCATACCATCATAGTTGCACAGATCCCAAAGCTCCATCCACTCCTCACATCTCGTTCAAACTCCTAGCATCCCACGGTCAGCCGTCCGCATTAAGATCCCAACATTCCATGTTATCCCTCCCTTCCGAATCCAAAGAACAGAGCCGTTGGCTCTTTCCAGTTGAATCAAATTCAAAACCCCTCAATCCTTATCCCAACTAAATTCCCAAGCTTTCCAGTCGTTCGTGATTCCTCCCAGGCTATCAGCCATGTCCACCGTTCACAGCTCCGAATCTAGCAACACCCTCCTGCACCCACGCTCTCATATCCAAACCTCCCTTTCTTCCGGATCGTTCTCACATTCATTCCGTTTATAACTTGATCCCATGGAATCCCCTGTTTCGGAAACAGAACACAGGCATCTTTCCACTCCGTGGATCACTCCCTTCCAAGTTCATCGCAGCGTCCGTGAGTATCTCCTAGAGTCTTCGGATCCAGCTCTAACTTCTACCGCGTCCGGATCTTCCGCGGCCATCAAATCCCATCTCCATCCAGCCGCTTTCATCCTTATCCCCTGCTTCAAAGATAGAATCCATCTTCCTCTCTCCCACTGCATCCAGCTCACGGTTCATCACTTCTTCCGGTTTCCTTCCATTCCGTGTTCATCTTCCACGTCACCTCCTCCCAGATTTCGTTTGCATCACCCAAAGATCTCTTCCCATTTCGAGAGCATCAAAGGATCTTGTTTCAGCCGATTCCCAGACTTCATCCAACCATTCCAAGCTTCACGTATTAGAACCGGATCCTAGCTTCTTCCGCATCCCGTGCCATATCCAGCCTCACGTCATGTTGATCCGGTCTTCATCTCGCCCGTCAAGCATCCCAACGTCCAAATGCATTCTCCCCTGCTTCAAAACTATCATCCTTATCTTCTCATCTCCTCCCGAGTATCCCGTTCATGATCCCCTCCACAGATAAACGCCCCAACTCCCCTTCTTCGGAATAGAGGATCATCCTTATCCTCTTCCGAATCAGGCCGAACTTCATCCAGATCATTTCACGGATTCTTCCCGAATGTCCCACGATGAATCCAACGTATCCCCGGATCCCAGCATTCGGATTGATCCCAGCTCACGGTTCAAAGCAACCGTATCAGATTTCCTCTTCCGAATCCATCAGCATCCTGAGCATCTCCTCTCAGCCGAGATCCCAACTTCTTTCCCCTGTTTCACGTTCAAACCCGTTCGCAAATCAAGCCAAACTCCCGAGCTTCACGGCACCTAAACAAAGCCTTCCTCCCAGCGTCCGAAATCTTCTCAGCCTCCATCCTTATCCCGCAGCCATGATCCTTATCTACACTCGGAACAGGGAGATGGGAAGTCTATTTAAAGGAGTCGGACGTGAAGACCAGGGCATTCATCTTCCCCCACCGGGGGCTGCTCCCATCATCTCTCGGAGGCCAAATCCCACGGGAAGAAGAAGAAGTAAAGGGAGAGATAATAGTTTGGGATATTCTGGGAATTACTTCCCACAAAAAAAAAGAGAGAAAAGAAATGAAATGATAAGAGGGGAGTCGCCGAAAGAAGAGAAGGAAGAAATGGGAGCCCGCTGCTGTGCCACTGCTGCTGTCGCCCACGACTTCATGGAAGGCTGAGCTCTTCTCTAGGGCTGGATGCAGCCCTAACACAGAGACATGGGTTTTATATTTTATTTATATTCTTGGGGTTGTATGAACTTATTGTTTATAATGGATATCTTCTTTTGAATCATATTTAATTTCTGTGATTTTAAGTATGATGTTCGTACAACTGTTCTTCATGATCACTAGGTAAATATAAGATAGTCCATGCTTAGGGAAGATGCGATGTGCTGCCACCTTAGATTAGGGCAGACATTTCATGCCAACTGAAGATAGATTATGCCCAAATTACTTTTGTGAATTTTTATTTAAATGCTTATTAGGCTTGTAGCCAATTTGCATGTTAATCCAAGAATAAATTAAAATATAAATAACCCTTGTTCCGATGTTAGTGGTGAATTCCTTGCCCTAGGTTCTCTCAAATTGATATCATTTTAATTGCATTTTTTTTTATTCAATTGCTTAGTTTAATAGTCTTCACAAATTCATCATTTTAAATATTTTTATTTTTAAGAAAAATAACTATACCCCAATCCCTGTGGATCGATACCCGTAATCACTATCCTACTAGATACGTGCTATTGCGTGGTCTTTAAAGTTGACTATCAGCGGCCACCCGATTGGTCATTACCTTTTGAGATCATGTGCGATGCTAGCGACTATACGATAGGAGCTGTCTTAGGACAACGCAAGGATAATAAGCCATATGTCATTTACTATGCAAGCAAAATCTTAAACGATGCTCAAATGAATTACACCACCACCGAGAAGGAATTGTTTGCAGTAGTATTTGCATTAGACAAATTTCGCTCGTGCTCCTATTGTTATCTTCATGGACCATGCAGCGCTAAAATATTTGCTGGATAAGAAAGAGGCCAAACCACGCTTAATACGATGGATACTTCTACTCCAAGAATTTGACATCACTATCAAAGATAAAAAGAGAGTAGAGAATGTGGTTGCTGACCATTTATCACGGCTAGTTTTTAATGATTCGGTGCCACAGTTTTCCATCAAGGACTCATTCCCCGAAGAGCAGTTGTTTGCATTTTCTACTATGCCATGGTATGCTGACATTGTAAACTTTCTTGTTATGAACTGGATGCCGGAGCATTGGGGATCGAATGATAAGAATAATTTCCTGCGTGAAGTAAGGAGTTATTATTATGATGCCCCCTATTTGTTCAAGTATTGCAACGATCAAATCTTTAGACGATGCATACCGGATCATGAGATGCAAAGTGTACTCTCTTTTTGTCATGCCAGTGCTTGCGGAGGATACTTTGCATCTAAGAAAACGGCAGCTAAGGTATTGCAATATAGTTTTTATTGGCCTATACTATTTAAAGATGCCCACGTATTCTGTAGGACATGTGACCCATGTCAACGTGTTGGGAGTCTAACTCGTAGGCAAATGATGCCTCTTCAGCCCATTACTGCTATTGAAATTTTTGACATGTGGGGCATTGATTTCATGGATCCGTTTTTGCCAT
Organism: Phoenix dactylifera; assembly: GCF_051530095.1. Lineage (NCBI taxonomy): Eukaryota > Viridiplantae > Streptophyta > Magnoliopsida > Arecales > Arecaceae > Phoenix > Phoenix dactylifera. The sequence goes on along the minus strand of NC_143190.1, from coordinate 56,705,157 downwards.
CTTTTGGATACGAATACATATTAGTCAATGTTGAATATGTATCCAAATGGGTTGAAACGGTATCTTGTCGAACAAATGACCACAAACCAGTTTTAAAATTTCTTAAATAAAATATATTTTCTAGGTTTGGGATGCCCAAGTTTATAATTAGTGATGGGAAAAAATATTTCTGTAATAAGCCTTTTGAGATCCTATTACGAAAGTACGATATCACCCATAGAATTGCAACTCCTTATCACCCGCAGACTAGTGGCCAAGTAGAGTTAGCCAATCGGAAGATTAAACAAATTTTAGAGAAAACAGTGAATCCATCACGCAAAGACTGGTCTTTAAAACTTTCAGACGCATTGTGGGCTTACCGTACTGCTTATAAAATTATTCTTGGTATGTTCCCGTATCGGCTAGTCTATAGAAAAGCATGTCATCTACCTGTTGAAATAGAGCATAAATCGTATTGGGCTATTAAAAAATTAAACTTTAAATTGCAAGATGCTGGTTTAGCTAGAAAATTACAATTAAGTGAGTTGAATGAAATTCGTCGGGATGCGTATGACAATGCTAGACTTTGTAAAGAACGAATGAAAATTAGGCACGATAGATTAATTCTAAGAAAATCTTTTGAACCTTCACAAAAAGTTTTTTGTTATGACTCTCGCTTATATCTGTTTCCTGAAAAGTTACGATCAAGATGGATAGGTCCTTTTATTGTAAAAACTGTTTTTCCATACGGGACAGTTGAGATTGAGAATCCACAGGATGACAAAATTTTTAAGGTAAATGGACATAGATTAAAACATTTTCTTGAAAATTTTGCAGATGAAGAGGACTCATTTTTCTTGGGGGAGCCTTCTTATAATTGAGCATGACGGCAAAGGTATGTGTATATTAGTTAGAATTATTTTTTTCTTTATTTTTAGTTTTTTCTTATTTTGTAGGTCTTCTTTTTTGGATATCAACAACTCAAGGTATTCCTCTTCTCTCTAATATTATTTTCTCTATTGTCTCTCATATATAGTTTTCTTGCATCTTTTATATTCAGGACAATGCAATGTTTAAGTTGGGGGGAGGGAAATATTTTGCACCAAAAAAAAGAGAGAGATTTCGTTTTTGCATTTGATTTATTCTATTACTTTCTTTTCTAAGCAAATGCACATGTATTTTCATGTTGAGTTTGTTTAACTATTAAGGCAAGGAACACATGCATACGATGACTGATCAGAGACCTATTATTAGATCCCCGCACGTGTACCTAATGACAATAGGAAGGCCTCAAGAGTTCACATTTGTTAACTGCATTTTTGTTAGCCTTATCTATAAAAAAAGTATGAGTATCATTGTTCATACCATAAGGTTCATGATTTAATTTTCACATAAAGATAGAGGTTGAATATCCCGGCTTGATTACTTAGGTGTCTTATGATCCGACCTTGGTTGACCTATAGTCACGATGCAGTCACGTATATAATAAAAATATCTATATGGTTCAGCCTACCTTCTCTTTTCTTGCATAATTATTATTCAAAAAAAAAAATTCTTATGATGACAAGTCTGGCCTCGTAGCATAGTCTGGTTCAAGTAATTAAGTCCGAGGGGTGTTTCACCAAATTTCTTGAGCCAACTGGGTCGGGGGTTATTGGCTGAAAACTCGCTACATGGACCTTACTAGAGCCTAATGGGGTTGGACAGCTGTAGTCGTCATATGTGTTGAAAAAAAAAGAAATAAAAATAAGCATGAATGAGTTGGTCAGGCTGAACCCAGTGACATGTGGTAATGGCTGGTTTGACTCCATTGTATTGGACCATTGTGTACCCGGGTTGTTTAGTTGGGATTGAAAACTTTTTCTTTATATGCGAACCATTCTTGGCAAATTCAGACAACATGTGATATTCTGAAAATTTGGTGGATCAGGGTCTAACAAATTATAGAAAACACTTGAAAACTTGAGTAGTGCACCTAAAACTCGGGCGGTGCCCTGTTGTAGTGGAGGTATTAGTACTCTGAGAAAGTCAAACTATTTTATGCACACTGCACTTTTATATTTTTCTTGCTTTGATAGTTGCCATGCTTGAAAATATTTATTAATTAATTACATGTGTATTAGCTTAGAATTTATTTCACATTTTTTTAGGTTCTCATGTCATGTCATATCATTCATGATGTTTGTGGGTAACATTTCTACAAACTCTCACGAGACAACACTCGTCCACTAGGGTAACCTAGGGATTTAACGGCTTGTTGCACATGCTAAGTGCAATCGTGATGCCCTACGAAAGCGGGTACATATCTTAGTTTTATGTCTTTAGCTTCAATAAAAAGTCATAGGTTAAACTACACCTTTTGCACTCTCATTTTATTATTTGCTTGTTAATTGCTAGAGACTAGCAATAAGCTAGTTGGGGGTGTGATGAGAGCACAAAAGTGCAATCTACACATCACTTAAATTAGTATTATTACTGACAAATAATGATAAAAGTGCTGCATTAATATTATATTTTTGTGGGGTGCAGGTGATCACAAATCAAAGCTAAAATGCACAAAGGGCCTAGATTCATTATCCAGGAGGATCCAACGGTCCGTGGTGTTCATAGCAGCATGCCCATTATCTCCCAGCATCTCGTGCGTCCCAGCTCCCGTGCACAATCTCAGGCATCCATTTGAAGGAGCTTGCAATTCAGCATCCAAACCTCATCTGTCCGTGAGCCCGTGTGCAATTCGTCAGCATCCCGTGAAGCTTCCCAGCGCCCAAGTGGAAGGGATCGCGATCCATCCGCGCATCTTCCGGATTCGTGATCGCCCCAGTCATTCCGTTCATCCATCCAAGTCCCAGTCCAAGCTCCTGCATCCGTGCTTCATCTTCCGCATGCGATCCAGTCTCCTCCAGCCGTCCACGTTCCAGCTCTCAGCGTTGGATCCGCCTGTGTGCATCTCCTAGCATTTCGTATCTTACCCAGCTATCCACAAAGCATCCGGATCCTGCATCCCAGCAACATTCCCAGCACTCTCCGTGATGCATGCCAAGTAATCCGCGGCATGCACCCTCTCCACGCCCGTGAGCCAGCGTTGGATCCTCCCCACGTCCGATTTTCAGTCGTCCGCGTTCGATCCAGCCATCCATTCCAGATTCACGTCTCATCCCGAGCATTCATCCATTGATCTCCACCGCATGCGATCAGGGGGATCGAAGGCCAAGGGATATTTATCTCTCAGTTGGGGGAGAGGGTGGAGCTTATCTCTCATTTCGAAAAGAAAACAGGGGGCCTTTGCCATTGAAAAAAAAAGGGAGAAACAGAGCATCTGTTTTCGAAAAGAATTGAAAAAATATGGGGAGGCTAATGTCTTTTATGGAGGGCTGATATCTTAGGAAGGGTGATGGAGGAACCTTTGATGTATTGCTTTCTTTAAAGTAAATTCTAAACCTTTGCTCTTATTGATTTATATTTTGATGTGTTATGGATTCTTGCATAATTATTTTGTAGATAGTTCTTTAATGGTTTATGTTTACTGATACATGGACTGCTTTAGTATTTGATTTGTCGTTGATGTAATAGGCACGATGAATGCTTAAAAATTGAGTTTATATATTCATGAAATATATACCATGATTAGATCTATCCTACCGTTAATCTTTAATCAAGAACCATAAAATTTATTTATTGGATGCAATATCATCAAGTGAGATTCCAGATCCCTAACCATCTCTATTTTATTGAACTTTGTTAATTACTTATTCTTCTCTGTTTTTAATTCTGAAAACAATCTGAAATTACATCTGAAATTATGCTAATAATACTTATAACGTTTTCTGAGGATTCGATCTCGAACTCCCGAGTTTTACTACTTGTGCGATTCTCCTGCATTTAGGAGAGCAGTTTTGCAAACGCATCAGGCCAGCTGCTGCCATGCTTGGCCAAAGCTCGGCCAAGCCTCCAAGCAATGGAGTTGGCCCGAGTCTTGGCTTTGGGCGAGGTTGGCCTCGCTTGTTCCGGCTGAATTTGACTTAGCGGAGCGGGGTTCGCAACATTCCCCCTCCCTTGGAGAACATCCTTGCCCTCAAGGATGATGTTGGAGTGCTCATGTGCCGCCACATTGTTGTCATCCTTGCGGTAGTGGAAGTAGCCAAGCATGTTCCATGTGTAATTTGGGATGATCGGTACAAGAACATACCTCCAATAGAACAATCCTCCTTGCAACGGGTGATGCGCAAGTCCATCAGCCGCTGCAGCAATTTCGTTGCAGAATTCTGGTGCTTGCAGTCTTTGATCTTCTGCATCAGCGAGCTCGTTTTGATGGGTTGTTTCGCCACGGCTGGCTGCTGCAGGTTTTGTCTTCACATCAGGTTCCGCTTCAGCATCTTCTACCGTGCAGGGGTTGGTTTCAGCAGCATCTCTTTTGCTGCAATTAGTTTCAGCAACCTGCAGAATTGGATTTCTTGGTTCGGTGGCTTCAAGTTGCTGGGATTCGATGCTGCTGCGATCTGAAATTGCAGCGACACCTTTGGCTTTCAGTTTGCTGCAATCGTCCAGCAAAAGGGCCTGGCCGGAGTTGCAACGGTGGTTCTTTGTCCATTTGGTGCCACACTTGAAGCACAACCCCTTGTTGATGAAGTCCTGCAGTTCATCATGAGTAAGTTTCTTTACCTCCTTCACTTGCGGTCTGTTGGTGATTGCAGCTGTCTCCTTGCTTATGGATGACGCCTGAAATTGCAGAGGCTTGCTGCCTTTGCTGCAGGTTGTTTCTACTGCTGCAGCACCGGTTGATTGGTTCTTTCCTTCGCTCTCTGCTACATAATTTTTAGCACCCTTTGATTGCTGACTTTGGCCCAAGTTTGCTGCTAAAGTTTCTGCTGCAGCCACAAGGTCTGCTGCAGCCGATTTCGACATGCCACGGCTGAGTTTAGCCGCCTCAATATTGCTGCATAATTTTTCAGCAGCCCCTTTCTTATTGCAGACTATTGGGTGGTCAAGTTTGGGACTCCTTGGCCTCTGCCTTTGAAGCTGTGATCCCCTAACAACATTCTTACCATAGTCAGCCATCGGCTTCCTCCACCTATCAATGTGATCTCTTCAGCCATGAGGCTCTTGAGCACGGAATGGTTCCTCTTCGGAATCCGTCTCACTATCATAGTACCCTTTCCTCTAATCCATGTGCCCTCTCCGGTCTTCAAGCCTTCGAGCATGGAAAGGCTCGTCTTCAGACTCCGTTTCATCATCATAGTACCTCCTATGCTTCTCACCATATCGGTCTCCTTCTAACACAACTCTTCGGCCCTCTATTCTTCCTTCTCGACAAATGTTTTTCCACATATTTTTTTTATGTTTTGCCCCGAGCCATAACCCTTACGGCCGGTTGCCCCAATACTAGAATCACTCTTGCTTTCATCCCATACCCAGTCCTGCCGTGAGGCATGCGACCTTGACACTTCTCCATGAGTTCTTCTACGCTCCCGCTCTCTCCACATGGTTACAACTCCAAATACAAACCCCGAAATCCCTGCTCAATGTTGGTTAAAACCAACTTACACCCAACGCAGAAAATTTTACCTACAACTCTCGAAATCATCAACTATTCCCTACCTAAGTTGCTGTCTAAACCCTTCACATTCAACACAAATAAACAGGAGTTTTCTATAGATGGCAGAAAATCAAAATACTGCCACAATCAAATCGTTGCAGAAAATCTGGTGTAACAGCAAGTATATGCTGCAGAAAATTTTCAACCAATTGCAGAAGTCAGATCTGAAATTTTCTGTGTTCTGAACGTTACCTCCTTGAAGAAGACTTATCCCAACGATGGTGAGACTCTCTCAATGAAAGCACCAGTTGATGGGGCTCACGGTCCCAAGCCCCACACCATGCCTTTGCCGTCGCTCCTCAGCGTCCGCCTTTGCGGTGGTGGATGGTTTGTACCGATTTATAGGTAACGCTCGTTAAATCACTCAATTACAAAGGCAATCAATAAAGCAAACTTAATGGATTCAACTCTCAAATTGAAGAACAAGAACAAAGAACAAACAAAGAAAAGAAAAATCTAATAAAGCATTCAAGGATCTCTACTAGCCCAATCAAATGAAGAATCGTAAGGATCCCTCACTAGCCAACAATCTAGTAGGGATTAATGTATCCCATACTAGCCCAAATCTAAGGCTTAACCCCTAGACTGAAATCGGCACAATGCCGCCCAAGGAAAAACCTTTTACAATGCTGAAAATATATGATCCAAAGAATATCTTGGAAGGGCCCTAATGGCTCCTTTATATAGGCGTAATGCCCATGTGCTGAAATCAGCTTATTGGCGGAAAGCAATTCAAATTTCAAATCTATTCCTAATCAGCTGCAAGGGGATTCATTTGAATCTGATTCCTTGCGGCTATGTGCTGAAATCGTTGGGCTTGATGAACGCCCGGGATGCATTGCACGGTTGGCTGGGGCGTGTGTCCCGTGTAGGGGCTGCTATGTGTCCATGGTTGGCTGATTTGGCAACTTGCTGGATTGAGCTCCCGGGCTGGCTGGGACGCGCGTCTTGGTTGGCTGGGATGCGGATCCTGGTTGGCCGGAACGCGGATCCAGCAAATGTTCTCCCGCGGATTGTTAACTTGTCCCTTTGCGCTTCCTTCATCTGGCAGCCTACTGCATCTTGGTCGCCCATGCTCTTACTCGCCAGATAGCTATGGAAGAGTCCGCAGACTCCTCCTCGCATTTTATATGTGCTCTTTCCTCCTTTGGCCCCTTGCTTGGATTTCTGCCATGTGGCTCGGCTTGCTGTCTTTGGCCGAGCGTTGCCTTTGGGGGCTTTCCTTCCTTCTTTGCTGGTTGGGCGCACATGTGATGCATGCGCTGGTTGATGTGCTGCCCGTTGGTTTGTGCTTGATTTTGCCGAACATAGGCTGATTTGCATGGGTTCAGCCCGTGCGCATGTTGCTGGGTTGCATGGCTGCTATGTTTGGCATGTGGGGGCTTTTGTGCTTGCTGGCATGTGGCCCCTTGGATGGCATTTGGCTGAGGTGTGCCCTCTTTCTTGGATTGGACTTGATTGGATGCACGCTGTTGCGGTTGAACTTAGACTTTTAAGGACTGTTTTGATGTGTCTAAGTCTAGGCGCTATCCTTTGGCTCGGCTGCCTTGATTGGGCATGATTCGCTGCTGGTGCAGCCTTGCCTTGCCTTTAGGTGCTGCTAGACCTCTCCCCCGTGCACGCGTACTCCGGTGTGCGCGCATGGGTTGGTGCCACTTATCGCCTCTCGTGGTTGTGCCCATCTTTGGCGTGCTTACAGCAACTTGTGGCGGCCGCATGTGTGCCGGGTGTTGGCACAACTCGGGTGGGCGCCTTGGCTGTGCATCAGCCCCTTTCATGTATGGTGAGGTCGCTTGGATGTGCGTCGGGGGCTGCTCAAGTGGGCAGGGGTCCGCCCTTGCTTGGATGTGCGCGGGCGTTGCTAGGCTTGGCTCGCGCACATTGGGCTGCTGCTGCAGTGGCTTGGGCGTGCGGTTGGCCGCGCGCTCAGACTGTGGCCGTCGGTCGCCTGCAGGCGCTGGGCGCCAAGCATACTTCGGCGAGGTTGGGCGCGCGCTGGTGGGTTGCCTTGCGCGCGCATGCTGCTGCAGTCGGGCGCGGATGCCTGGATATGGCCGTGTGCACGCGGATGGCCGCGCGCTGCTGGTGCGCGTGTGGTCGGGTGCGTGCTGGCTGGTGCGCACGCAAAGGGCTGCGCGCGGTAGAGATGGGCACTGGGCCGGGCCGCCCATGGCCCAGCACGGCACAGCACGAAGCGGGACGTGCCTGGCACGGCCCGCCAGCTACAGTGCCGGGCCGTGCCTGGCACGGCCCCTTTGAGAGGGCCGTGCTGGGCTAGAGGGTCCTGGCCAGCGGGCCGTGCCTGGCACGGCCCGCTTCGGGCCTGGGCCGGCACGGCCCGGTCTAGGCCCGCGGGCCAGCACGGCACGGCCCATAAGGGCCTGGGCCGGGCTGGCACGCGGGCCTGGCACGGTCCGGGCCTGGGCCCGGCTCGGCCCGATAAAAATTAATACTTCATAAATTTTTTTAATAAATTAATAAATATTGAACACTAAGAATTTATGATTTATGAATATAAAGCCACCTTAATGGTGGGGGGTTTGGCATAGACCCCTACCAGTTTATTAATTTAAATCAAAATGGTACATGAAGGGAGGTTTGGACCTTGGTCTGACCTCTAGAATACAATAAGAAACTAAGAAAGGGCCGAGGTTTGGACCTTGGTCTGACCTCCAGAATACAATAAAAATGTACAATTATAAAAAATTAAGAAATCTTACTAATCATCAGTGATTCAGTGAATCAGTATTCACTCTTCAGTCTTCAGTCTTCAGTAGTGTTTGTATCATCATCATCAGAGGATGTTATATTATGTCCACCTTTATCTTGAAGTCTTGCCTCAGCATCCAGCCAATCCTTGAAGCAGAGAAGCATCTCCACCGTTTCGCCCGTCGTCCTACTTCTCTTTTCGTCAAGAACACGCCGACCTGCACTAAAAGCGGATTCCGATGCTACCGTGGACATCGGCACAGCTAAAATATCGCGTGCAATTGCAGACATAACAGGATATTGATTTCTAACACTCTTCCACCAAGATAATACATCTAGATTCTCTATTTGATTTTCATCATATGCAGAATGAAGATCATTTCGTAAATAAAATTCTAGTTCACTACTTAAAGATGAAGAAGATAAAGAGGAACTTGAAGCATGTGTGTGTCTTCTCTGTGCAATGAATGAAAAAATAGATGACGAACGAGAACTACTAGAAGGAGAAATAGAGGTTTGTATTTGTGTTCTAGATCCACGAATTTTTTCATCATATATAGCATAAATATCATAAAGAAGTTTTTTTACCTCATCTTTAGCAGATTCAGCATCTTGATTCATATTTTCAGAGTATGCATCAAGTAAAATTAGCACGCCATTTAATTTAACTCTAGGATCAAATACAGCAGCTAAGTTATGCATAGGACATATCCTGTCCCAATACTCATTCCATTTAGATTCCATTAGGTCAATAATAGGCATTAAAACATCATCATATCTATGTTCTGCAAATTTTTGACTAATTATATATGCTTGTTGTAAAAATGAACATGAAGTAGGGTAATAAATACCAGAAAGAACATTGGTAGCATTATAAAAACTAAGCAAAAAATCTTCCAAAATTTTTCCTTTATTCCAATCAGTTTCAGTCAATGTAAATCCTAATCCACGATCATTAATATATGCACTTAATAAATTTTTATATGGGTATGCATCATGTATCATGCTATATGTGGAGTTCCAACGAGTAATTACATCAAGTTTAAATTTTTTAAAACGTTTACCATGATTTATGCATAATTCCTTAAATTCTTGAAGTCTTGATCTAGAAGCATGAATAAAAGAAACTGCATTTCTAATTTTTGAAATCACATCTTGAATCATGCCCATGCCAGCTTGAACAGAAAGATTTAAGATATGACATGCACATCTAATATGCAGTAAATTTCCATCTAATATGGGATGCAATGAGTCTTTTAATAATACAACAGCAGAATTATTATTAGATGCATTATCAAAAGTAATAGACATAATTTTATCATTAATATTATATGAACATGCAGTTTGATAAATTATATTTGAAATTTGTTGCCCAGAATGTGGAAAATCAAAAGCACGAAAAGCAAGAATACGTTTATTTAATTGCCAATCATTATCAATATAATGAGCAGTAATGGCAATAAAACAATTACTACCTACAGATGCTGACCAAATATCAGAAGTTAATGAAATTTTTACATTTAAAGTAGAAAGTGTTTCAATTAAATTTTGTTTCATTGCTAAAAAATTGGTCATAGCTACTCTTCTAAATGTACGCCTACTAGTTCTTTTGTAAGCAGGTTGTAGGTTTAATTGAACATATTCTTCAAAATTAAAAGATTCACATAAACTAACAGGTAATTCATCCTTAACTATCCATTTTACAAGTGCTTTTCTTTGATTTTCATGATTATATGCAAAATTACCTACAAGTAATCCCCCTTGTATATTAAGGTTACTTTGAGTTTGAGCATGAGAATCATGCATCCTATGACTCTCTTGATGTCTTTTTAAATGCCCTGTTCCCCCACTACTACTACAACTATAAAGTTTGGCACATTTTTTACATTTAGCTTTCCAGACTCCCTCAACCATAACTCTATCAAATTCATTCCATACAGTACTAGTCCTCTTACGAGAAGAGGTTTGACCTTCACTCGGTTCACCAGTTCTAGAGGAACTAGGAACAAGGGGTTGGGGATTAGTTTCTTCTCCCTCAGAAACAGGAATGCCAAACTGACTTTCCTCAAAAGATGACATATCTATGATTAATTCAAAAAATAAAAACTAACCGCAAGGAGGAATTAAGTAGAGGGTCGGAGGGCAGAGGCAGAGCCGAGATTCCGAGCTTCCTCTTGTGCTCTCAACAGAAACGACCTTCTCTTCTCAACAGGAACCTCCTCTTGTGTAGCACTTGAACAAACTAAAAATTAAATTGCTAGAAGAGCACTTTAGAAGAGAGAAATAATAGCAGTAGAGAAGGAGAGAATGAGAGGTTTGGTGTGGTGAGAATGAGGGAGGAATGGGCTATTTATAGAAGCCCAAAAAATTTTTTTCCCAAAATACCCCTCAATTCAGCCGTTATTGGACTGTTGGGAGGGGTAAAAGGGTCATTTTCACGAAAATAGCCGTTGGAAACGGCTATTTTCCTCCCCCCTCTCCAGACGGGCCGTGCCAGGCACGGCCCGTTTGGAGACGTTGCGGGCCGTGCCTGGCACGGCCCGTTTGCGCCCGTTACGGGCCGTGCCTGGCACGGCCCGTGGCGTGCCGTGCCCGGCCCGGCCCACCAATAGAGGGGCCTGGGGCCGGGCCGGGCTGGCCTTCCGTGCTGGACGGGCCGGGCCCGGCACGGCCCGCTTAGTTTTTGGGCCCGGGGGGCCTGGGCCGGGCCGGCCCGGCACGGCCCGTTGCCCACCTCTAGCGCGCGGGCTGGTGGGCCGCGCAGAGGGCCGCGCATTGCTGGTGCACGCACGGAGGGCCTCGTGCCAGCTGGTGCGCGCGCGGTTGGTCAGGTGCAGGTTGTGGCCGTGCGGGCGCGTGGTTGGCCGCACGCCGGTGTGGTCATGGCTGATGGCCCCGAACCTCGCATGGGCGCTGTGGAGGGCCTGTGCGGGGTTGGGCCGGCTGCTGCCATGCTTGGCCAAAGCTCGACCAAGCCTCCAAGCAATGGAGTTGGACCGAGTCTTGGCTTTGGGCGAGGTTGGCCTCGTTTGTTCCAGTTGAAATTTGACTTGGCGGAGCCGGGTTTGCAACACTCAGTCTCGAAGCATCTGTATTTGCCGCTCCAAGTTCTCGACTTTTCTGTCGAGCTCGGGTGGGGCTCCTGTTGCAGCTCGGCATGGGGCAGACCCCGCCTCAGATGGGTAATCCCGTGCTCGAGGTGTTTGGCTTCGACGCGAGCTCTCAGGATAATATATGCGCGACAAGCCCTCCCGTCTTGGGGCTCGAGCTCGGTGGGAGCTTCAATGGTGGCAACGCTCTACAGAAAAATGACGTCGCGAGCGGCGTCCTGAGGACTCATGCTCATGAGGAGGAAGTA